>NW_024038851.1:1200000-1597500 GCF_016077235.1 Cyprinodon tularosa | reverse complement strand
TGGACAGTTTGCAGTATATGGCACTAAGGATGTGTTCAGGAGCAATTAGGATTACACCCATAAATTGGATTTAATTAAAAGGAAGTAAAGAAGAAAATACAACTTCAACAGTATCACTGAATTGCTGGGATAACTTTAAATTTCAAACTCATTTGTTTGTGTAGAAAGGACATCAATGGGCTAAATAATATAATTTGGATAATCAAATATTTTCTCTCAGTAATTCAGGTAGTTTAATTCCTTCTTGGCAATATATTAAATTAAACTATATACAATTGTTATTGAGAAGAAGAAATAATGCAACTAAATGAAATTGGGGTGAAATTGGCTATTATTAGACTTACTTATTTAGAGATTTACACCAGTTTTCAAATATGCATTCTTTAAAATAGAAAACAGATAACAGATTTTAGGTTCTAGAGGCCTTTTACTTATATTTTTGAAAATAGGAGGTTAAACTAGAACACAAGTAACGATAAGACTACGGGTAGGCCATGCTTTACTAAATAACAGTTTTAAGAATAAGGGTAAAAACCAAAGAGTATGTTGTTTGCGCAGAAAAAGAAAATGTAGAACATATATTTATTAAATGTTTTATATATTTAGATGAGAGAAGAGAGTTAAAGGAAAATATGCAGAATGCAGGGTGGGAATAGAGTTGGAAGGAATTTTAGGTTCAGGATTGAACAAAGATATTTATAGTAGGGCTGAAACATTTAATGATTAATCAATTATTGAAATAATAAGCAACCTAATTTAATAATCGATTAACTGTTAAGTGGAGTACAGAGACTCTAAAACGTGGCTTTAGCTGAAAGAGCAACCCACTTAGAGCAGTAATTATATCAAAGTTATATTAACATTTTGCATTTAACATAAAAAAAAATCGTTTTCATCTGTCAGTATACTCTATAGTGGAAAAAAAATTGTTTAACCTGGTTTAATTTAATAAAAAATATTCTTTTAGGAACCTTTGGTTATTTTTTGATTAATTGAAAAAAGAATCCACAGATTAATCGATTTGCAAAATAATTAGTTTCAGCCCTAATTTATAATTAGAAAAGTATTATATTTTTTTGTTTTTACTAAACAGAAAAAAAGAATTTAGCTTGCAGAGGTTGAAAAGTTACAGTCTTGTACAGTAGGTGGCGGTATGCACCTTGAGGTTGTCTATAATCATTCAGCAGCTAAGTTCCTCCTCCTGCTGCCTTGATGTTCTACCCACAGCTTTCTTTAAGAAAGTTTTGCCTGTCATAGCATCTGATTTGACTCAGATAATAAACACGTCCCTTTTGTCAGGTGTTTTCCCGCAGTCCCTAAAAACAGCAAATATCAAACCACTGCTGAAAAAGAACAGTTTAGACAAACTACTACTCCAGAACTACAGGCCCATATCAAACCTCCCCTTTATCAGTAAGATTATTGAAAAAGCAGTGTTTCAACAGTTAAACACTTTCTTAGATATGACCAGCCGCTTTGACGTGTTCCAGTCAGGTTTCCGTGCTCACCACAGTACAGAGACCGCCCTTATCAAGGTGTTTAATGACATCCGTATAAATACAGACTGCGGAAGAACCACAGTGCTGGTACTATTGGACCTCAGTGCAGCATTCGATACTGTCGATCACTCCATCCTGTTAGAGCGCCTGGAAAACTGGGTCGGCCTCTCTGGTACAGCTCTCAACTGGTTTAAATCCTACTTAAAGGACAGGGACTTTTTTGTGTCAGTAGGCAACTTTACATCAGAGATGACAAAAATCACATGTGGGGTTCCCCAAGGGTCCATTCTGGGTCCCCTCCTATTCAATATCTACATGCTCCCTCTTGCTCAGTTAATAAAAAACAACAACATCAGCTACCATAACTATGCAGACGACACACAGCTTTACATCACCATGTCACCAGGTGACTATGAACCAATTCAAGCACTGAGGAAATGCTTAGAAGAAATCAATGCCTGGATGTGCCATAATTTTCTTCAACTGAATAAAAACAAAACTGAAGTAATAATCTTTGGACCAATAGAGGAGAGATCTAAAGTTAGCACACAGCTTCAGTCGCTTCAGCTAGTAACCACTGATCAGGCCCGAAGTCTAGGTGTAGTGCTGTATTCAGACTTGAACCTCCAAAAGCATTTAAAGACAATTACAAGGTCGGCTTTCTATCACCTGAAGAACATTTCCAGGATTAAAGGACTAATGTCTCAGCATGATCTGGAAAAACTAATCCATGCGTTTATTTTTAGTCGAATTGATTACTGCAACAGTGTTTTCACAGGTCTGCCTAAAAAGTGGATCAGACAGCTGCAGCTGATCCAGAACGCTGCTGCCCGTGTCCTCACTAAGACTAAGAAAGTAGAGCACATCACCCCAGTTCTAAAGTCCTTACACTGGCTCCCTGTATCTCAGAGAATAGACTTTAAAATACTTCTGTTAGTCTATAAATCTCTGAATGGCTTAGCACCTAAATACATCACAGACTTGCTATCAGTGTATCAACCCTCCAGACCACTCAGGTCTTCTGGCTCCAGCCTGCTCTGCATACCAAGAACCAGAACTAAACATGGAGAAGCAGCATTTAGTTCCTATGCTCCACTTATCTGGAACAAACTTCCAGAAAACTGTAAAAGTGCGGAAAGCCTGAGTTCCTTTAAATCAAGACTAAAAACACATTTGTTTAGGATTGCCTTCGACTGTTCTAGTTAAACAATTCAACAAAAACATGTTTTCTTTAATCCAACTGTTTTTAATATTCTTTTTTTTGTTTCTGCATATTTTATTTTATTTTATTTTATTTTTTTTTCCTACTTGCTTTGATTCTGTTTTATCTTCCTGTATTTTAATCATGTAAAGCACTTTGCATTGTCTTTGTACTGAATTGTGCTATACAAATAAATTTGCCTTGCCTTGCCTTGCCTAATAAAGGAAAAGAAAAAATAATCATCGTTTATTCAATAAATCTAGTTTTGTTATGATTTCACAAAGTTACTAAGAAAGTTTGGATTTTCCATCTTGTTGTCAAAACATGTTAAGACTGTAACTTCCTCTTCTAAAAGGGAACATATATATTTTTTCCCAAACATTTTTTCTTAGGAGAAAACAAATGGCTGAATATATATCAGGACTTTGTTTTATTTTGAAGGATTTTATCACAAAAGTTCCTCTACCACTTGGAATAATTTAAAGAAAAACAGTACTAAATGAATTAAGCTAATGTTCTTTGTGTCCATATACTTTATTAAATGTTCTGTCAATCAAAAGTTATAATCAATATCAATTTGTTTGGTAAAATACTGTTTCTTTACATTTAACTTAGCTTCTTATTTTTCAGATGTAGCCATTTTAAGCTGCGTTAAAGTCCTTTTCAAAAGTATTGGAACCCTTTCCAGATTTTGTCAGGTTACTCCCCCACATTTCTATGTTTTCCTTTGGGATGTTTTTATTTCATATACCGAATATGAAGTCCCACACATCACAAAGTGAATTAAAAAGATTCTTGATTTTCAAATTTGTTTTAAAAACTATTTTAAAATGTTACACTTATGGTTCTTTCAGGGTATCACTGCAGACTCTGGCATTTGGATACTAACATTTTTGTTTCATGCCTTTTAAAAAATAAGCTCCAGAATGGTTAAACTTAAGGATTCATTGATGATATATGTTTTCAAGTCTTGCTACATTCTTTGGATTAGATTTGGTAAATAGAATATTTTTCTAATATTTATGGTAATGGATAAAATTTCATGAAAAAACAGGTTTATATTCCTAAAATAAGCTGAAACTCTCTTTCCCCACTTATTCTAACAAATAGCAGTGACATCTTCGGGATCAAAGAATGTTTTGTGACTTTTTGTAAACAGGTATTGTTACACCTGTGAGACACACACCCCTCCACGCTGCTCCCACTGCTACGACTGCAAGGTCTGCGTCCTGCGGCGGGATCACCACTGCGTCTTCTTCGGCCAGTGCGTCGGCTTCCGCAACTACCGCTACTTCCTCAGCTGCTTGCTCTTCATGTGGTCGGGGCTCCTCTACGCCATGGTGATGAATGCGGAGGTCTTCATAGTCATCCTGAAGGAGGGCGTGACTCTGCACAGCATCCTGCTGCTGCTCGTACCCTGGATCATGCTGGTTTCAGGTTACTTTAAAGTTTCAGTTAGATTTGCTTCCAATGAGATTAAACTTATTTTTCTGTACAAATAATTCAAATACAAATTATATTAATATGAGTTTTTTTCTTAGGCCAGGTCTCGGCGCGGGCCTTCGCCTTTGCCTTCATCGCTGACACGTGTGTGGTTGGTTTCCTGCTTGTCTCCGCCTTCTTCTTCTTCCACCTATTCCTGCTGTTTCGAGGTCAGACCACCAGGGAGTGGTACTCGTCTCGCCGCCCGTACAACCTGGGTCTCCTCTGCAACCTGAGGCACATGTTAGGCCTTCGCTGGTACATCTGCTGGCTCTCCCCGCTCATCGCATCACCGCTCCCTGGAGACGGGATTACCTTCCAGGTCACAGGATCCCTGGAACCCTCCCAGTAGCATGCAGAGGTCTGAAAAGACCAGGAGTCTTTGGTTTATTGTTGATGGTTAACGCTGACAAAAGCAGCAGCAAGAGCGTTTGCTTATTTTAAGAGGAGCTAGCTTTGGATGGGGGGATGCTTCTGGGGTTTGTGGTTTGAAGTTCATTGTCCGCCTTTTAGCTGAGAAGGAGAATCGGGTTGACAAGAAGATAATCTGTGCACTGGTTGAGGCTCGCCTCATAAAAAATGACAGTTCTTTTACGCCACTGAGCAAATGTTCTGATTAGCATTGCAGCGAGGACGATCGGTAATGTCTTAACAGTAAATGTAGAATATGAACTCTTTGTTTGCAGCCTTTTAGAAAAATGGGGTGTTGTAGTTATAATAAGAGGGGATTTTTTCCTATAAAAAAAAGCACCCTGAAGCACTCTGGAAAAAAATAATCTTGCTCAGATTATTATTTTTGCACTTTTCAGGATTAAAACTGAGCTTATTTGCCCCGTTCTGTCCAGATAAACTGAAATGTTTTTTACTAGGGGTTGCACATAGAAACCGGATGGTGATCTGAATCATTTTGGAATGATCAGTCCTGACAAACTCTCATTTTTTTCTGATCTGTTAACACCAGGCTGTACTAACTACACCAATCTTCAGTGTAGAGGCTATCACTAAGTGCTGAAGGACCAGAGGCTTATTCAGTATCATTAAGGTATTTAAAGCAGAGGGAAACATTGACCTATAAGAAGATGTTTAGAAGGAACTAAGTTGCCTTGGTATGCTAAAAGCTGTGGTTTAATTGGGCTATGAGAGAGAGCTTCACCCTAAAGCATGAAGGCTTCTGATTGTCACAGGATATGTTGGATGTAGAGCCTTCAGCTGCCTTTTGAAATCCTAGTTAACAATTATGTTCTCTGTGAAATATGCACAGAGAAGGATGTGTACAAATATTAATGTTAATTGTGCGAATCGCTTATATATGATCTGTAATCCTTTTGTCCTTTGTTAGAACTAATGCTGTTTTTTTTTGACTGCCTGTCACATGTAAACATGTAGACAAGATATCAGGAAATATTTAATAAATTGTTCATATGAGAAACCTACTGTGCTAGAAGCAGCAAGGAAAGAACGATGGTTAAAAACGGCTTTACAAGAGTTTCTCTGCATCCCGTGGTTAGATGTCATCTCTGCTATGATGCTTGGTATGAAAAATGTATAGGCGGTCGCTATATGAATGCTATAAAAATATTTGTAGTTAAAGTTCTAACAGAGAAGTCTGAATTGGCCAAACTGTCCGATCAGAAATCAACCTTGAGCTCCGGTGCCTCTGGTTTTCCCATTTATTTATAAACCTGTTGTGAGCCTCATGTTTCAGTTTACAGTTCCATGTGATGTTAAGTTGCCTGACGAATGCAGTATTTAAAATGATTTTATCAAAGATATATAAACAAATGAGTATTTTTCATATTTTGTAACACTATTGTGTCGCCATTCTGTCACCTACTGCAACAGCAAACTCACCTTCATCCCATCGTTCCTTTGCAGGATGACAGTTCTTATCTCAATATTCATCTCGATCAGTGTCTTTTTTTGTTTCATTTTCTCCAGGTGTTCTTGAGGCTGATAAACACCATTTTCAAAGTGTTCGGTGTCAGCGTCTCATCTTTTTGCCTTTAAGGCGCTAACATGTCTTACTGCACTCAATGCCAGCTTTAATTTTATTATCTCTATACTTAGTTTATCAACTTCTCCTTGCCTTAAAGTGGATCAATAAATTAAAAGCCTTTGTTTTGATCGGTTCTTTTAATGGTTGTTGGATTTTCAATCTGTTAGGTTTTTGTAATTTTCTGCTATTTTCTCTGTCGGGTTTTGCTGTTTGAATGTGCATTATTGAACTATTTGAATTGAAGTATTTTGCCTTTTTAATTGTTTTGTATTGCAACTCCTGTTTTGTAATATTTACTTCAAAAATGTTGGTCGGAACAGTTTTTGTTTTCTTTTTCAGAATCCAATGTTTGATTAAAACTACAGAAATCAGCGATCCGCCTGTTTTATCTACGGACTATTTGTAACTTTTAACAAAAGAGTAACAGTTATTTAAACTTTGGTCATTTGAGAAGCAACTTGGTCATTTTAGGTTAGTTCCTACTTAAAAAAAAATAAATTATTTTTTATATTACTAGTTTGCGTTAAATTTATCCTTAATTTTCACAAAGAATCCTCAAGGCAAAGATTTTTCTCTAAAGGTCAGTTTCTGATCCAAATGTTAGTGCAGGAATATTCCCCTGTGATTGTAAAACTGCCATGATAACTCCTTTTTTAAGGCAAGTTCCAGCCTAGATATATCCAACTAGAAACCAATCAGCATAATTTCATCTGCTTAATAGAAAAGAATGCATTTCCCAACATAGATTATATTCTATTACATAAACGGTGGGTCCTTCACAGTCTCTAGAAAAATATAATTCCACTGATACCGCCAGTAATGCGGTATTGGAGAACTTCAGATGCTAGCTTTGTATTAAACTCTGCAATCTTAAAGTTTATTGATAGTACTTCACTTATATCTTCAGTTAAATCCCCCCTAAAAGTTCTTCTTTTTTTTCCTCCATGATAGATAAAACAGTCATTTTGCATAGCAGTATATGCACCATTATTGTTACGTATACTGCTGCACTATGGGATAAAGAGTTGCATAAATATTCTGTCCGTTTTTATGGTTAATCTGACTGACAAAAATAGAGGGACGAGGTCTTCCAGACTAGTAGCCCTCCGCCTCAGCTCCTTTATCAGAAATCGGGCCAATTTTCTTTTAACAGCTCAATCTTTATGTCAGTAAACAAGCAGCATGAACGTCTACAGCTAGAAGACACCAAAACTTCTGTTACCAAATCTCAACAAAGGTAAATTGAGTCATCAGGGTTAGAAAGAAGCAGAGTTCCCTGAGTTTTTTCAATGAACTTAATGAACAAAGCTATGTATAACACTTTTAACACATCGATGAAAAACAAGACATACAGGAAATTAATTTTCCAGGTGAAAATCCAGTCACATATTTTTTTATTATAATAAAACCCATACAGTTGCAAGATGTAAAAGCCTAACATAAACAAGTGAAATAAAGTTGACAGGAGTATGTAAAAAATTGCAACTGTCACCATTCCCCATATATGAGTGGACAGCTTTGCAAACTGCACCATAAAGCCACAGACATGCACATGATCTCTGTGTTGCCATAGCAACAACTAATTTCATTTTTTCAGTGGAGGCAAGAGGGCGTTCCATCCTCATTTATACCCTCCACCTTCAAAGAACCCTTAAAAGCTGCAAGTGTGACTTTACTGGGAGTGACACTCCATTGTGAAGGGGTAAAGCCAAGGGGGCGGTCTGCAGGGGCGGAGCTAGATGGGGGGCCAGGGGTGGCAATGGCCACCCTTAGCCAATCATTGGCCACCCCTACCATTTTTTCCCTCTAATACAGATGGTGGCAGCAGTAATACTCTCAAGTGGAATATTAATTTTAATTTTTCACATATTATTTACAATTTTTTCATGTATTCATAATTTCTTGACAACAAAAACACTGTGGTTAATTATACACATCAATATAATAACATTAAAGAAGATAAGTACAGAATTCAAGCTCTTGTATATCAATTTTGTTTATATCAATTTTATGCTATAAAATTTTAAATATATCTATTTGTTAGCAAAGGCTGTAGGAAAGTAAAGTTAGTCTTATCTTTGGCTTGACCGTGAGGTTCTGCTGCCTATCGGCTTTCGGCCACCCCTCAGTGTACATTGGTTAATGCCTGGCTCCCCTTATAAAAATTTTCTGGCTACGCCTCTGGCGGTCTGGGATTAGACCAAAAAAAGAATGCCTGTACTCCTGCACATTCTCAAACAATGAACAATTCATTTTAATAAGATAACCTCTTATACCACACAATATAGCATGTAAAAAGTATTTGTAGAGCGATGGAAAATAAAGAACAGTCTGCCTTAAATACCATTCAAAAATCATCAACTGTCATTACTTTTTTCATTATATTTTATTATAATTAAGTATATACAAGTAATTAATAATAATAAAAAAAAATTACTATTTCAGGAGTGAAAAAACACACTACCTTATAGATAACTTTAAATGTCAATGTATAAATAATAATAATATTGTAGTAATATGTAATAATGTAATAATTAACTTTTCACCGCCACCGCCATTAGAGGAGCTCCAACAGCCGCTGCTTGGGGGGGTTTTTTTTGGTAAGTTCTTTATTTTATTTTTGTTAGTTTGTTTGTTTGATGACTTAAAATTTAATTAGTGAAATTAGTGAAGTCACTTACAAATACGAATTTACAATCAACTACAAAGTCTGCTATGGCTGTTAACTGAAGCTAACTGAACTATTTTAGTTTCAACTGATGGTAACTTTTAATGACTGACTTGTTCTGAATAAAAGGATAAAAAAATAACCTGGTTTCCTTCTTTCAATTGTACCACAAAGAAAAATGATTTAATGATACTAGGCAGAAGTTTATATTTTAGTAGATGCTTTGACTATTTCAACAAAGCTAGTTAGCTTAGCCGCTTCTATTAGCATAGAACATTAGCTGATATTTTATCTGGTGGCTAAAGTCTATGCTAATAACAGTTTTAAAATAAAGTGGGATGTAGAGATTATTTCGTAAGGGTTACCCAATGTCAGTTGATGATTTTTGAACGGTAATAAAGGCACTCCTTATTTTATTTTAATCGCTCAAAGACAAATGCTTTTTACATGGTATATTGTGTAATATAAGGTTATTAATTTTTTTTTTTTTTTTTTTTGCCTAATCACAAGCTAAGCTAAGCTCTACCGCTTCGCTATGAAGTGTCACTTCCAGTAAAGTCACACTTGCAGCTGTTAAGGGTTCTTTGATTTAAGGTTGAGGGTATAAATGAGAAAAGGACACCCTCTTTCCTCCACTAAAAAAAACAATGGTGTCTAAAGTACACACATTTGTTACTTAAGTAGAAGTATAAATACTGCAGTATAAAAACACTCTGGTAAAAGTCGAAGTATCAACTTTACCTCTTTATTCAAGTAAAAGTGAATAAGTATGTGCTCCAAAAACTACTTAAAGTATAAAAGTATAAAGTAACCTTAAAAAAAAAAAAAAACAGCCAGATTCCACCATGTGGACTAAGAGCTAAATTTTTAGGCTATTTTTGAAAAATAGGGCCAAGGATGAGGGATGTCTTGTTGGTCTCCGTCTCCCGATTCGCTCTCACCTGTGTCAAACCTTTCCAGACATTTCAACATCTTTTCCGAATCTGACATTGTAGCATGGTGTAGACAATTCACGTTAGCAGTTTTAAGAACACCTGCTTGCTTCTGATGATTTCCTTTAGCTAACCAATGAGTGTTTGCCTCATATGAGTCATCCAATCACACTAGTTTTCACTAGATGTGGATGGCGCCAGGGTCCAGGGATCTGCATTGGATGGCGCACATGACGTGAAATAAATATTTATAAACATGACACCGAAGCCAAGAGTAACAAGTAACGTTTGTTTTAAAAATGTAAGGAATAGAAAGTACAGATACTTATGTGACAATGTAATGAGTGGAAGTCAGAAGTGAAAAAAAAGTAATAGAGTAAAGTATAGATACCTAAAAAGTTTAGTTTAGTACAGTAACAAAGTATCTGTACTTCGTTACTTGACACCTCTGGAAAAAAGAAATTAGTTGTTGCTATGGAAACACAAACATCATCTGCATGTCTCTAGCTTTATGGCTCATTTTGTAAAGCTGTACACTCAAACATGGGGAATGGGGACAGTTGCAACATTTGACAAACTCTTGTTAACCTTATGTCACCTGCTTTATATTAAGCTTTTACATCTTGCAACTTTATGGGTGTGTAGGGGACAGGTATAACAGGTTTCATTTCTACGGATATTGTCAATCTAACAAAAATAATCAATGAGAAACTGATAGTAGAGTAAAACCTGTTGCAAATGTCCCAACTTTCACCACTTTGAAAAAGGCGTGAGTGATTCCATAAATCAAGTTTCAGCCTCATCATATCTTATTATATCTTGTTTTTGGAGTTCATATTCTTTCAGATTGACGAGTCAGACTAGAGCCATCTCTCAGCGCTGAGTCCGATGTGTGGTTTTTGGATGTGCAGTGGTATATTGCATCAGCACGTCGGGACGTAAAGTCTACAAACTTGCATTGTGATCTGGGAATTGTAAAACCCTACATCCTGCACTTTGAGCTGTAGCTGAGTACAACCATTGAAAATATCGTACAGTGTAATCTTTAACTAGTGAATATAGACTCTAAAACATGCCTCTAGCTGACAGAGTAACTCACTCAGAGCAGTAACTATACCAAAATTGTAAATCTATAAATATTTTGCATTTAAGATTATTAACAACTTTTTCAGTCTCTCAATATGCTCTATCAAGGACTCCACAGGTGGAAAAGTTTTAGTTTCAACTGGTTCAATTCTGCAAAAAAAAATTATTCATGGAACCTTTTGCTTATACAATTATTAATTGGTTAATTGAAAAAATAAGCAACAGATTAATTGATTAATAAAATAATTGTTAGTTGCAGCTGTACCCTCAACCTGTCTTTGTTATAAAGATGTGTTTTTGCAGCAGAGGGGAGAATTGAGCCAGCCAGATGGATTCATCTGGGGAAAACATGTGAGTAATCCTTATCATACAAAACCCTCTACACACACTCACACGTGTTTAGCTGCTGATCAACATCTCATGTTGATTGGAAGATCCCAAAAGGATATGCTGGAGAAAATAGCTGAGCTGGATCACAGCCAGAGTCACCTGAGAGAACTGAATGCTGAGATGAGGCAGTGGCTGGATGCTGCAGACGATGACAACGCAGTGCTCCGCTTGGAGAACGCCAACCTCAGGAAACAATTGAATGAGTGGGTACATCCAGCCGCATGAAGTGGGATCCTGCTATCTTCTTTGAATTTCCAATAATATCTATAGTCACTGTGGTGAAAGAATCATGTTTTTCTCTGTTGTTGTTTGTTTGCAGCATAGAGAGGATCCTTACTGAGCTGCAACAGGTTGAATCTGAGCCTTGTGGGCCTCTGTTGGGTGATGGCCTCTGTGAAAAACAAATCAGTGAGAAAAGGATTCAGGATTTGGTGAGCAGGCAACAGAAATATTTCCCTGTTTTCCTTTGCCTTATTCTGGATATAGATTACTTTTCTCAGCGATCTGTAGTAATATGTTCAGTTGTTGTTTCAGGAGAGGGAAACCTTAAAGTGGCAGGAAGAAAATAAGGAGCTAACTGTTGAGGTAAACTTGCCATATTGACCATTAGGTCAACCTAGTTCTACAACTATTTAATCATTTAAAGTTCTGCAATAATACGTTCTAAATTTCAAGATGTGCTCACCCTTTCAGCTAAAGAATGTTAAACAACAGAGAGACCAGGACAGGATCAGTTTGAGAAAACTCAGGAATGAGTTTGAAAACCTGGAGGTAAACTTCTGCTTTTAGAGAATTAGTAGTATCTAAATCTCTCTCTTCATTAAAAAAAATTTTCTCAATCAAATATTAATCAAGTATTTTTTTCTTTACTATTGTCGAATGTGTAAGTTATAGATGTTGGAATATCCTAATTTTAACTTTCTTAGACTTTTCACAGGCACTGATTTCATCATAGCTAATTTGGATTTCACATGGAAGATCAACACAAAATAACAAATAATTGGGAAGTTTAACATAAAAGATATATGATTTGTTTAAAAAGGGAGATATGAAAAATCTGGTTTTCCATATAGCTCACATTTGCCTATTGCATTTAAGGAAAAAAAAACGTGTATAATCCCCTTTTAAATGTGGTGGAGGGTGTGATGGAGTCCTGGGGCCATTTTTGATTAATAACGAAAATAATGTGGCCAGGAAGGAGTAAATATCCACCCAAAGATTTCTAAACTACTGTAGCTTCAGATTTTTATGAATATATCTTAAGCTAAATAAATTTCACTAATAAAAAAAATGTACAATAATAAAACATGGATATTATCTTAACTGACAAAGACATTAAGTACCAAGGTTTTAGCATTAAAGTAGTTAGTGTTATAGACTAGAGATAATTCATACTAGAATGAACGTATCTGCATTTGAGAATTTGTTGTAAAATCTAAAAATCAATGTTTACAGACACTTCCATCCAATCTAACTGAGTTATTTTTTTAACGTTTAGTCTGCAGATGTAGATAAACCCCAAAACCTGTAGCTCTATTTCAAATGAGAAGCAATGAATATAATTATTGGTTTAGGCCAGTTAAATGCATGCAAATATGAAAACATTTCAGATAACTTCTTTGACTTTATCATGATGCACAATTTTGTTCTGGACTGTCATATAAAATCTTTTTTATTTCTATGAATGTTGGACTATAACTCATGAATTTCTCTGTACTAGAAAAACTTAGGAATTGATGTTAACTCTTCATATCATATGGTTTTTTTTAGATTGGAGTGGAGGAACTTCAGTTAGAGCTACAGCATAGGGATGAGCTGATTAATCAGGTAGGAACAGAGGATCCAACCAGTGAATAATAGGAATATTAATACCAATATATTTGCAGTTCCCTCTGATCCATCATATTAATATTTATTGCTAACTGTGTTTTACCTTAATAGAAACACCAGCACTTAAAGCACCTTGAGGAAACTGTGGAGGAATATTCCAACATCATTAAGGCAATAGTGTTGACACTTTATATTCTTCTTAACAGTTATAACAGTTTGCTTTATATGGCGTATCCATCAACTGTAAAAAAAAAAATATTCCCCAGTTCATTGCACTTCCTTGTTCTTACAATATGAAGATACAGTAATATACTATGATAAGATTCTTACATCACCTACAGTTACAGAATTTTCAAAGGGAAACTGAGCTAAATTCATTCTTCACAGTCCTTATTTCTCTGGTGCTGAAGTTGTTTGTGTTTCTGTGCTGCAGGAGCTCAGGCTGGCAAAGCAGGAGCTGAGCAACCAGTTGGAGGACAGACAAGTTGATGCTACATTGTAACCCTGAAATGCAAATCTTTAATATTTTTATCGTTATTGTAGAGCAAGGACTCCTTTTGCAGTGTCCTGCTGTTTTATTTTCAGTACCACTGTGGCTGAGGTGATGACCGAGGAGGAGGGACAGCCCAGTCCTCAGCTGTCAATCGCAGAGGAAATCAAGCTGCTCTTCTCATCTGCTGAGATGAAACCCTGCATCAACGACTCTGAGGACCCTGCTTCTGTGATCTCTGCACTTGAGCAAAATGTAGAAGACTCCATGCTGTGAATTTCAAAAATTCCTCTTTTATGGATAATAATGCAACCAGAACTGATTCGAAATAACTTATTCCTGACCTTTTTAAGACTGAAAATGCAATTAATCTTGAAAAAGTTTGGAAAACTATCTTAATGCATCCTTAGATGTCTGTGTGATTTAATTATTCTGTATTTCCAGCACCAACCAGGAGGTTAGTGTTGGAATTACACGTTAAAGTAGTGTTGTTTCTGCATGTGAACGGAGTTCAGAGAGTGAGTGTTTTATTGTGTCTGCAGGGAGAGGGCGATGATGAGGGGCCGCTGGAACACCAAGGTCTTACAGATGATGTCAAACCTAAAAGGTCTACCAGTCTACATTGATAATCAGCTATTTATGTAAAGTATTATAGCTTCTCCAGGTGTGCAGCAGTTTTTTGTATCTCACATGTCGTTTGCCTCTCTGTCTTTATGTCCCCAGCCGTAGCAGATTTGCTGATGCGTGGAGGACCGCTGTCCAGAAGCTGTTAAAGTTTTATATCATCAGTCTTTGTGTTTTGGCCTTTGTAGTTTTAGGATTCTGGGTTGGAAATTCTGACTTTTGTTTAAACAGCAGTTTGATGAAGTTGCCACCTTACGTCACCGTCCGCTATAAGGCCTTACCTCCCATTTGATCTCACTGTGTTATTAGAAATTGCACCATGTGTGCTATGTAAATGTGTAGTCTGTGGCACCGAGGTAAAGTCCAAAAACGGCTGCTTCAATTTCAGCGTCCTGTTAGGATGGTAAGACTAGCTAAGACACAGTGATTCTCTGTCTTATCTTTTTACTCCTAAAACCATCTTTTAGATATATTTGTAGTTCAAGGGGAAAACAATGTGTTCTAAAAAGTATTCATACCCTTTTAATCTGTTCATATTTTGTTAGGATGCACTAAAACAACATTTTATTTCTGTGAAACTTTATGCTATAGACCAACATGTGGTACATATTTGTGACACTGAAAGGGGAAACCTTCACTGTTTTCAGTTCTTTGACATACAAATCAGAAATATGTGCAGTTTATGTATGTGTTCTGTCCTTGTGAGTTAGTAAAACCAGCACCTTTTTCTTCAGATACGCCACTTTTTGCCGTACATCTGTACTAGCTTTAGATATATAACTACTAAAATCTTTCCATTTCAGAATAGATTAAAGTCAAGTCGAATAAAGAGGTTCTAATCAGTTAGCTTATAGTTATTAAACTATATAGTGTCATTTGGTTTTAGTCCAGTCTTTGACTAGGCCATTCTAATACATGCATATGCTTGGATCTGAACCGATAGCTTTAGCTGTATGTTCAGGGTTATGCTCATAAAGTGAACACGCTCTTTAGACGTTTGCAGGTTTTGTTATAATTTACCACTCACTAATGAAGGAACACATTCCCTCAGCATAATGTGCCTTCATAGTGTAAATCTTATGTTCAGATGACATGCAGCCAGTTTTTTTTTTATCAGTATACATTCTGTTCTTGCATTTGAATTTTGGTTATAGAATATTATTTTAAATTCCCTGAATATTGAGGTACAAAGAGACATCAGAACAGATAACCTGAGTGTCGCTGTCTGGGTTTGCAGAACCACAGGCGGATCTCCATGCAACTCAGCATTGATGCAGTTAGTCACCCTAAAGGATCCCTTACTAAGGATTGCATTGATGTGTTGTTCTGTACATGGGAATATGACAGTTATGTATTAAAATGTTTATTTGTTTACTGAACACAATAAAATACTTTAAATATTTAATTCTGCAATATAAATATTTGTCTTTGCTTTTTAATATTCTGATTTACTTAGAATGGGTAGAAGATCTTTTAGTTATCAGGCTCTTCTCCTGTGGAACCAACACCCAGTTTTAGTCCATGAGGCAGACACCCTGTCTAATTTTAAGTCTAGGCTTAAAACTTTCCTTTTTGATTAGATTAGATTAGATCAGATTCAACTTTATTATCATTACACAGGTACAGGTACAAGGCAACAAAATGCAGTTTAGGTCTAACCAGAAGTGCAATAGCAGCAAGTGCAGGGTAAACAGTGCTTCCATAAATATAGGACATGGTTTTCTACTATTGATTTCTACTGAAAAAGCTTATAGTTAGAGTGGCTCAGGTTATCCTGAGCTATCTCTATAGTTATGCTGCTATAGGCTTAGACTGCTGCAGGACATAGGGACCCATATTCCATCATTCTATCTCTATTCTTCCACTCTGCTGAATCTGTTAGTTCTATCTCTTACGTTATGCTATGTTATCTGCCTTTTGTCATAGTAGCTTCGCCTCATATGTTCCTGTTTGCCTGTGACACCACCCTGGATAGAAACATCAGCTGTGCTGCTGCCATCAACACCTTTGTTTATACCGATGTTTATATAGATGTTTGAGATCAGCCTGTTTTCCAGTATAGTCCTGTCTCTCTGACTGTGATTGGCTGGATGTGCTCTCTTCATCCTTTGACATGGGAGCTGGCTCGGAGCTTGTCTGCCTGGCTGTGTGTTTGCTGGACCGGGCCGCCTTTTACAGCTGCTTTTTGTATCTCTGCTTCTGTCTCCTTGAACCCCAGTTGGTCTCAGCAGATGGCCGCTCACACTGAGCCTGGTTCTGCTGGAGGTTTCTTCCTGTTAAAAGGGAGTTTTTCCTCTCCACTGTCGCTACAAGCATGCTTAGTGTGAGGGATTGCGTCCCAGTCAATGAGTCGATGCAATCAACTGGTTTTCGTTAGATAGAAAACTTTGAATCAAATTGACTGTATCATCTGGTGAACTGCAGAAGTGTAGCCAGAAAATGGGTGGCCAGGCAATAGCCAGCGTACAGTAAGGGTTGGCCAAAAGTAGATAGGCACCAAAACCTATCTATAGCGAAATTAACAAGCAAAACATCCATATTTTCTAAATAAAGCCAAACTGTACTTTCCCACAGCCTTTGCTAACAAATAGACTTATATATTCAAACATCTGTGCTTTCTAGATAAAAGATATAGTGGATAAAATTCTTTCAGGATTGAGTTTTGGGTGGACATATTTTCCATTGTCATTACTTACCTATTTTTATCAGTAATCATTCTGCATAAAACTGACATTAACAAGTACTAATATCTACATAAAGGTATTATAAGATAATTATTTAATATGATGATTATTTTATGTTTTATTAAAATAGTTATTTATCTATGATTTCAGTGAAGACTCCTAGATGAATTGCAGAGACGCATCATTTTCTCTGCACCCCATAAAACACAAAATCTATTTCTGAAAAGAGCATGAATTCTGTATTTATCATCTTTAATGTTACCATATTGACGTGAATAATATACCACAATGTTTTTGTCATCAAGTAATTGTTAATATATGAAAAATTAAAATATTTTTGAATTATCCACTAGGGAGTATTACTGCTGCCACCATCTGTATTAGATGGAAATAAATGGTAGGGGTGGCCAATGATTGGGTAAGGGTGGCCATGGCCACCCCTGGCCCCCCATCTAGCTCCGCCCTGTAAAGTGCATTGAGATGACATTGTGAATTGGGGCTATATAAATAAACTTAATTGGATTTAATTTACTTAGAGGGATATTTTATGGTTACTACTGAATGAATAGATGCTGTGGAGCAAACCAAGTAATGACCCTTCTAAGTAAACTTGGAAAATAATTTTAGAATGAATTAGTGGATATTTTAGTGAATTTAGAGACCCACCCAGCTGATGGAGCTTTGCGCCCCGCCCAGGAGGAGAAAATCCCCAACTGGATGTCATTTGGAGCAGAATGGATGCTGAGACGGTCTGATTCAGGGGAAGTTTATAAATAGATGGTGATTCATCAGCTGCTCTCCCTCACTGGATGCTGAGGAAGGGCCGCTGCTTCCTGGCGTCCCCCCGCTGATTCTGATGGAGATCCCAGACCACTGAGCGACAGGACAGGTAGATCCGCTCCAGAGGAGGATGTTTATGATTTAAGTGCCCGAAGAGCGGCTGCGGTTGGCGGGATGAAGGCTCCGAGGAGACCGAGGCAGACGCTGCTCCTTCCCCGGCTCTGCATCAGCGGGCTGGCTCTGCTCGCAGCTCTCTGCGCCTCTCACTTTACCGGAGGTGCTCTTACACTGCGATTATCCTCAACCATTTTTAACATTCTGATTTAGATGCTTGGTTTCATCTGTAAGGAACATAACTGATGTTTTGTGATATATTTTATTTCCAGGCTCTCATAACCAACCTGGGCAGAATGGCAGGCATCTGTCTAAAAGAGAGCAAATAGTGGACAACCAGAACATCAGCATTTCAAGATCTGGTGAGACTTTATAGCTACTTTCTTCTATTATCAAAACTGGCACACAGGAGCATTTTACAATAGGGCTATCATTTGCAATCATAATAAAGCAGAGGCGCTGCTATTATCTGAAGATGAAGGTGTCCCTCCTGGGTCTATTATTCTGTTTCATTCATGCCTGCCTGCTCCCATCATTGATGTTCATTCTTCATTTCCTCCAACTTTGCACATCTAGATGTTTAAACACAGAGGCCTTTGAGGGACCCAGTTGCTAGGCAACTGGATGCTGAATCTGTGTCCGGATGTCTCGTGCGTCTCTGTTGTAGTTCAAAGTGCTTATCCCGTCTAAATGATCTGCTGATTATTGGAGGCTCTCATCAGCATGCCTCTCTCTCATATCTAATTAGAGCTGGTGGGTTGGTGGGTTACATTTAGTAAATGCTGAAAATCTATTTAGTTTAAGAGTCATTTTTACTTGTAGTTTTATGATGCTTTAAGAGTTGAACAGAATCCATTTTTTCATGGCTGGGCATTTAAAGAAAGTGAGATGAGAAGCATATTTCCCATGGGCAGCCCTTTGCTGGCAGGGGTGTCCCAGGAACACTGCTGATCAGTAGATCAGGGGAGGATCATGTATGGAAAATCATTTGGTAAAAGTCCCAGTTGGTGTGTTTTTACCAGAAGGGTTGATGTCATACCTAAGGAATCTGACAAAAATGGCATGAATTCAATTCAGTTTATTTATATAGAACCAAATCACAGCACATGTCATCTCAAGGCACTTTACAATTCAACCAGATCATACAGTCAAACTAATTAAAAGTTTCTAAGGAAAACTAGTTGATTGCATCGACTTATTGACTCGAATGCAATTCCTCACACTAAGCATGCCTGTGAGCTGTTTTATAATTGTATTTTAAATTATTTTTACTTTGTTGTGTTAACAAGCCAAAAGCACATTTCTGCCATCATTGTGTATGGTAGGCAATGAATGTTTTTCTATTCTATTCTATTGTAGCGACAGTGGAGAGGAAAAACTCCTTTTAACAGGAAAAACTCTCCTGGAGAACCAGGCTCAGTGTAAGCGGCCTTCTGCAGAAGCCGACTATTATGCAACCCTATTCATGAAGCTGTTGCACGGGTCAAACTGCTGCCTCCTACCCCTGCACCACAGTCAGTCCGATTCGAAAAGATGGTCGCTTACTCAGTACCTTGTTCTCACATGAGAGTCCAGTGAGCGCCACTGGGGCAAAGTAAACAACTCAATGGAGTCAGATGTTCACTAATGCCACTCATTCAGATGGAGGGATGGCGGCAAAGTCAGTGACCTGATACAATTGGCAGGATTCCTTTAATGAGAAAATGTTTGGACCAGTTTACATGGTAACTGAACTGAACTTTAATAACTGGGATCAAGTTGGAATGTATTTAAATGACTTTGCACCTGTCTATTATTGGACTGGACTCACTTTATGTTCCTGTTTAGGAACTGGATTTGTTGTTGTATAAATTCTGGTAATTACCACTGCTATAATATGAACTACACTAAAGCAATGGTTGCCCAGTCAGGAGATGTGTGGTCTGTGGACAGAACTGTCTATGTTTCTGGTGCTTTGGAAAACTATTTTAAAACAAAAGATTCAAGTGCACAGTTTCACAGACTTGGAGTCAACGGTTTAGACTTGCTCCGTTTGAGAAAGGTTTGCTTCACAAGAACCATGGGATGTTCCAAGGTGGAAATCTTGTGCTCAACAATAAGGGTTAAAGATTTTAGTTTCAAATGAGAAATCAATATGGGTGGTTCAACAGAAAGTGATCAAATTTATCAAACTTCGGGACTCAAAGTTTGATCTGGCCCTAAATATCATTTCTGGGTCCTCTCTCTGTCTGTTTTGTCCAAACATGATCATTTTTATTTTTGCATGATTTTATTGATTGTTGTTTTGTTTTTTTGCTTTCTTGCATTGAATAGACACATTAGGGAAGTGTAATGTTAGATTCACAAACAATGCCCTCAGGTTGCACAGATGTGCTTTTGGGATTTGTTCCCCTATGTTACCTGCATGTCACATACTGTAGATGTAAAGAGCCCTTTGCTATTTTTATGTTGGGCTTTTTTTTTTAAACTTGATCAATGATGAAATTCTTGCAACCAACCAGAATGCTTCCTTGATAGCTTGAAGTTTTTACATCTTATTTACTTTTAGGTTTTCCAGTTATCTTCCTCCTGGGTTAAATGAAATCCCGTCATGATGGGATGTTGAGCCAAAACAGAGTCCAAAAGGAATCATGTGAATATCTGTCTAAATTGCAAATTATGCAGCGTTACATCAAATGCACAATGTTGTCTCTTTGCAGGATTAAATTCACTTTAGTCATGGTTACTTCGCTTAGAAGCTAGTAACCCTTATCTTTGGTCGAGATTTGATCAATGATGACTCACTTCTAAATCATGAAAAAATGGTACGAAGTGTTTCATATGAATATTTTAGCAGTTATAAAAAAAGACATTTGTCGGCAGATTCATTTCTCACATTATTTTGTATGTTTTCTCCGTGTGGGTCTTTTCTGGGTACTCCAGCTCTCTCCCAGAAACCAAAAGTATGCATATCAGGTTAGTTTATCTCTCCAAAATGCCTGCAGATAATACGTGTGTGCATACATGGTTGTTTGTGCTTTTTGTCTCTGTGACAAATTCACAGCCACCCACCCTTTCCGCAGTTAGACCTCACAACTTGGTGCAACATGTATTTCAGGCTTTGAAATGAATTAGCTTCGCACCAAACTCAGCCCAAAATAAACGTAGAACAGGGGAAAAAACAGAAAGCAAAAATACTGTTAGATTACTTTTTTTTCAGTTATTGAATTCTAAGATTATCTTCAGGTGAAGTTACTCTCTACTAGATGCTGGTGGCTATCTGCAGCAGCTAATAAATACAGTCTGAAGTTGCCACTCCATGACAGTCAGTAATAATCGCTTGTTAAAAATGTCCATCTTTTCTCAGCTGTACACGAGTTCCCAGTGGACATCTTTACTTTGAGTCAGAAAAGACAGGGAGCAGTGCTTCTGCATGTTTTCTGTGTGAGTATCAGCTCATTGCCTGATATTTTTATCATACCCGTAAACAGATCTATGGTTTTTTAATACTCAGTGTCTTACTTTTTCAACAGGCTATCTACATGTTTCATGCTCTGGCCATTGTATGTGATGTTTACTTTGTGCCATCACTGGAAAAAGTCTCAGAGGTATGAAGCAAAAAAACTCATTTATGTGGCTGGAAATCCAGACAGCTATTGTGTATTTTCAGTTTATTTAAAATGTTATGAAAGAACCCATGGTTTCCTCATGTGACAGTGTGGTCC
Source organism: Cyprinodon tularosa (assembly GCF_016077235.1). Taxonomy (NCBI): domain Eukaryota; kingdom Metazoa; phylum Chordata; class Actinopteri; order Cyprinodontiformes; family Cyprinodontidae; genus Cyprinodon; species Cyprinodon tularosa. The sequence goes on along the minus strand of NW_024038851.1, from coordinate 1,576,020 downwards.
TGTCACTATGCCTCTGGCTGATCATGTGTCCTGGCTGCCTGGCCAATGGGATATCCCTTTGGCTGACTGGTCAGCGCTCATGACTTTTACCCGGGAGTCTGTGGCATCAAATCACACCCAGGCCCTCTGCTGTGTCCCTTGCCACACTCAGGAATTAGTATTTCTATGAGCAACCTGTAAACCAAAAAGTACACTGACATTGGTGTTACTTTCCATATTAGAGTAATAATTATAATTTTTAATGGATAAAAATTATGTTTCACAAGGTTGTTCATTTGTGGACAGGTACATATCGCTTGATTATTATTTATTTTTATTCATTTATTTCAGAAAGTAAGAGGCAATAGGTAGCATTACATGCGTATTAAAATGTTTTAAGGACAGTATTTATTTCTGTTAATGTTTTGTTAATAATCGAAAAATTGATGCCTGTCAATTTGAGTGCATGTTAGTTGTGGACCCAAATGGAGAGCTAAAGAGGCAGAGAGGATTTAATGAAGAAGTAAAATACAGAATACACCGTTCACAACCGATCAACAAGAAACTGAGGAACAAAAAAGTTAGGAGACACTAGGGAGGAAAAAAACCTAAGGAAAGATCCGGCAATGAGTAACCGAACAGGAGGTGTATATATGGGAGACAGAAACAATGGGAGGACTGATTTGTTGATAGGGAGCAGGTGTAGACAGAGGCAACTAGAAGGAGCAAAAGGAGAAGGAAAGGACACTAGGAGGCAGCAAAGAATAACCAGGGAAAACAACGGGATCTTAAGGTAACTAGAAAGAACTTAAATGAGATTAGAGGTGGGAATAAACTAAACTGACTAAAACATAAGGAATGACCAGAGGGGGGGAAACTACAAGATAAGAGGAGGGACTGAAAACTACCTAGGCTATGGAAAACATGACCTAAGGATAAATAACTAACTGAAACTATATCGGGGAAAGAGCAACACCAATTACATTGGAAAAATAGTTAACCCACCAAAAAATTTAAAATTAAATAGAAACAAAGGGTCCAGAATGTTGGATTATAACAATGTCTTATTATGTCTTCCTTACACAGGCGCTATTAGCCTAATGATTTTCTTAAGGATGTTTCTTAAGGATGTTTAGCCCCAAAGATTTTTGCTTCTCTTTCCAACAGAACCTTCAGCTCAGTCAAGATGTTGCCGGGGCAACCTTCATGGCAGCTGGGAGCTCCGCCCCTGAACTCTTCACCTCTTTGATTGGTCAGTGAGACAGTGTGCATTGGTTAGACCCATAGACTCATAGAAAGAGCAAACACTTCATTGACTGCTATTGGCGCTGTTGAGTCATAAAGTCGCCAGCTCAGAAAGGTCACCTGCTCCACTCATTGTTATTCTTTATGATAAGCTAAAGTATCAGCAGATTTATTCAATCATAACTATGAATACTAAACTTTGTAGGGTCCTTGTGCTGCAAACATAAATACAGCAATATGTATATATATATATATATATATATATATATATATATATATATATATATATATATATATATATATATAGCTATATACAATATACTATATACAATATATATAGTATGTAGCTACAGAGAGATGCTATGTTAGTGTAGCTTCTAGGTCCTGACAGGGAGAGGGAGAGAGGCAGTGTCACGGGGGTCTTTGGGCCTTGTTGATAAGGCTGGTAGCAGATGGGAAGAAACTGTTCTTATGACGTGAGGTTTTGGTCCTGATGGACTGCAGCCTCCTGCCAGAGGGAAGTGACTGAAATGTTTTGTGGCTGGGGTGCGAGGGATCAGCCACAATCTTCCCTGCTCGCCTCAGAGTCCATCGTCTGCTGTTATGGTTTATCATAGCAGGTTGGACGATTGCTTAAAGATGGCCGCCGTATTTCGTGCACTGCAGCAGCCAATACATGGGCAGACCATGTATTGGCTAACATTAAATTTTAGCCAATACATAGTAATTATGTTCTTAGAATGTATAACAAGCAGGAAGAGTAAAATTTAATGGTGAAATTCAAGCAAATCAAAGTAGGTCTACAGTGTTCTGAAACTACTACACCTTATTAAACAGGAAAAGTTTGTAAATCTAAGCTCTATGATGACACCTAAAGTATACCATTCTATGTAAGAAAATCAAATATGCCTTTATATAAGACAGATAAATATTTCACATTTTTACTCTGCTTTCAGGCGTGTTCATCACAAAGGGAGATGTAGGGGTGGGGACTATTGTGGGATCAGCTGTTTTTAACATCCTGGTCATTATTGGCCTCTGCGGCATCTTCTCCGGACAGGTTTGTGTGGCTTTGATTTTATTACCACAAATGTGGCCTTAACATTCATGCTGCAGCTTATTTCATTTTTCAAATGAATTTATTAATATAGCGCCAATTCACGACATATGTCATCTGAAGGCACTTTACAGAGACAATACTCTCCAATTGACCAGTTGATTGCATCCAGTCATTTACATGCAAGACACTATAAAGACTACAGTATATTAACACAGCATTATACAGAACCATTTAGAAGTATTCATATCTGTAATCTTTACTACATTTTGTTATGGTATAACCATAACTTTGACACATTTTATTCAGGTGTTAGATAAAAGGCTAACACAAAAAATGGAGGATTGTTATGTGGAGGATATTTTTCTTTTATTTTAAAGGTAGCATGCAAATATATTTTACTCTTTCATTTAAAAAAAATATAATAAATGAAAACCCTCTAAAGACCTCAGAGGGTATTTTTCAGAGAACATCAGCAAATTGTCTAAATATCTTTAGAAAGTTTTTATTATTATTATCAATCCTACTCTGTGTCTCCTAATCTTAGCGTTTAACGTGTCTCTCTCCCTGCAGCCCATTTCCCTGAGCTGGTGGCCTCTTTTCCGTGATGCTGTTTTTTATATCCTGTCTATATTGGTGCTTATTCTGGTGAGAAAACCCTTCAAATGTTTAACTTCTTCCCTTCTCACTTCCAACTCAAAATACAAAAAAACATGATTGCTTTTGTTAGTCTGATTGATAGTAAATATGGAGCTCTAATAGTGCCATGATCTCATTTAACCATAATCAAATAAAATAATGGATTACAATTCTTATTACATTTTTCAGTATTTAATATAATTTAAAAATAGATAAGTGTGTCTTATATTGGTCTTCACAAAAACATATAGTTCAGTTTTTTTCCAGCTCTCATAGTGCCGTAGGTGGGACTTCTGCTGCTTCAGTCCAATTGAAGTGGACATGCTGTGCTTCTTAGTCCATCAGAGCTTTAGATCTTTATCAAGGAGCCAATAGCTGCATTTCTACTAATTATTAAATTAGTAAACTGTTTTCAAGAGAATAAATTTGCTCAATGAACAGTTTATGCAGTTGGATGAGGGAGAATTTAGGCTGTATTGAAATTTGATGTATTTCACAAAACTTCAATTAAAACCCTTTTTTGCATCAATGAGTGAAATAGTTAACAAGCAGGTTTCACTAGTGGTCAAAACAGAGCAAGAAGACGGAAGAATGAAGTAGTAGTAGGAGGATGGAACTGCATCTTTTTTAAAGAGTTATAATGTAAACGAGCATATTCACATGTGATTTTAATTATTCAATAGAAACAACAATGCTGCAGTTCAGCAAATAAAATACACAATAAATGTTGAATAAATGCTTAGCTTTTTCAATACAGCTGCAATATACATTGACTGAAATGACAAGAGATTCTGTTTCTAATTTCTTATTTAAAAAAATAATCAGCACATTTAAATAACTAGGGATATGTGTATTCAGCTGTTTTTCTATTCATTTTAAATATTTTCTTGTTGCTTTATTTCCAGTTGTATTTTGATTATGACAATCAAATGTTATTATATAACTATTTACTTATTCATCATATTTTGACATTATAATACTGATGACATACTGTAAGATAGATAGATAGATAGATAGATAGATAGATAGATAGATAGATAGATAGATAGATAGATAGATAGATAGATAGATAGCAAATAGATCAAACCCTGTTCACCAGTTAATAAAACTTAACATGAACTGCAATGTAAAAAGACTCTTAATTAACACTTTTTTAAGCTGTAGCTAATTTTTGTTTTATTCACAGGTGATCTATGATGAAAAGGTCCTGTGGTAAGACTAGTTTACCTTTTTGAGTTTATCTGTTGTTTCACAGAGCAGATCCGCTGATATATTTGATGAATATTTCAGGTGGGAGACCATCATCCTCATCACCATGTATGGGATTTATATAGTCATCATGAAGTGAGTCTCCTCTCCTCATGTCTGTAATCATTTCTAGATCAGCTCCAGCTCCTGCTTTATTCCCAGCAGAGCAGATAAAATCTGTGTGTTTGATGTTGTGCAGGTTTAACAGACGCCTGTGCTGCCTGGTGGAGAGACACTGCAGCGTGGACGGCCAGCCATGTCTGAGCAGTCTGCGTCGGACGACCGCTGTGGGCAGCGTTGGAGACGGTGAAAACGACATGGTGCCGCTCAAGCCAGGTTAAGCAGCCCGTGTTTGTACGCGTGGCATGACCTCATCAACATCAAAAAGCTCCCCTTAGTGTCTGAGCATTGTTCAGGAGACCCAGTAACACAGTTTGGGCTGCCAATGAGAAATGTATGTTTCCCTGTGGATTTAAAAAGGACTGAAATAGAACTGAACCTCTTTTATGTGTTCGTCAGAGTTGTTCTTTTATGTGCTTCTAATTTCTGACATGCCTGCAGTTTTTATTCAGCCTGCAAAAAAATGTATTTTGAATGTTTTGTCACAAGACATTTGCAAACTTTAAACTATTTTACACAGAAGCAAGAAGGTCCTCTGGTCACATGAGACTAAAACTGAACTTTCTGACCTTCATGCAAAGAAAAACATCCATCCATTCTCCATCACGCTTATCCCTGCTGGGGTTGCAAAGGGTGCTGGGGCCTATCTCCAGCTGTCAATGAGCAAGAGGCAGGGTACACCCTGGCCAGGTCAACAGTCCATCGCAGGGCAACACAGGGACAAACAGGACAAACAACCATTCATGCACATACTAACACCTAAGGAGAATTCAGAGAAGCCAGTTAACCTAACAGTCATGTTTTTGGACTGTGGGAGGAAGCTGGAGTACCCTGAGAGAAACCATACATGCACAGGGAGAGCATGCAAACTCCATGCAGAAAGACCCCAGGCCAGGAATCACTGCAAGGCAGCAGTGCTACCCACTGTACCAACGTGCAGCTGCAAAGAAAAATAAGAAACAGAAAACTAACACTACACTATCTTCACATTAACAATCAGTCATGGCAGCATAATCGTATCCGGGGGTTTATTCTCAGATGGGGAAGGGAAACTAGTCCAAGCTGAAGGGATTTTAAAATTTTGACCTAAATCTAGTAGGAATTAGGATGGAACATTCAACAATTCAGACTGACTGAGCAGCAGTTGTTTTTCCAAAGAGGAATGGAAACAGCTCTCAGGTTTACAGACCAAAAGCACTTCAAATATCTATTTTCTTTCCATTTCACGGTTTGGTACTTATTTCCTTTTTGCCTAAATAACCTAAAAGTTTGTGTTTTTAATGTAACTGTATCTTCTTCTGGGCATAGACTCGTGTGTGGTGGCCAGTCAGGACTCCAGCCTGGTGACGTCAGACGAGCTACTAAACCTTCGGCCTCCACAGCTCAGCTTTTCAGAGGCAGGTCGCCACCTTCTCATTCTCCTGCACAGGGCAGCGTACACTGCTTCACTGCACATGCTCACAACCCTCACCAATGATCAGCTGGATGCATCACATATTCAAAGACCAAATCTTTTAGTGATGTTGATGTTTCATGGGTTTGTGGATGCAGATATAATCACACCAGTTTTGTCCTCAAGCATGGAACCTCAAGGTAAATAGAATAGAATAAAATTCAACTTTATTGTCATTACACTGTCACAAGTACAAAGAAATTAAAAGTTTGTATCTATCCAGAAGTACTATACAGGATACAAATATTTATTTACATGTGTACAGAGACTGTATGGACTGTAAATGATATATATAAACAGAGAGTAATTGTAAGAGGCTAGAAAATAAATAAATAAATAAATAAATAAATATGGAAACTATAAACAGATTATACAGGAAAATTATGATATGGATAATATATGGATTAGTGGGGTTATAATACAGGATAGATGATAGATAATAGCAGATAAAAGATTTCCAGATATATACAGCGGTAGTTGAGAAGTACGTGGAAGTGGTGTTGCATCCGTAGGTTGTTGTGTAGAAGCAGATAAAGCTGAAAAACGTGAAATATTTGGACTATTTCACATCCACTTTGTCACATATAGACAGCAGTAGGAGACCACATCTCTAAACAGGCCGGTTTGTTCTCCACTCTGCTGCAGAAACTACACATGCCTGTTCCTACTTTCTGCACACATCCCTGATCAGTGCTTCCTTAATCCCATCGGCTCAATCTGAGGATCTGTCTGCCTACTCACTCCATCGTTACCTTTAATATTATTGGATAAAACCTTTTCTATAAATCGTGTGGCGATGCTCTTCTTTCTCTCCAATCACACAGAGACAGAGGCTGATTAGAGCTCGAGTCAGCCCAGAGGAAGGCCTGGGGGAGGAAAGGTCTGGTGCTGGCGGGGGCTGGAGGAGAGAAAACGGGGCAGCGGCTGAAGGAGAACGGCAGCTGCAGGAGGAAGACAGGGAAGGGGGCATGGACTCAGGAGGAGAGACAGGTGGGGGTGCACCACTGAAAGATGAAGGGGAGGAAGAGGAAGACCAGGAGGAAGAAGAGGAGGAGAACTCTCCCTTCAAACCCTTCATCCTACCAGGCAAGTGAAAATAGTCACAAAGCAGCAGAACTGGGTTTACATTAATTAAATTCCGTAAAGCTGTAAGTAAAATTTCCTGCTGACCTTTTTCCCACTGTGCTCCCTGCAGTGAACAGTCATTTTAACGCTGGTGTGTCCACATTTTCACCAGAAGCTAGTCGCTCTACACCAAAAATGCTCCAAACCAGCAGGGCCTCAGCCATCAAAAGCAAAATATTGTTACATGTAAACAGGAAACAGCTACTAGCAGCTAGAGACTAAAGTAGTTGTTAAATTTGTACGGATCGTAATAAACTGGTCCATTAAAGGAAACAATTATTTGAACCGCTGAGCTTTAACAAACTTAAACAGTAGGAAAATATTAACACAATGAAAAGTATTTAGACTCTAATTCACTGTTTACGCTGTTTCAGTATAAACTACAGAAACTAATTATGGACAGTTGCGTTACCCTAAGTCTGTAAACTACTTTAAAATTATTTTATTTTAATTTTTTTCCAAACATGTCAGGTTCAGGAAAATACTTGGATCATATTCCAGAGTTTTCCGACCTTTTCAGTAACTAAATTATGCAATATGCATTTAGAGTCAAATGATCCAAATAAGATAAGATAAAACTATATTGTAGTAAATGACACTAATTAAGAGAAGGCCTGCAGACACATTTCAGAGCGTACCATGTCAATAATTGAATTATTTATGGGGGGACAGTTGTGTATGGTTGGTTTTCATCACACTGCAGATGGCTGGTGTGTCCGCCTGCAGTGGTTGCTCTCCTGGCCGCTGAGTTTCATCCTGTACTGCACCATCCCCGACTGTAACCAACCACGATGGGAGCGCTGGTATCTGATCACCTTCCTGTCCTCCACTCTCTGGATAGCCCTGTTCTCCTACCTCATGGTCTGGATGGTACGGAAATCAGCTCTCATACACGTTCCTGCTGGTTTGAAACAGAGTCACAGCAACTCTCTGCTCTGCTAAGGTGACCATCATCAGCTACACCCTCGGGATCCCAGACGTCATCATGGGAATCACCTTCCTTGCGGCTGGCACCAGTGTTCCTGACTGCATGGCCAGCCTCATTGTCGCCAGGCAGGGTATGTGATGGCCGCCTCTCAATATTAACATTCGGGATTCAGGGGGATCTTTATCACTGCTATGAGGCACAAAGAGATACAAAAATATATATATATACATATATATGTATATACATATATATGGTTAGTTTCCACATCCACAAACATTTGGGGTATTTGAATAAATCATGCTATCTGTTATTTATAAACTTTAAAAATGTTTAAGTATGACTCCAATTTAGGGCCATAGGTTTGAGGCCTAAAAAAATTATTTTGCAAGCTTGAAAAGAAAAATCTGGAAAAATAATTTGAATCTAAAAGGATGTTTAAAAAAAAACAGTTTTTGTCTTTTTAAAGAAACTTTATTTCCAGGTGTAAATTGTTTTTTATTTTTTTCTATTTTTTTGTATAGTTCTATTTTTTTTTCAAACTTTTTTTTAGGTGTACATTATTTGTATTATTTTTTATACAGGTGCATTTTTTTATATACTTTTTTTTCAGGTGTAAATTGTTTTGTTTTTTTTAAGAAACTTTTTTCTTTCAGATTGAATTTTATTATTTTTTATTTTTCCATTTTGCATCCAATATAGCTCCATATATATAACCATAACAGAGCCTCTTCCTTTTCTTTTTATTTTACTCAGTTGCTTTGTCAAAAAAAATAAGTCTAAGATGCTATGACTGAAAAAAAAACTGATTTTTTTTTAGCAAGGAAATATTTTCTTTAGCCCACTAAATGAGTTTCCTTATTATTTATGCAGATTTTAAATGAATTTGTAAAAACATGTTAGCACCTTTGTGGTGCTGCAGCTAACGTCGTGGCTGTGAAACCTTACAGGGATGGGGGACATGGCAGTGTCCAACTCTATTGGGAGTAATATCTTTGATGTGCTGCTGGGCCTGGGCTTCCCCTGGGCACTGAGGACTCTCATAGTCAGCTATGGATCAGTGGTAACACCAGCCTGTTCTCTCTGTTTGTCTGTGCAACAAAATGTAGCTTTGATATAGTCTGTCTGAAGCTGAAAATTGCCCGGAGAGAAACGTTAAAACCTTTGTTGTTGTTTTAACCTTCCCTCCTACACATAAACCTCCAGTCTATATGTTGTTTATTCATGGCTGCACTTCTAACCAAACTTTGGCTTCGTTTGCAAAATCAAGAGCAACACACAAATCAATGATTAAATGAACCCTTTTTCTTTGTAGCATTTTAGGGGTCAGTCTGGTGAACAGACATTACTGTTTGCTTTGCTGCAAATAGATGATTTAGACCCCTGGAAAACATGTCTTAGTATATTTTTAGTCAGGGAACCATTCTCTCCAAGTAAAGCTGATGAGTTCTTTTCTTTCTTTTATCATCACAAACACAAGCATGCGGAGTTTACTCGATGCTGTCGGTTGTTTTAACTCATGCAGCAGACAAGAGGTTTACAACATTACACACTTGAAGTGATTCCAGCATGAAAATGATTTAATGAGAGACATCTTGAGCTCAATGTTTATCAGGATCTGATGTTTTCTACCTGGTTTTGTCGTTGAACTATTTACTATCAGTTCAATTCAATATTGCTTATTTATTCTCAACACATGTCATCTCAAGGCGTTACAGTTCACCAGATCTTACAGTCAAATTGATCTGCTTTATGGTATTTTCCCAGTATACATGCTTAGAATAACACAAGTAGAGAACATAATGTTAAAACATTTGACCTGTTTGACCCTCCTGTTGTTTAGCTGTTTTTACCATGCGAGTCATTTTCTTTAGAAAATATTGTTTTTTTTAGACCAAAGCAGAGCTAAAATGAGTAGATGATGGGTTTGGGTTCATCACACGGCCTTAGAAATGGCTATGTGTGTGTGTGTGTCTGTGTGTGTGTGTGTGTGCGGTCTTGTTTCACCTGAAATGTGAGGGAAGTATTTTGAAAAATATCGTACATGCAAGGACTTACAGGTACATATGGGGACATTCAACTGGTCCCTATATGGTAAAGTTCTGTTCTTTGAGTTGGGGTTAGGTTTAGGACTAAGGTGTGAATTGAGTTTAGGTTAGGCTTAGGTACATCTTGGTAATAGTTAGGGTAAGGGTCTGGGTTAGGCCATATAAAATGAAGTCAATGAAATGTCCCCATATGCCATGAAACAAAGCTGTGTGTGTGTGTGTGCTAATGTAGCCTCTTTGCTGCAGCAGCTTTAAAATGCCAAAATTCTTGTTATCAGGCCGTTTCTGCTGCTGTGGCCAAATAAAAAATGTTTTATATATATATCTATATCTATATATATATAGATATATATAGATATTTATATATAAAAACCATCACTATAAATATATATTTTTTTATTTTATTTCAGGTGACAATCAACAGTAAAGGCCTGGTGTACTCTGTTATACTGCTGCTGGCCTCTGTCACTCTCACTGTGAGTAAATCTGTTAGGATACAGGATTAATCCTCGCCTCTCTGAGAGAACCAGATCCACTTCCTGTTTCCCCTCAACCTTTATTCTGACTTTACCTGGATGTTTTATTTCTCTTAGGCTAAAATTGCTCGATCGACTTTTAAAACTTTCTTGAGATCAAACAGGATGTAAAACTCGTATCATTAGAGCTTGGCTGTAGCGACAACATCCATCCATCTGTCTTTCTCTTTCTGTCCGTCCATCCTCAGGTCCTGTGTGTTCATCTGAACCGCTGGAAGTTGGACCGCAGGCTGGGCCTCTGTCTCCTGCTGCTATACGCCATCTTCCTTCTCTGCTCTGTCGGCTTCGAAAGGCTGTAGAGCAGAAACAAACCCGTCCCATAAACACAGACAGGTTGCCCCGATTCGTTTTCCTCTTTTGTCGACAGCATCAAATCTACACAACCATGCGTTTGAAATAAATATCGTAGTGGCTGTAGATGTTACTGAGACACCGGATGTCTATGAGTGAAGTTTACCTTTGATAAATGAGTATTTTAAATAGTTTTGTACTAAAGCACTTGAGAACCCCAGAAGAAAAGCACGTTGTGTCACAAAAAGTTTCTAAAATGAAAAATGTATATTCTTGAACCCCAAAGTGAGTTAAGATCTTAGTATTGGAAACATAACCTAAGAGAAATGTTTATGTGTTAAGGTTTACAGATTTGCTTCCCAGTTTCTGCACTTTTATCATGTTAAGTGTCCTCTTTTCTATCCCAGTTCTGTGTTTGTGACTTTGAACGACACAGCATGGTCATCCCAGTGTTTGCACTAACTCACTGTTATCCTGCCCAAAAGCTTACCAACTAGAATGTCTATTTGAAGGGTCTTTGAGTAACATTCCTGAGTTTTAAGTGCAATGATTCTTCTGCACTGTTGCCCCTTTGTGCTTAAAAAAATGAATCACCTTTCTATTGATCGCCTGCTCTAAAATTCAAACTTTGGAACAGAAATCTGTGTTTGGTGTTACAACCAGTTCTCTGCTGATTTCTAAAAACAAAATCATTTGCATCAAGAAAATTACTATTTATTTACTAAAAAAAATAAATCTATTAAATTGTCAAATACTGACACCTATTTATTTACCTGTGACAGTTTGTATGTATGACTTTCTGTGTTTCATGTAGAATAAAGCAAACTTCCTTTTGTAGCCATTTTCTGCAGCACAGACAGCGAAAATGTGTTTTAACTTTGTCCATGGCCAAAAGCAAAATATTTTAAAATAAATACCTGCCATGATCAACGACTTCACTCATTTATTGTTTTAAATGAAGCCAGACCTGCTGACTTTCCACTGATGGAGACAAAGAATCTGAGTAGCTCTGAGACATTTAGAGAGACATTAAAGAAAATAAATTTCTTCTTTGAATTTTACCTCAGAAGGTTGAAAGTCATTCCGTGGTGCAGGGGTCACCAACGTGGTGCCCAAGGGTCCTCAGGGGGCCTCATGGGGCGCCCACAGCATCTTCTGAAAACAGCACAACTCACCAGTTGAAATTCTATTCTGTTGCCCATCTTTTTAACCATTTATAGAGCATTTCATCATTTTAATCATACAGGAAATTTAAGCATTTATAGAGATTTAAAAATCCCAATATCATAAAGACAATTAGGAGCCAAAGGAAACAATAAAAATATGAATATTATGTATGAAGTTTAGGTGAAAGCTCATCCATCCATCCTACCTACGTACCGACCTCTTCCTTTTCTTTCTTCCCTTCCAATAAAAATATGATTATTATGTATGAGGCTCCAGTTCATAGGTCAGTATTAGCAGCCATAGCCCTTCCTATGACAGTATCCATGAAGTATCCCTACCCTAGAGATCATAATGTGAAAAAAAGATCAAAGTAGTGAGGTTTACTTTTAAAGAAAAAAATGCAGCAATAGAGAAAACTGATCCACCACCTAAGCTGTGAAATAAATGGGCAGATAAACCTGTTTAACAAATACAATTACTGAGATGTAAATAAGATAGGATGGGATACATTACTTTATTAAAGATAATATTAAATGAAAAGTACAAACATAATGGTACAGAGGGATTCTGATTGGAAAATTCTCATAAATATAAAAAAGTAAAAGTCCCAGGAAAATGTATACATAAATATACACAAGCTAAAGGTACAATATGGTTTCCATAACCTAAATAGAAGTTAAGAAATTCTCCTGAGTGATGCCAAAGGTTTTTTTTTTCTTTGATCAAAGGAAGTGAAGCTTATCTTATCACCAGCTGTAAGGAAGTTTGTTTTTTGGCCGATTATTTATTGTAACAATGATTCTTGGTAATAAAAGTTTTCTTCCAGAGGTTTGGATGCTGCTGCAGTGCACACATCCTTTAACAAGTGCATTTTTCTTACAAAAAAGACAAAAAGGGTTTCTATAACTACGTTATGTCCATTTCTGTATATAGTAACACTTATTTATAGAAAGGAAACTTCTCTAAACATTTGACAAGAAAATTATTCTGCCATCTAGGAAAAAAAAGACAAAAAAATTAAAAGGATTTTTCCTCTGAAGTATGTCATCAATCAATAAACCAAATGGTGTAAAAAACATTTGTAGTTTTCTTAATCACTAATAAACCAATGAGACAGTGGGGCATGATTCAAAATGATCTTTATTTCAGTCGGGCTAAATCAGCTTCAATACCAAAAAAATTTAAAAATAAAAATAGTACAACAAAGTACGTCATCTTACAAATACTTATGAAGAAAGTCTGACATAAACAACTGGAAGCGTCACATTCATAACAAAAATATAAAAGTCAATACAGTACATAGAATGGATTAGGAGCTATATATATATATTTATATGTCGAAGTGTTTGCAATATCATGGACTTTACAAATTCAGCTAGTAAAAACTCCCAATACCAATGGAATATCAGAGAATACAAAATGTAAATAAAAAAGAAACGGCTGGGATGAAAGTGTGTGCATGTTGCATGCAAATCAACCCCAGAGGGACGAAGGATAAAAACAGCTAATTTGAGAAGGAGTGTGTCTCATTGGCACCACAGCAATGTGTGAAATGATGAGAATTAAAAATAACATGATAAACATTTAATTATGATCATCCGTGATTTATGTAGTGAGCTGAAATATGAAGATCAGCTTAGCCAGCGAGTCGGAGGCATTTTAAAAGTGTTTGTTGATCTTGATGATGAACTCTGCTGTCTCAACACACCTTCTTCATCTTTTAAGACATTATGATAAAACATTGAACTCCGAGTGTTTGCGTCGTCTTTTTGGAGCCAAATGAAAGCCACCGTGAGGGTGGTGCTAAATATGAGCTGACTGAGCGGAGAGAGGAGTTGCTGTGATGCGTGTAGCATGATTAAGATACACAAAGGGAAACCTCACCGAAGCACGGTAAAAGGTTTGGTGGATGGGACAACAGCACACACCGACAAAAGCCACTACAAAAGCCCACTAAGAACCAGAAACGACAATTATATTTCTTAACCAGATATACGGTGACGTGTTCTCCGCGTAAAAATAGATCTTTTAGCTCCCTGCTGTGTCTTTGAGTGAAGGGGTTAAAAATAATCAGCTGTGATGCCAATCGTTCCCATCGAGACAGCAGCTACTGCCGTTACCGTGTGTAACAGTCCATTAAGAATGATGCTAATACACATATGTTACATGTCTGACAGCGAGTCTGGGGGCCGTTGTAGGCAGGTTTGTAGTGATAGTTTGATCCCTGTGTTGACTGATCTGAGGTCTGTTCATTTTTTGATCCCCCCCCCCCCGCCCGGCTAGCACTGTAGATAAGAGCGACTTGTAAAGCTGATCTGCGATCTGGCTCAGCTAGATCTGAACAGAGCCCCGGCGTGACGGGCTGAGAGGAGGTCTGACATTTAGGGCCGGGGTCCGCTGGGGGTCCTGTTGCTGAGAGGTGGGCTTCATGTTGGGACGTCACTCTGGGGCTGAGCTCTGGTTCTGCTGGTATATGGAGGCTTTGTCTTTTAGCAGAGCCAGGCACAGGTGGCAGCTCCAGCTCCCTGTTAATATTAAAACAAGAAAAGTTGGTGGATGGGCGGAGCCTGTCTGCTTCTCTGAGGAAAATATGGTGCCAGCATTATCTGGAAACCAAAATGATTAAAACTGCAGAAAGAAAAAAAGTTATGCATGTTTCTGTGTACATATATGAGAATGCATTGAAATATGGTTTAGTTATTGTATTATTTATGAAATGTGGTAATCAAAAGGTCAGAGTGTTTGGATGATCGCTGCCATACAGGCGATCCTCCACAGTCAGCTCACCCTCTGGTGGTTCGGTCATAGGGGGGCTTAGACAGTACATGTGGTAGCCTCGATCGCAGTCGTCACAGAAGAGCAGCTGGTCCTGCAGAAACAAAAACATGTTTATTACCTGATCCGAACTGCAATTCCTGTTTCTTTTTAATAGAAACATTAAACCAGTTCAAGCAAACGCCCAGAGTTGGTTTTAGATTTTGGTTGTGGATGGATATGCAGACAGACTGTAACCTTTTCATCGTCTCCAAAAAAGGTGAAGCATGAGAATTCATCCCCAGAGGAAAGCAGTTGACCTTTCCCATCGCTTATAATCAGGCTGCTGACATTTACTGGATCAGCACAAATGAAGGACGGGTGTTGACTGTAAGATAACCCCCACTGTCCTAAATATGCTCTTCAGAAAAACCACTTTCACATTTAGTCTGATGGGAAAAATCCCCAAAGAGGTTACAACTATAAAAAAAAAAGAAAGAAAAAAAACACATTTTTGCCTTTTCCTTTAATAAATAAAGCATTTAAAAAAAATTTTGTTGATCACAATGGGTCAAATTAGGTTCCCAAAACCATTAGTTTCAAAAAAACAACCCATAATCCCAGAATCACCAAAGCTAAAAGCTGGTTTATATTACAGCTCACCCCGGTCCCACTTAAAACAAGAACATCCAGCATTTTTATTGTCATTACACTGTCACAAGTACAGATTTACTCTGCATCCGCTTGGGGAGCAGTGGGCTGCCATTGTGTGGCACCCAGGGAGCAGTGTGGGGGTTAAGGGTCTTGCTCAGGATGGTCTTGTGAGAGTGGCAGTCTGTGGGAGTGGGGTTTGAACTCAGAACCTCAGGATTCTAAGCACAATGCCCCAACCTCTAGGCCGCCACTCCCCTAAGAAGGCATTAGCATGAAGGGTCTTGCCTAAGAACCAACACTGGTAGCTTATTCCCCTCCAGCAGGGATAAGAACCCAAGCTTCCTGTTTGCAGCATGGGTAACTTGCCATTTTAGCTAGCCAACCGCTAAAAACAAACACAGCCATTAGTGAAAGGAGTAAGCTTTGCTATCAATAAATCTTACAAGCAGAAAACATCCACATCAGATGGCTTTAATATTATCAAAGAGCAATATCTGATTCATCTGTAACTCGTCAAACTGTAGGCGAACCAGACTCCAATATTAAGTATTTATCAAAGGTGGAAGAAACTAAAAATTTAAAAATGTTTTTGCAATTTCTTAAAAATCAAAAGTGAGTTTAGTCAAAATGTTTGATTCGCAGTATGATGCAGACTCAGATCAACAAGTTTCTTTTGGCCTACTAAAACAGAAGAAAGATGACATGTCTGTTTAGAGAAGACAGGGAAGAGGCTCACATCGTTCTCTGAGGTGCCACAGACGTTGCAGCATTTGCACTCGATGCACTGCCAGCGGTACGTCTTCACAGCAGCCATCATCACAGGGGTGAACTGCAGACACGTCGGATGTCCTTCCACACAGAGAGGGAGACATTTTTAATCAACTTACAAAAACAAAACTTAAATCTTTACCAAACTGAACTATTTTTTTTTTTATAAACTCAAGTTAACAAGAAATTAAATAATACGATAATTTCTTAACTTCCAAAAAGAGTTAAAAAACAATCCACGGTTTGTTTAATTTTTTTTGGAATGACTATGACCTGGATGACTGAGAATCTTCACCAGCATAGATATAAGTTCAGGAAGTAAATGTGTCTTCTACATTCAAGCCATCTCTCAGGGAGCAGTGGATGTCTGAGCGACAGGAGGACAATCCAGCACAGCAGTCTGTGAATCTGCAGCCAATCTATTCTAACCACTAGGCCACCACTCCCCTAGTAAGCTTCTACCACTAAATCTGAGATTAAAATATGAAAACTACAGATTACATCAGTATTTCTATTGGATTACAGATAATACAGAGCTTTACTAAAGTTTTTTTTTTTTCTTTTTACACTAAAACCACAAACTTATTTCCATTTAAAGTGCAGGGACAATAGCTGGTGCAGCAAACAGACGCCACATCTGATTCAATCAGAGCATAAATCCAGCTGTTCTGCCTCAGATGCTAATGCTACAGATGCTGAGGAGACCACGATCTTTGGACAGGACAACTGTAAGTAATCTGACCTTTAGGGAGAAGAGGGATTTTTCAGTCTATGTGCAAGTGAAACATGGCGGTGGTAGTATTATGCTCTGGGGATGATCTTTTTCAGCTTGGATAAAAGAGCTGGGCTCAGCTGCTGGGAACATGAATGGAGACCACAATTGACCAAATGGTGGTCAAGTTGCTGCTTGTTTAGCTGCTCTGTTCTGTAGCCTCAAGCTAGAGAGTAGCTTGGCTTTATTCACTTTATGAGTCAGTGCAGTCGGTTCATCAGGATTATGATCCCACTAAAATATGCAGAGCCAGGCAGCGCTGGAAATCCGCGCAGGGAGCTCTGCAGCTTGTAGGGGATTTCCCGCTGCCTTTCGTAGAGGCTAGAAGTGAATATAAAGAGTTTTTAAGGTTTGTGGTAAACACAGCAAGTACAAGAATATACAATTGAATGTTTTTTTGTTGACAGGTTGTAAAATTTCTAGTTAATTTGGGTATTTATAAACTTTTTCGCCATAGTTCATAAAAAAATGTTTTAGTGCAGCAATGTTGATTAGAGCTCGCTCTGTTCCTTCTACACAATAATCCATGCTTCCGGGCTTTTTTTAACTGCAGAAGCAATGACAGCTAGTAGTGTTTGTCTCCCCCAAAGAACTCCTGGAACAGCTTTTCTGAACGGTTGATGCTCCGACATCCAGTGGTAAAAATTTAATTTGCTGAACTCTAGCATTGAACGCTCAGAAAACCTGGTTCATTAGTGACCACCATTTTTGTCCTAGGATCTAGTTGACATCTAGTGACATCACTGGAATCCAGCTTCTCTTAAAGTGCTGCAGAGGCACTTGCGAAAAACCGGTTCCCGACTTTCCATTTTTAAGGAATCTCAAAGAATACATTTCATAGTTTCTTCAGTGCTGTGGCTGAATGTTTAGCTCTTCTGTTCTGATCCCCACGGAAAAAGCTCCTACACAAAGTAAAACGCTACTGCAAGACATTTCTTCTTTAAAGGGGAATTTCAGGTTTTTTACATTTGGCCCTTTATTTTACGTTATTACATCATGTTCTACTCACCCATATGAGTTTTGTGTCATTTGGAGCCGTTCTGAAGATATTCGGTTTACTCATAGGAAGATGTTACCTGGATATAACCTAACTGAATATGTTCGGAACAGCTCAAAATGACACAAAACTCATATGGGTGAGTAGAACATGATTTAATAACGTAAAATAAAGGGCCAAATGTAAAAAAAAAACAACGTTCCCCTTTAAGAGCTCGTGAAAACAAAGCCAGGATCCTAGAAAACACTGCATTGCTTTTAATATAGAGAAGAGCTCCTACCTGACCGCCCGCAGTCTGAGCAAGACACCAGCTCCTCTGATTGGCCCGTTTTCTGATTCAAAGTCGAGTCCCCCAGGCAGAAATCGCAGTAATCGTTGGGCATTGCCAGTCCATTGGGACCCTTTTTTGTGGCTGTTCAGGAAAGAAAAACAACAAACAAAAACAATATTCCAGGTTCATTAGAGTAGAAGCTTTGGCCAATCCAGGACTGGTGAAACATATGAGTCCACTGCCTGATGTCTAACAAAGGAACCAGTTAAACTACCTTCAGTTCAGAAGCTTTTAGATACTGGATCCCAATATGATCAAAAGAATGAAAGAACGTATGAATTTCAAACATGGTGTAAAGTGCAAAGAGGAAGAAAAAAAAACCCACAGCAATGTGAAGGGATTCTGTGTTTGAGGAAATGATTGATAAAAAGTGCCAGATTTCCCAGATGTACAAACATGTTACAGTCAGAAACATTCAATCTGATCAAAATTCAAAATCATGAAAAATAATAATTAAAAAAAGGTGGGGAAATAAAAAGCACATACAAAAAAACAAAAACAAAAAAGAGGGGGGAATGAAAGACTTCCTTTTCACCAACACACGTGCTACAAGGCATGCAACCAAACCTCCCTCCTCTCTGTCTATCTGCCCCTCGCTCTCAGCACTGGAGGAGTAACTCACTCTTCTGCTCCTCAGGCTGGCGAGGAGTGGGTGGTGCCTCAATCTCCTCGTGGTCCTCGCCCTCCTCCTCTGCCAGGTGAGAGTGTGTATAGTGGTAGCTCAGGCCTGGGCGATTCTTGTAGCGCTTCCCACAGACTAATACACACACACACCGTCATACAAAAGTGTTATGGTGATTCGGGTTTCCCTTACAAAAACAAAACAAAAAACAGGGCCCCGCATGGAGCCAAGCTGGGAGTGTGGCATTCATCACTCCCCCAAAAAAGCTTCTTTTCGTTAAAATATTTCCACACAGTGATTTTAGGTGGACACGCAGGTAGCAAACTCAGACAGCAAAAGCACAGTGAGCTGAAGCCAGCATGTAATCAGACAGCACACAGACAGCACATCAGCTGGGAGAACACTCCTCTAAACACAATGCAAACTGTTGTTTCCAGGTTGGGGGGGGGGGGCTTCCAATTCATGCACATCCAAAGGCCTGCCTCGACCTTTCAGGGATAAAAGCAAAAGCCTCTCCTGCTGACATGCAAACAGACATCCTGCTACTCACTGTCGCAGGCGTACGGTTTGTCCCTCTCCTCCAGCGCTGCGGCTGCAGCCTCCGTTTTCTTCTTCCCGTTCTTGTCGCTGCGACCCTGAAAAAACAATTAAACACGGAAAAAGAAAAAAACTCACTTTGTACAGATGCAGTTAAATACTTAGAACTGAAACATTGAACTTAAAAAGTGAAATTCATTTTTATAGAGATACTTTAAACATTTATTTCTGTTCGTTCTTTAATATAGCTTATATCTAATGTATCTGCTTCTTGGATTATTTTATTATTTAAGACCTCTAAATGTGATTTTTAATACAGTGACCTTACATAGTTGACATGTTGTTGCGTTAAAGAATCATAGGGAGACTTACTTGAAGCTGTGTGACGGAGCCGTCACCGATATCCTCTCCTAACCCACCAATGTTCTTTGATCCATAAACATCTTAATCCTGTAGTTACCCATTTTCTGGGCTATTTTTCTTCTACAAAACGTTTTCCTTCCATTCAATTGTGGAATGGTTGGACAGAGCACTGAACAGTGAGTTGTGTGATGAAGAAAGTGTTTAATCAGCAATCTTTCTCCATGTTTGCTCAGGGCAAGATTGGCCTGCATATCTATTTTTATCTTTGTTTGCTTTGAAAACTTCTTATCTAAAAAGAAAAAATCTTCTCGTCACTAAAAATGTTAATCTTGACACAGAGTGCTGGAAACTTTGTTTTTTCCTTCTCTTTCATTCCTCGGACTTGTGTCTCCGTACATCACATCAAAGTTGGAACACTTACCTTGGATTTGCTCTTGCCTCGTCTTTTGGGGGTCTCATCTTCAAAGTCTTCATCATCGAGGTCATCTAAGTAGTCATCGTGGTCGAGCACTCTCTGCTGTAAGAATCTAAATTAGCTTGAGGTTCAAAATGTCAAACCTGCTTTATTTTCTGTATCTGAAAAATACTTTTAGATTGTTCTGTGTTTTTTTTAATCAGACTGTAATTGGACAGAACCGTCTCCACCGCAGACAGGACCTGGTTAGAGCTTAACGTCTAATCATCATTTTCCTCAAGGTAAACGATCATTAATGAAAAAGTCCAATGACTTATCAACTAGTGTTTGGTATCAGATATTTGAACGGACGGTGGACTTTCTGAAACTCTAATTAGATTGTACACACCTGGACACAATTGCTGGAATCTTTAGATTACTGAGAAAAAATAAAAAGGTGACAGACATAACTGGGATCTGAGAAAGTATTAAGTAATAATTAAGTAAGTAATGATAAATATAAATTCTATAAAAATAAACAGATCAAAGTCAGACACTGATTTTAAGAAATAAACATACTGAACAGGCTTAGACTAAAATTATGGCACCCTTAACTCAATACTCTGCTGTCCAACATTTTGAGTCAATTACTGCAATCAAACGATTCCTATAACTGTTGAAGATCCATGACCTGAGACTGAGACCAAGCTTCCTGATACTAAGCAGCAAATTTCTTTCTAGAATCCTTTCATAGTCTGGAGGTTTCATTGAACCATGTAGAGATTCAGACAACCTGTGTCAGATGAAGCAAAGCAGCCCCGCAGCATAACAGAGCCTCCTCCATGTTTCACAGTAGGGACAGTGTTATTTTCTTAAGATAAAAACGCACCCACACTACTGAATGAATAACTTGCCTTTAGCGTGTTGCAGAAACACTTTATCTACCAACAAAGTCCTGTGATACTTATGGCTACATAGTTTAACCGCTCTGCTTAGTTGAATTGTTAAACGCTCTTATTTGTTGTTTTTTTTAAGCATTTCCAATTACTTTTCATAAGACTGAAGTCAGAGTTGTACCAAAAGCTTAATGTAAGCATGCTATAATCATTTCAAACCAGTTTTAAAATTTATCTAGGATCCTTGTCCAGTCAGAGCCCAGTTTAACCCTGACTTGACATCACTGAATAAATATTTGTCTTCAGATAAAAGAAACTTGGTTAGGATGTTTAAAAACAGGCCAAGAAGCACAAAGCCTACATCCAAGTACAGACCAGACACCTTCTGGAGAAATTATTTATGGCTCAAATACCAGTGGTGGTGTGTAAATATTATACTCTTATAATGAATGTGAATTAAATAACAAATTCAAGTGTTTTGTCAACTTCTGACTGCAACTACAGCTAATTCTAACGCTTTCCCAAACACAGCGCAATCGTATCATCCATGCATTTCCAAACCATTCTCTAAACACATCGGGGTTTGAGAACATTCAGCCTAACCTTACGGATGCGCCCAGAAGACGTGTGAGTGACGGCTGACGTGGCCGGAGGCTCCACGGTGACCGGATCGTCCTCAGGAGCTCGAACATCGGCCACGCCGCTCCTCCTCTCCAGGGGTTCGCCTTTTAGCAGAGCCTCCAAGCTGCTTCCATCCACTGTTCCCAAAGCCTCACGCTTAAGCCCCAGCTCTAAATCTGCTGTGTTAAATGATAAAAACACCAACATGAGGAATGGAAGAGTATGGTGAGAGAAAAACATCCAAAGATCCATAAAAAGATTCTGCTACATACAATATAAGGGATTTTCTCAGAGTTATTAAATCGTACAATAGCTAAATGTGCCTGAAGAGGGAAAAAAAGTATTTCACCAAATGTTTTACCTGCTTTGAGAGGAGGGAAGGCCAAACGAGGGTCCTCTGGAGGATGGGAACGTCTCTTCTTCCTCCAACGGCGAGCAGGGTAAGAGTACAGCTGTCCTGGAGCTATACCTAACATTTAATTGGAGAGTGAAAAAAGGGACCAATTATAAAAGAGGAAGGATTGTTTATAATCTCAGGCTCTTTGGAATTACATCAAAATAAAGCCATAACACATTAACAATGAATTAACACTTTATTGCATCGCCAATAAAAGACTAAACTTTTTCAAGTAAGACATTAATTATTTACCTGCACTCCTGTGCCTCTTCTCCATCCAGATGTAACAGTTGGACTGTGCAACTCCAGTCTGAGAATCCAGGAAGGGCATGAGGATGCTGCGTTCAGCACAGAGACGGGCGTTGTAGCTGTGACACTGCTCCATTGCATCTCTATAATACTGCTCTCCAAGACTGGCAAAAAAAAAAAAGGCAGGTTAACAAACGCATAACAGGAAAGATTCTGACTACAACCTTGTTATTCTGCAGCACAAAGCTGCAATACGGTTTATAATTACAGTTTTATTACTAATTTAGTAGCATAGAGCTCTTTGAGCTCATTTTTAATTGTATCAAGTCAGACATGTAGAGGATAATATTCTGCAATGCGTATCCAGCAAAATTATCTTTTATATAAATCATTCAATTTAAGATGCATTAATCAATAAGTCACTTTTTGTTTGACTGATAAATGACACATCAACTTATTCAAATCATCATATGCATTGAAACTAAAATCTCACTATCTTTGATAAATAAATCAGTCACCTACATTTTTTTCTGAAATGAAAATCTGATTAAAGTTAGGATAAATTAGTATAAACCTATTAAAGATTCGCCAGGATATTTGTGTCTTAGTATTGGACAGAAACCAAGAAAAACAGCCGTAACAAGATGTCACTAAAACAGACAACATAATCATAATCACTTCCTATTTACATTACTTTATTTTCCAGATTCCAATTGTAGAAGTACCAAGATCTTTTTCAAGACTTTTTTTTAAAAGCATTAAAGCACTTCCTGATGAAATCATGGCACATATTTCTGGTCAGGCTTAGATGGATGTATATCATCTTATTTTCTTCTACTATATATATTCAGACTTGAACAATAAGAAAATATTTTCATCTTTTTTATTTATTATGAAACCTGACCAGAGGATACTATTGTTTACACAATTGACAAGCTAAAACTAAGATGGTTTCATAAAATGATCAAACAAATGAAGGTCTTTGTAATAACTTCCCAATTACACTGATCAATAAATGATCAACTAATCACACTAAAAAGCTTCTGAGATGCTTTGATGTTGATGTTTTTCTATTCAGTCTCAATTCACAATACATGCATTTCCCATTTCTTTAAGAGGCAAGTCAATCTAAATAATACTTAAAGAATAAAGATATGTGCAAAGATTCAACTAAACAAAGATCAATCAGTGCTCCATTAAACTGTAACAACACCACACCGGTAAATAAGATGCATTTGGAAGAGAATAACCTCTCAAACAAGGGAGTTCATGTGATCTGATTTGAGTAATTTTATCACATTTGTGGGAAAACAGCTGTTCTCATTGAAGCAGCCTGATGACGCGGATCGTCCCCCCCCCCCCCCAATAAATAAATGTTCTCCTAATTTCCCCCGTAAAACATCGAGTTGTATTTATGAATCATTCTACTTTCTGACTTTAGATACTAAATTATAGCCATATTTGTCTAATGGACACAATACGGCTCATGGTTTCAGAGCAAAAGGCAGGATTTACAGTAGCGTCGGAGAGCTGCCAGAACAAAAGGTTGATTGTTAGCAACAAAGCGCCCGCCAACTGGGCACTTTACTGAAGAATTAAGTCACTCCATTCTGGATAGACTGCCTGAATCTTTGAGGAATCGCTTTCTGTAAAATCACCCTAAACAGACCCCGAAGAGGCGAAAGGTTAGACACAGATACTGGTTTCACAATGAGCTCACTTTCTTCTCTAATTGACCAGAGCTAGGAGAGCTAACTGTAGCAAAAAGATAACGTAATTCTCTTGGGACATTTTTTGTATTGAGCAAGAAAGAGAGAGGACAAATCCAGCGGACTACGCAATCAAATGATGACCGATCGAATGAAAATAACTGAGTGGGTTCTACACTCTTGTAACAAATAAACGTAAACTTACACTTTCACAACACTGTCGACGGCCGCCGCCATATTTGCTTATTGCGGTTGTGTGAAGGACCACTGCGCATGCGCAAAGACCGTTACTGCCTCCCACAATGAAAAAGAAGAAAAAAAAACGAATAACCAACACTAGAGGGCGCCATCACACTCATCCGTTGTGACGAGGTCAAGAAGAAGAGTAGGAACGTAGGAAGCCACCCAACCCCCCTCCAGCTAAAATATGTTTTACAACTGGACAAAAATAAGCCCTCTTTAGCGTTTTATTCATCAACACAAGGTAATTATTTTAAAATGATCTGAATTGTGATGGGGATATGTTTTAGGAGCTGAAGCTAGCTAATAAACAACTGTTTTGCCTAACCGTTAAGATCGTTTTGGTTTTCTTTTACAAGTCAAATGTTATTTGTATTTATTTCAGAAACCATAAAAATATGACTTGTGCACATACAGCCGTTTTATTTGTCGGACTTTGTTAATAATGTGTCGTTAAAGTTGATTTTTTAGCTCAGCATTGGCTGCTGCTGCATGGAATCTTGTTGGACACCTGGGTTAAAAACAACCTTACTCGCCTAAAATATTTTACAGTTAAATTAATTAAAAACAAGAGACGTCTTTACTTCAGATACATTTTTCTTGCTTAGAAATCTACAATGCCAACAGTAACAGGACATCCACTATTAAATCACAGCAGCATTTTCTTATTAAATCAGAAAAAAAGACAGACCAATTAATTTAATAGGTGAACTACCCTTCCTTTGTTTTCAATTCTGTCATGGGTGCCATTGTGGCCAAATAATTTGGGTTGCTGTTTAATTATTACTAATGACCTTAACTTCATTGAAGCCCCATAGTCATAGAAATGGCATGTAACCTTTATCAGACTGATAGATGTAAATAAGAGTGGAAAACAGTTCTATTACATAGAACTTAAATTCACAATCTTCTCTCAGTTAATTTTAAAATAGTTTATGGATCCTAAAGGGAAATTAAATACGGTTACAGCTTATCTTTACTAACATAAGAAAATATAGATGTTGGATCTAATTGGTGAAGTGCACCTCCTACTATCATGGTGGGTGAGTTTTGGTTAGGGTGCTTTGTTTGCGTGCAGTAGTAGATTTATTAAAGGAGAAGTTCGGTTTTTTACACTTTAAGCCCATTTTCTGTAGTGTCCAGGATGAAATCGAATGATCGACACCAAAAGTTTGACAATTGCTCCTGTCTCTGCTTTTTGGCTCATTTAGAATCCACCCCTGGCTGCTTCATAATGGCTGCCATAGTGCATGTCCGATAATGTCCTTAAAACAACCTTAAACGTTCTTTTTTTTAAATATGCTACTCACCGGGTCGTCAGCGCTGTTCAATGACGTTCCAAAAAAAGTTTTGTGAAGAAAAAACGTTCCTGTAGTGTTTTATTTAGCATTTTGTAAATCCCATTGAGTTCTGTTGGAATAGTCAATATTCCCCTGCCACCGGAAACGGGGCCTGTTTACACAGTTGTAGTCTTTTTGCTTCACTCTGTGTACTCCGACGTCGAGGTGCTAACGTCTCTGTTAAACACTTTAAAAAACTCTGAAAATGGAATACGAAAGGTGGATTCTTGATTCTCGACGTCGGAGTACACAGAGTGAAGCGAAAAGACTACAACTGTGTAAACAGGCCCCGTTTCCGGTGGCAGGGGAATATTGACTATTCCAACAGAACTCAATGGGATTTACAAAATGCTAAATAAAACACTACAGGAACGTTTTTTTCTTCACAAAACTTTTTTTGGAACGTCATTGAACAGCGCTGACGACCCGGTGAGTAGCATATTTAAAAAAAAGAACGTTTAAGGTTGTTTTAAGGACATTATCGGACATGCACTATGGCAGCCATTATGAAGCAGCCAGGGGTGGATTCTAAATGAGCCAAAAAGCAGAGACAGGAGCAATTGTCAAACTTTTGGTGTCGATCATTCGATTTCATTCTGGACACTACAGAAAATGGGCTTAAAGTGTAAAAAACCGAACTTCTCCTTTAACAAGAAGCATCAAAGGAATGTTTTAAGAGAACTGATTTTCACAAAAATCATCTTCTGTAACTGCTTTATTGCATTTTAAGAGCACGCTATAATGAATGTATGTATCTTGATTGGGGAAAACAGTAGAAGTTTTTTTTTTTTACTTTAACAGATACAAAGCACTGTGACCATAAGCAAGTATAAATTGTCGGCTCAGCTGTTTTCTAACAATTTCTAGAAACAAAAAGTAACTGCTCACATTTTTCCTTCTCTTCAAAGCTGATCAGCATTATTACAGAGATGGAGGCGGCTGGAGCAGATGAGACTCCGGAAGCACTGGGGGCTTCGGCAACAGAACAGAGTCCCCCTGGACACAGTGAGACCTCTTCCAAGCCCATTAAAACTTTGCTGGAAGAAGCCGTTCAATTGAAAATGAAAGGAAATGCCTTCTACAAAGAGAAAAACATCCGCTCAGCTATTGGTTATTACCACCGTGCCCTGCTGGTACTTCGAGGCCTCGACTCCAACGTTATGGCAGCAGTGAAAGGGTTTGGACCCGAGAAACCTCCTCTTACGTCGGAGCAGGAGGCTTTGCTGAGAAACACCCAAGTGGACTGCTACAATAACCTGGCAGGTATAGAGTCATTCTAACATCTATAGCTTCTCTTGGTTTAGTGGAATGGATGTTTTTGAATTCCTTCTGTGTTTTAGCTTGTTTGCTGCAGAAACAGAAGGTTGACTATGGCCGTGTGCTGGAGTACAGCCTGCGAGTGCTGCAGTGGCAGCCAGGCAATGTCAAAGCACTGTACCGAGCAGGAGTGGCCACTCTGGAGATGGGAGACGCTCAGACAGCCAAACAGTATCTCACCAAGGTCAGCAGACAGCAACCTAATGGTAAGAACAGAGGCGTGTCTCTGTGGTGTTTGTTCAAGCTTGTGATGGGGATGCAAAGCAGGGCAGTGGGGTTTTCAAATACATCAAAAAAATCCATATTAGAGACATGCTCAGCTTTTTTCAAGGTGTAAAAAGGAAAAGCAACCATATATGATACTGGTAAAGGTCAGTTATTGGCCATAACAGCAACAACTATAATAATATTGGGTGTCAGGCCAAACTGTTAACCTTTAATTTATTCATTTTACACCCTCAAATAAAATGTATTAGATTAAAATTTACAGGATTCATCAAGCGTCCTTTTTATTTTATTTTACAAACCAAAGTTTATTCCTGGCTGCATTTTTAGGGTCGTTGTCCTGCAGAAAGGTTAACCTCAGCTTAGACGTTCAAACCTCTAACAGGTTTTCTACAAAGAATACTTTGTTCCTTACCATTCTTCCATGAAGGTCAGATTTATGCAGTGTACAACTATAAACTTTGATTTCCACTTTGACTTCATCTGAGCTTTAAACCTCTGCAGCTTATCTGGGGTTCCCTCCTGTCTGCTGCTGCTTTGATTGATGCTCTTTGTCTGCAGACTTATATAATTAGGTTTGCAGTCATGCATTGAATGAAGCGGAGCTCTGACAGATGTTCAAGGCTTTAGATATTGTTTTATAATGTTATAATCAAATTTTGAGTAAAAATGCATGAAACACTTTTTAGACATGTTTTATTTGGAGATAAAATAGTTAAAAGCATATTGGTATATCACATAAAAAAGGTTATGTTCCATGTAACACAATATTTGGGAAAATAAAGCAAACTCTGGAAACCCTTTTTTTTATGCTAAACTTAACAAAAGAAAATATACCGTAGTTACACTAAATAAATGTTTTCTCTCTTACAGATGCTAATGTGAGGGAGCGCCTGCAGAGGGCAGAAGAGAAGCTAAACCAAGAGCTGCAAAAAGAGAAAGCCATGTATCAGGGCATGTTTTCCTCCCGATCAAAGGATGGCCCTGCAGAGCGGGTCAACCCAGCAAACAGGGCAGGTGATGGAGTTTAGACAACTGGCTCAATGTGCCAAATAAAACCTCAACCTCAGACCGGCTGGACCAACTGAGAGCAGAACACGCACGTTAAATCAGTAACGTTATGCGAGTTAGGAGTTTGAAGAAGCAGCAGGAATATAAAGGTCTCTGTGGATTACAGACCGCTGGGTAGCAGCGAGCAGGACAGTAAACATGTCATGGCTCAAAATAGAAAGAAGAGGACAGAACCGTTAGTTTCCTAGCAACATGGAAATGAACAGTCTTATAATCTGTGCTCATGTTAGTCAGAATGACTCTTTATGCACTACCAAAAAGCCTCTGATTGTCTCTTCACTGATATGAATGTTCGTTTTTGATTTTTTTCAGAAAAAAAAAGTTTCCTTTCTCTTTGTTAATAAAATAAAAAATGTCAGACACAACACGGTATTTATAAGCTTTTATTTGTCATAAGCCACAAGTTATTCTTGTTCGACTCTTTACTTTTATAATTCAATAATCATTTCAAAGTCCTGAGCAAAATATCAAGTTAAAGAGTATTTGCCTGGTTCTGGTCACCATCTGGCCAATATGATTGTACTTCAGAGGCTGTATTGCCAACAATTAAGAGTTTCACATTCTCACAACAGCTATTTTCACTGAACGAGTCACAGAGCAGCATGCAGAGCGGGGAGTATGTGTGCACACATTCATTCTCATGGTTACAGGGGAGTTAGAGCATTATGCAACTACCGTAAGCTTTTTATAGCCAGTAATGAGTTAATATTCAGTATGTTGAAGCTGAGCCACAAAATCTTCCCAGAGTTTATTTATTTTAATTGGAATTTTTTTAAAGCACAAAAAAATATGTTTAAAACACAAGAGATTGTGTTTTTTTTTATTCACTTTAAATAAGTATTTGGTCAATATTCACAAGCACATGAATTTTCTATCCAAATAAATGTGTTTTCACCCTCAAACGTGCAAATTAATCCTTTAATGCAGCAGCACAACCCAAAACACACAAAAAAGAAAACCCCAACCTTTAGCTGGAGTTATCAGGTTTACATGGTTTCTGCAGGGTCCTCTGTTTAATAAAATATGTTAACTCTTTGCAAACATTTGTTTAAATTAACAAGAAGGCTTATGCTCCCCAGAGGGGTTTAATACATTTTAAGAGAAGAATATGAGCATTTGATTAGATTTGGCTTTAAAACAGGGATTTAAATAGTTAAACCTTGTGTTCAATGTTAAGAGGCATATGATGAGAAGCTGATGAAGTTGTGTAAAAGCCTTGAAATTACCAGCCAGAGATGAAGCTTTATCTGTTGATCTGTAAGTTTGAATTACTTTGATAGGGAATAAGGTTAACTTTTTGTCCTTTCTGTAAATCCCCCTCGAGTTCAGAGAATATTAAAGACATTCTTTTTAGGAAATGTTTCAAAAAGGAAAAAATTGCTGCAGGCACAATGGTCAATACTCCTAAGAACTTCAAAATTAATGGAACTGAAGTCAAGGGTATTCTGTACTTTAAGTTGATCAGATCTTTTTGACTTGGAAGCTTTTATTAAAGCCACCAGGCTGCAAAGATATCTTCTGGTTGACTGAGTTAATATTACACATTTTATGTAAATGGTTGTCATTTTTTTTACCAGCAAAAACCTTGCTCAAGTATGTGTGGTTATTATATTCTCGCTAAGAAGAACAGGATTTGGGGTGCTGTGGGCTCCACTTCCTGCTCCACTTTTGCCCGTTAACAGAGGCTATAGTCGTCAACCCTAAGACTTTTGCTGCATGTATTCCCCACTTGTTATCTGCCCATTTCCTGTCTGGAAACTGAACAAAAGCCCCTTTTGCTAAAAAAAAAAAAAAAAAAAAAAAAAAGTTTGATTGTTTCTTGAGTAAAAACATTAGCCTTGGTTTTCTAAGTTTACTGAATCAATCTGGTGGGCCAAATATGTGCCATTAATGGGGGACACCCCTGCTCAAACGTTATGTTATAGAAGATGAAAATGCTCTCAAGCTGCCTACTAAATAAATATGCTCAACTCAAACGTTAGGAGTTATTACACTGCTGCAATAAAAGTTTAATTCATCCTAAGACCTTTTACTCACCATCGCCAGGGGCCCAAAGTCTTTAAAAAACACTGACCTTAAATCCCCAAATTGGCTTTCACTAGGATTTTCTTACTCTTCCTTTAGTTTTCTGAGGATATCAAAGGTGGCTAAGCAATGAAATACTACCACATCGTGTCTAGAAGGAATGCTGTCAGCCATGAAGATATTTATGGCAGGTTGGAAAGACTTTGTGCCAGAAAAGATCTACCAAGTAGGTCCTAAAGGCAGTATCAGAGATCCGGTCTGTGATTGGTCATTGCACCTTTTAGGAAACATTGAGGTGATGTTTCCTTTTTTATCTGATGTACGGCAATAATAAGCACAACTGGTATTCTGAAGGTAACGGAAGGTTTGTTCGCTGTACAAGTGTCACTTCTTGGATGGCTTTCGTTTGAGACTCAGGGACCTCATGGAGCCGAACACTTTCCTCCCCAGATCCCTCAATGATCGGGAGCGTTGCAGGGGCATCCGTGGAGGAGGGGAGGGGGAAAACGAGGGTGAGGACAGAGGGGAGAGTGACTGGCAGCTACCCTCTAGGCTCTGAGAGCGTGAGAGGTTGAAGAGGCTGGCGGTGGAGGAAAGCCGTTTGTCCTCTTCCTTGGCTCTCAGCAATCTGATGCCTTCGTCTCTGCTCGTCCCCATTCCACTCTGCGCCACATCGAAGGAGGACACCCAGTGCCCCCTCTTTGCCAGCTCCTCTCTATGGTTTGGAGGCACGAGAAGGCCTTGGGACTCACTCCTGAACAGGGCCCTCCTGGAGAGCCTGAGGCTGGAGCTGCGTCTCTCCCCGTCCTCCTTCCCCCTTGATCGAGAGAACATGGGGGAGTGATCTACTTTCGGCTTCCTGTCAGCACCACCCGAGGATCCCTTGGCTCTTCGCTGTTCTCTCCTCCAGCCTCCAATGCTTCCCCTACTGCAGCCATATCCGTACTCTGCTCTGTCCATCTCCTCCTTTTCGATCTCTGACTCTTTTCCTCTGAAGCGCCCCTCAAAGCCCCTCCAGAGCTTGCCAGACGACTTCCTGGGTGTCTGAGCACCCGATCTCACCTTCTCCCCCTCCTCTGCCCAAACAGAGCTGTAGTCATCTCTCTTGGCATAGCTGCTCACGGTAGCAGCCCTAACCAACTTATGAGAGGCATGTTTTCCTCTGTAGAGGCCATCTCCCTCCAACTTTTTCCACCTGTCGCCCCCTTCACCCTCTGCCCCACTATGCCTGAGTGATCCTCCTCTAGGTTGGATTCCTCCATACTCCCTAGACGAGGTTCGGTTGTTGTGTGGCAGGGAGCACTGGAAAGGTAAATCCCGTCTGAAAACGGAGAGTGGGGTGGCCCCCATTGGGGAGGGCTTGAGGGGCCGTGGAGGAGAGTGAGCCCTTGGAGTTTGGTGTGAAGCAGGAGAGGAGGCTGTAGAGGAGGGGACATCAGATGGCGAGGGCATGTGTTGGTAGTGGCATTGTGAGGAGTAGTGAGAAGGAGGGATATGGATAGACTGGTATGGGTGTATGGGGCTGTTGGAGTGTGAGAGAGGAGGGGTGAGGCTGGACTGAGATTGAGGGGAGTGAGTAACGCTGAGGGAGAGCTGGATTGGCTTCTGGGGAGTTGCCTCCCCCAGCCTGCCGTAGTCGCAGGATGGATCCCTCTGCGGTGTCAGGTGAGCTTTACTGTGGCTCCTCACCCCACCACCAGGATCCGTTTGGAAGCAGTCTATATCCAGCTCCACTCCCTGCTCCATCAGTCCCACCACTACGGCCCGAGACAGTCCAGAGAGGCGGGAGATCTCCCCCACCATGGGGGAGTCTTCAGTCAGCTTGGGACTAGAGCAGGACTCTTGTATTAAGCTGCTGCGCTGAGATCCAGGAGCCGACCCCGTATTTGACACAAACCCTGGCTGTCCTACCTCAGGTGGCGGGCTGGTACTCCAATCTAACGAGCGACAAAAAGACGACGACCCAAACCCAGGACTGGCCCCCGTGGTCGGGGGGACTTCGAGGGAACTACGGTGGCTCAGGCTGCTTGGACAAGTCGAGATCCGAGAACGAGACCTGACCCCTGGTGTAGGGGTAGCAGAGGGCAGAGAGGTGAAAGAGGCAGCAGAACCAGTGTTCATGTCACTCTTTATGGCTCCGCAACTGCTGTTTTTGGGTGTGTCAGCGAGGCCGCGGCTCGAGTTTAACCCAGGAGCAAGGTTGAGGTTGAGGTTGAGATGTAGATTGATGCTGAGGTCTTCTCCGGTTGCAGAGGGAAGGTTACCCAGGTTGATTGAATTCCTGGTGCCCTTTTTCCCCGTAGCACTGAGGCTTACTCTGGCAGAGTTTCCCATTAGGGACTTGCAGGGTGTAACGCTGCCCACTGCCTGGGAAGAGGGCGTATTACGGCTCTCAAAGGCAGATAGAGATTGGGTGGAGCCATGACTTCTGCCAGGAGTACCCAGACTTCTTTGAGAGACTGGACCAGGAGCAGCAGTTGAAGTGAGATCAGAGGTGGAGGCATTTACACGTTTGTGGTACTGGTGGGCCAGCCGAGTGATGTACTGCTCCAGTTGGGAGACGGAGGTCAGAGCGGGAGGCTGCTGAGGCTGGAGAGGACCAGGTGCTTCAGGGTTTGCCTCCACCTCCTCGTTGTCCTGTGCTCCTTCAGAACTTGTGGAGGGTGATTGTTCTGGGTTCAGGGAGGTAAAGAGGGGGCTCTGGAGGGCGACAGCGTGAAGCGGACTTGGATAAGAGTAGACATCTTTGGTTCGACGAGACACCAGGTCTGTGCAATAGCAGGGGTCCAACTGGGGCTTTAATTGCACAGAGGTGGGGGATGAAGAGGGATTGAGAAGAGGGATGATGAAGGAAACCAGGGAGTCACCAACCACTGTGCAAAGATCTGACAGAAAGCTGAAACCAGAGGCGTCGTGGTCTTCTGCAACTGTAAGGAAAAGAAGGAAAACATTCAGAAACATTTATCAATCCATTAACGGTCCTAAGATTGCAACTTGTGTTTAGTGCTTTTTCATTTTGCCAAATTCCAAGATACTTCTGTGTAGTTAAATGGGATTTTATGTGACATAAGTCTTTAATACCCACACTTTCCTCTGACACTCCTAAATAAAATCATTCCAACAGGTTTACATCAGACAATTCCAGAAAAGATAGAATCCACGTGTCTAATCAGTGTAAATCCAACTGATCTAAAGGCCCATAATGTGTGCCGCACGTCACAGAAACAGAAAGCATATAAAAGAAGGTCCTCTGAAGAGACTCGATGAAGAAGAGGAGCAAGTAAAAGAAGGGCAGGCCTTCTCAGTATGATAGAAGGGAAAAATATAGAGACAGAAAGGACAAGAGATGCTGATGTTTAAACAGAAAGGTCACTACATTTGCTACGTTCATTTTGAATGCGGTTTTAAACACGTCTCTAAAATCACCAATTTCTTTCCTTTAAAAGGTTTTCGGTCAGTTGGATTTCCTATAGGCTGGATTCTTTGTCAGTAGCCATTTTAGATTTGTGGAAGACTTTGTATTTCTGTCCCTCTTTCCTCCTGATCGACCTGTCCATTTTGAAGCCAAAAATGTTTCATTTTTAATTCGGTGGGATGTTGAGGGATTAAGATGGACTCCGTGGAGCTAAAAGGAGCTTCATCCTATAATAGCATGGCTGTTTTTTTTATGGTAGGAACAATTATTTAGATTCTTTTTAAGTCATTGCAACTTGGCTGTTAATCGTCATTGACATCGTTTGGAATCTCATTTTTTTTTTTTTACTTAATGATCTGCTCCAAATAAAAGAGAGGTTAAAACAGAAAAAGAGAAAGATAGAAGGTGCTCTGGAGAGTTGCACCCAAATATAAACTTTCTTGGCTTCTTGCAAATCTTCATAAGACGCAAAACAAACCTCACACATCAACCTGAACACGGTATCTCCACAGAGAAACATGCAGGTGGCAGCCTCATGATTTAAGAGGAAGAGGAAAGCTGGGTCATATTTTCATATTTATATTTTCTCAGAATTCCTTTATCATTTTTTTTACCATAAGAAAGGTCTCGGGCAACAATACTTTCCCAGTTTCTGTTAAAGTTTACCTGGATCATCTGAAGCTGGAGCAGTTGATTCTTCTATTGCTTCAGCATCCTCTTGGCCATTTTCTGCAGAAGGTTGCTGTTGCTGCACTTCGCCTACTGACCACAGGATGTCAGTGCTGTCTGCAGAAGCAGGAACCTGCTCCCATGGCTTTGGGGGTCTGGCAGGGGTCAGCGGCCCTACATGGGCGACTTCACTGGACACAGAGTAGCAGGAGTCTGACAGGGAGCTCCCACTGACTGAGAAGAAACCTTAAACATAGAAGGATAAATCACTTTACCTTTGTAAATAGTAACCAAGGCAGCTACTGAGTAAATAGAGATTATCAATAGAAACTCAAACTGTAATAAAATTCCAGCAGAAGGGTGTGCAGTGGTTCTTTAAGAAGCGGCTACCAGTGTTTATGACTTCTTAAAGGTCCAGAGGACAGAAAACGGCAGAACACTTCAACAAAGACACTCTTATCAGCAAAGAAAGTAGAAACTTAACAAATCTGGGCCAAGTCACACAAAGTTCAAGTAAATGAGCGTGAAAAAGATTGTGGTTAATGTTTAACGGAAAATCTCTCATTTATATTAGAAGGTGACAAACTCTTTGTCATTATCTCCCACTTGGGCGACCAACGACGTGTGTTTTTTGGGCGTGTGTTTACCTGAACTAGGTCTGGAATCGCTATCAAGGTGGACCATGCCTCCAGAGTCCGGAGTTGGAGGGGATAGCAGGTCGGAGGAGGCGTCCCAGGAAAGAGTGGACCACCTGGAGTTACCATCCCTGCCAGAAGAGGACTGGACGGTCACATCCCCCGAGTTACTGACACACTCCTCTGGACTGATCTGACAGGCAGAGCCTATTGTGTTGGAGGGGGAGGCAGCCTGAAAAAGTAAAAACAAAAAATGGGATTAGTTGCTTTGAAGGAACCAGGCTGTCTAATCTTCTAAAGTGGTTCTGATCAATAGTAGTTCAGGCTTTCTGGTAGCATTTCAAAGTTTTCTAATACTTATTTCTTCTGCTTTTTTCACTCATTTTCTGACCTTGACAGCACACTATAGAACTAGAGCTCAGATAATTGAAGAAAACCCAGAAACAGAGGGCAAAACCTCAGAAAGATTCTAACTTAATTTTACACATGGCATATAAGAGGTTTATTCTATTTAAAAAATGGTTCGGTTTGCTTTTACCCCATGTTTTAGATACAAGACATGACCTAAAAAATTTCCACATTCTCTTCCGGAGCCACTTTCCCATTAAGTTGAGAAACACAATAACATTCAGAACCAACTTAAACAGAAACGCTGTCCAAATACAATTAATTATCAGATCTAGCTGTGTGAAGTTTTTGTAGTTCTCTTTATCAGCATCTTACATCATTGGATGTGTCTTTTTCTCAGTAAAACTGGTTTAAACTTGTCCCCGTTTAGCAGCCTCCCCCCTACACACACACAAAGAGTCATCTCTCTATGAAAAAATAAGGAATCGCATTTTCCCACAGTGCCCCAAACCTCAAATACAATCCACTAATGAGTTAAATAAAATACCAATAGGACATGATAAAGTGACAAAAAGAGGTGCGTAATTTTAATCAGACCCATTTAGGAGCAAATGAAAATGCATCAGTGAAAGAAGATGTAGAAGATTCTCTGGTCAGATGAGACAAAATTGAGATGTTCTGTTAAATATAAAACATTAGACATGATAGTAATCTAACACTGAATATTTATCTGAGAATGTTCAATTAATAATGCAGCAGTTTGGAGTTTGTGGGGAGACAGATGGGGCTAAATGCAGAGCAGTAATGGAAGAAAAACCAGCTGGATGATGCAAAATACTTAATTTTGGGTCTGAGGTTGAGTCTACAGCAGGGCAGCAAAGCTGAGCTTGGAGCAGGGATGCAATGAATAATCAGATTAAAGCCCACCCGTGTACTAGAATGGCCTAGTCAAAGCCCAGATCTAAGTCCAACTGAGAACCTGTGACGAGACTTTATGGGCGCTCTCTGGTCAGTCTGACTGAACTTTTTGCATACAAGAGAGCGCAAAATTCTCCAAGCTGTAACAAAAATGTTTGATGCAACTTTTTCAGTTTTTGTAAAAAAGATTTAGAACCCACATACTTTTTTCATTTCATTTAATAGTTATTATAGGTTGTTGGAAGAAAATAAATTTAGAAACAATCAGGAAACAGTTAGGAACAGAAAATATAGGACATTTTAGTCTTTGATGCATCAGAAAATAGGTTCGACCATGCTGGGTTTAGATGACACCCTACCCCCGTACTTTACTCAAACTCAAACTGCTCATCTTCTACAGATCATGTATGACCATGTCCTTGATGATGTCACTCCACTCTCAACAAGTAGGAACAACAGCTGTGAGGTTAGCAAAGTGCCTCCATTTATCAGATTAGTAATAGCTCACTAGAGTAAACCCCTCCCCAGCAGTTCCCCTCCAAATCCCCAACCCATCCCTCCAGGAGACCAGTCAGGAGCGCCGGGATGAGTCCGACCGGGCCCAAACAAGAGGAACACTGTGAGTGGTTACTGAGGAAACAATACAGGTAGTGACTCACTGCTGGGGTGACAGCAGAGGAGGGGTGGGTGGGGGGTTTCGGAGGATAATAGGAGAGGACAGATGATGTAACAAAGAGCATTCGGAGGGGCAGAAGGGGGGGAGTAGGAGACGGACCGGAAAAAGTGGGTGAAAGAATGTCCAACTCTGCTCCTGCTCTCTGATCACTCTGCGATCATGTCCCATATTCTGTTTTTTTTCTTTTTCCTGTCAGTTGTGGGTGACTAAATGGAGTTTGAGGAATATTTTTAAAAAAAGGCAGACGAATAAGAGAGTGAGTCACTGAGTGAGTGAAGGCAATGGAGGGAGGGAAGGAGCGGTTGCCGGGCGAGGAGAGAAGGGCATCTTGAAGGACCCTCACCTCCCCCACGCTCCCTTCGACAAATAATCCCCTCCGCTACCACCACCACCGTCTTACCCACTTCTGTAATATCCTCAGAGCCCGCTGCCCCCCTACTCTCCATAGCTACAGCTCTCTAACTCTTGCTCGCTTCTCCTCCCACACAGACTCTGGTCTGCACAACAAGCCGGGCCAAATATTTAACTCATCCTCAGCCTGGATTCATGCCTTCCCAATCGGTGCCATGAAAGCACATCTAAACCTGCGTTTTGCTTCGCTTGAACTCAACTTTTCTATTTCTGTCAGTTTAGTGATGTAACCCGTTAAATGCCGAAGCATCCACAAAAACCCATCTCCACACTGCCCGCTGACATCATAATGCATTGCATATTACAGGGTATATTCTTACACAGTGATCAAATTATAAGATGCAGACAGCAGAGGGGTGGGGGGGTTGCTTGGAGCTCTGTAATATGATATTGCTTCATGTTAGGAAGGAGCAGAGCTTCCCTTTGGAGCAATTTGCAGAAAATGTGCGGGTCGATTGGACATTAAGGCAGCTGCAGATGCGATATACCTCTTAACAGGTGGATGACGTCACCAGCAGCACTGGATGAAGAATGATCACAGTGATGATAATGCCATCCAAGGATGGAGCTATGTTTTTTTTTTTTTTTTTGGTCAGAAGGATCTGCAACTTCCACACAGTGCCTAATTTATCGTTTCATGCATTATTAATGCTGGATTGGAATATGAAGATGGCCTACGCTTAGTATTCTATATTTTGGGCTGCAGACAGAGAACCTGCAGCATTTCATACTTCTATGAGCTGCAGAGAGAGAAGCCCTGAGGCAAAAAAGGAAAAATGAAAGAGACAAAAGAAGTTTCACTCCACAAGTCAGGGTAATGGACCTCAGTGTAAGGGGATGCTTTAAAATCCCTGGTATTAGGATAAAAAAAACTGCAGTAGAGACGGACAGAACACCCCAGAAACGTCCTTATAGGGCTTTATTGCACAATTCTGCATATAACCTTTTTGTCTTGGCTGAATGATGGATTTTAAGTCAATAAAACTTTTAAAAATAGGGCATCAAAATTGTTTGCTATTCTGTTTATTACAACTTTAAAAAATCAACAGAAAAACTTGACCAAAAATAGGAAAGGACCTGATTTTATTACAATAATTTCTGAGTGCAAAGTTGAAACCAGGCAAGCACAAGGCAGCCGAATGTGTTCCTAATGTGGACAGCTCAAGCATCGCTAAGCAATAGACAGGCCTTACCATGAGGATTATAAGCTGGTTTAACCAGGAAGACGGATAATCAGGAGAAATTAGCTGTCTGTGCCAAGAGCTGGAAACCCTAACAGTTCTAGTTGGTCTGGAAAATAATCAGAAACAATATAAAATCCCAATATAATTTTCTTTAATGAAGGTGATATTATATTTAGTCTATGATTAGAGCATTTTTCTCAAGAAATAAAATGTGATTTAAGTTTTGTTTAAATGTTAGTGTTTTGAACTGAAGTTCTGGCAACATTAAGCCAGATATTATTAGGTCTGCTGCAGCTCTGACCAGCATTTCTGTTCTATATGCACAGGCAGAGACAGGATTTCTCCCACTTCTAACACATGGTGCGTACCTCTAAAAACGGTGTTCCTGCATGCTATTCAAACTCTAACGGCAAATGAAATTAGATTTGATACAATAACTCTTTAATTCCTCCTGGGAGAAAAAGCAAAATACTGAGTTATTATCATTGATTGATCTGAATCCAACCAGCAGTATATGGATGCCAACTGATGTTTTGTAATAAAATGCTCACAAACAACACCTCGTCACCATAATGCCATCCATCAGATTTAGATTTTTGCTTCCTTTAAATCCTTCATTTTATTTCCACAAGAAAAGGTTTTCCATAAGAGGCTAATTCTGATGAGGCAGGGAATGTTTGCCTTCCTCACTTTCAGAAATCTAACCAACTTTTCCTGCGTTAAAGTATAGTGTTTTGCGTTTACAGTGAAAGGCAGTCATGCTGCACTATGTCATCATCCAAATAATGCTACTTCATTTTTAAAGAGGCCTAACTGAAATTATTTTCCCTTTAAAATAAGATAACTTCTTATAGGTTATGATTTCCCTTTACTCCATGGAGATGAAGAAACCATCCACAGCATGTTCTTTTTATCTCTGTGTCATCTTTTGAGGGAACACTTATTTGTGTACACAGAACAGCAACAATGAGAGTTTGCCTTGACGCCCGTTTCAAAGGCGAGAAGAGTTGCACACAAGTTATTTTTTTAAGCTGGTATCAAATGAGAAAATAAATCAATGCATAAAAAGAGGTTAAAGTCACAAAGCACACATTTACTGTCTTCAACTAGTTGGTTTTTTTTTTTTTTTTCGTTTTTTTTTTTATTAAACATTTTTAAAACGAAGGAAATCGACAAATTACAAAAACAGTAAACGATAGGGAGAACTTTTGTTGCACTTCAACTCTACATTATCCTTAGAGTTATTTTTTTTTTGTCAACAAATTTTGATCCTTTTGCAGAATTGTGCAGTTTTTGTTCCCCTATATGCAAACCTTGGAAATGTAGAAACATGGCCTACCAAGGGCAAAGGGCAGAGAGCCAGCCAGCCCCCCTACAGAGGTGAGAATGAGTTCTGCTGCCAGCTCCCCCACAGGATCTCTCTGCACCACGAGTGGCGAAGAAGAGTCAGGGTGGGGGGGCGCCAACATGGAAGATGTTGGCTGGTGGGTGGTGAGGAAGGACACAAGCCTCTATCCACATACCCACTCTCAGATCACAGTTTTTGTCCTTGCACTGCTCAGAAATCAGGCTTCAAGTCCTTCCTCTGTACTGCAGACTGTTTACAGATATGATTTCATCTTAATAAAGCCGACATAAGCAGCACTCTGCAGAGATCTCAGCTCTAGCCTTGCTTGCATGTATCAGTATTCTGCAGGCTACTGACTCATGTGACTCACAGCGTAATAACAGTTTGTTCAAAGTGACCGTGATGAAGTATCAGCTCCTTGGAGTAACGGTGAGCTGTTATTTATTGAAGCCACCGGCGGCCGGTTTCATATCTTAAAAGAGAAACCTGTAAACACAGCATGGAGCGGTAATGTCATTGCTTTGTCAGATGTGGAGATAATCCAGGGATAATCCATGACGAACTGATCCACCACATCCACCTGCAGCATTATTGCATCTCTCTAAGGATGCAGCTCTTTTCGTTCCTGATGGGGAACTTTAGTATTAAAAGGAATATTCCTGCAAGGACGTCATATTCACATTTTTTGTCTGCCTTTAAATCTAATGTCACAAATGGCAGAAAAAAAGGTGCATTTTCATTACTGATTAATCTGCTTAAGCTGTGATTTAAAACGATTGGAATTCTGCTTAAAATGCATCCTGGGAATCAATCGATCGCTGGAAACAATCCAGAGGTTTTACCACAAGAGGCTAGTTTAGCAGCACAGTGATATTCTTTCTGTGAATTCAAAGTCAAGTCAAGATGTTTAGGTTTAAAAGTAGAATATTACAGCAGAAAAGGGCAAATGCATTCAATTACAAGGTGTTAAATTAAGTTTAGTAGTTTTTTTTTTAAATTGCTTACTGGCAAAAAAAAAAGAAAAAGAAAAAACAACTTTAAATCGGTTGTTTTTTTTTTAATAAACTCTTTAAGCCACAAAATATGAAGAACATATGCAATAGTAAAAGCTGCACCTAACCCACATGTTTCTCATTTATCCGTTTCTTTTCAGTTATCACCGTGTTCCCATCACTGCCCGTGACCTTTAGCATCACAGTCAGTTAAATCTATATCAAGTGTGGGCATACGCCGCAGTGAAAGGCCAGCCAACAGGCCAAATGCATTATTAGCATGCAGAGTGGGAATGCATGGCCTTTGTAATATAAATAGCTGAACAGATATCCATCCAAGCTTTCCTTCTGATTGCAAGCAAACACAAACTGATATTATAATTGGTTCAAATGCAGCTTTGAATATTAAGCATTTATTATTATTCATTTAGAATAATTAAATACATTAAGGTGTATGACATGACACTAATAAATCAATCTCCAACCAAATGTTTACATTTTTAAGCACATTTTTAACATTTTACTTACTACAATTAGTAAAAAAAAATCCATCTTTATCTTTCGATCATCAAAAGTTTTGATGTCTGTGTGGCTTTAGGCTAGGATTTATCTTACATAAACAATAAACACTACGACAGCTTTAATATTAGTACGGTACAGACAGATCCAGTATTTCTATATTACACATTTTCATTCAAGTCATTCAAGTTTAAGATCTTGTTTTTGTTGTGTTTCTTTTTTTTATGTTTTACCACATTTTAATTGTTAAAGCAACAATAACATAGAAGTAAACATGGATCAACATTTTTAATTCCTACTCAGAAAATCCTTAGATAAAACCAAGTGCAACCGATTGCCTTGAGAAGTCACCCAAATATCGAGTCCATGTGAGTGTGTGACTATCTCTGCCTAAATCCAGCAGCTCTATGAAGTTCCCAAAGTTTTAACCAATCAGAAGCATTATCGCCACCAAGGGAAGCTGCAGACAGGTCAGGGAGAACAATATGGATGACTTAAAAGCAACGTTTGGATATAAATTCCCTGCTTACATATATATTCCACGCTTTTAATATCTCACTGAGCAAAATTCAATCAGTCATCTGAAAATGGAAGAGTGTGGCACAACTGCCCACCTAAACAGACACTGATGCCCCTTTTCTGGCAGTATGCAAAATAAGATTGCAAAAAACTATAAAACTATTGCATTTCCCCATGCTAAAACATGTAGGAGGCTACATCATGCTGTGGGGATACGTTTTTCTCAGCAAGAACAGATAAGCTCCCATGCAAGTGGACAGATGAAGAAGAATGAGGCCACAGTTGATCCTTTTAGGTGTGCAAATAAACCATTACACTTGCTAAACACACAATCCCCATGGAAGTGGGGATTGTGTGTTTAGGCAGAATCATGATGTGGGGATGTTTTTTTTTTTTTTGAGAAGTCAGAGGGATGGATGGAGCTAAATGCAGGGCCACCCAGGAGGAAACCCTTTTAGAGGCAGTAATACTAACAGGGCAGGGATTTCCCTTCCAGCAGAATGACCCAAACAGCTCAAACTGCGGAGGAACGCTGCTGATTTATATACACATTAAACATTTCTAGAAACTTTAAATAAATCTCTTCTCTAAAATACCTATATCAAATAACTGGTTCTTTGCCAGGCCTCTTCCAGACTTGTAAGGAGTATTGTAAAGGTGAGTCAGGTATTTAATCCAGGTTTGATGGAGCAGGGATGTATCAAAAAGTTAAAGGTGTTAATTCCAAGGACTAGACCTAAACACTCTAGCTTTAGAATCTATACAAGAGGCAGACCATAACCCATATCTAGAATATTTGGAATGTGTTCAAACTCATTATTAACAGATGTTGCTATCCAATCTAACATAGTTTAAGTTTTTAAGTTTTATGCAAAAAACAGCTCTATAAATGCACAACACATTCAGTTCAATTCAGTTTATTTCTATAGCGCCAATTCACAACACGTCATCTCAAGGCACTTTACAGTTCAACCAGATCATCCAGTCAAATTGATTCAAAGTTTTCTATCTAAGGAAAACCAGTGGATTGCATCGACTCATTGACTCGAATGCAATCCCTCACACTAAGCATGCTTGTAGCGACAGTGGAGAGGAAAAACTCCCTTTAACAGGAAGAAACCTCCAGGAGAACCAGGCTCAGTGTGAGCGGCCATCTGCTGAGGCCGACTGGGGTTCAAGGAGACAGAAGCAGAGATACAAAAAGCAGCTGTAAAGGCGGCCCTGTCCAGGAAACACACAGCCAGGCAGACGAGCTCCAGCTCCCATGTCAGAGCATGAAGAGAGCACATTCAGTGAAAAAGGACTACACTGGAAAACAGGCCAAACTCCAACTTCTATAAACAAGGGCGTTGAAGCAAATTTAGGGAGAATTTAGAGAACCTAACTGTCATGTTTTTGGACTGTGGGAGGAAGCCAGAGAACCCGGAGAGAACCCATGCATAAACAGGGAGAAAATGCAAACTCCCTGGGCCGGGTATCGAACCCTGGACATTCTTGCTGCAAGGCAGTGTTGCCCACTGTGCAGCCGCAAGACATTAAATCTTTTTCTTCTAACTTCAACTTTCTTTTGGCCCATCACTAAGAAAAACCAAGAAATACTTCGATGGTTTTCTTAAAATATAAGGGGATTAGATTTATAAATGACTGGACATGCTTTAAAAATCTCATGATCTAATAATTGTAGATTGATGGATCAGATCCCTTTAGTCCGGGTAGAACCAAGGGCTCTGATTTCTATAATCCTGACCTTGAACCAGAACCAGCTCTTGGTTCTGCTCCCTCTGACCTAAATGACATTTGTTCCATGTGATTAAGATAACCAGATTCCAGCCTTTGCTGATCTGGGTCTGATGAGCCGCAGGCGCAGCCTGGCAGATCACCACCAGCTCCCATTCACATTTTATAAGCCCGTCATGTTGATATCGGG
Organism: Cyprinodon tularosa; assembly: GCF_016077235.1. Lineage (NCBI taxonomy): Eukaryota > Metazoa > Chordata > Actinopteri > Cyprinodontiformes > Cyprinodontidae > Cyprinodon > Cyprinodon tularosa. Next base: position 1,532,344 of record NW_024038851.1, on the reverse strand, counting down.
GCTACCAGCTGACAGGCGAGCTGACTGACCTGTTGCCTGCGGGATGTCGCAGAGCCACCCTCGCTCTCAGAGGCGGTGCTCTCCGCCTCCCCGGCCGATCGCTCCCTCAGCGCGGCGTCCACCATCTCCAGGTGTTTGCGCCGCAGCACCTCCAGCTCCAGCACCCCTGCCAGCGTCGCTTTGAGCCGCTCTCCGATGCGGACCCGCTCGGTGCCGGACCACAGAGAGTTCACGCAGCTGCGGCGGGCGGCCATCCTGGCTGCGGATCCGGGGCGCAGATCCAGCTGCAGCACCGCAGGAATGGGGGGGGGGTGATGGAGCGGGATAAGGGTGCAGCTCCGGGAACAGTCCGGAGTGCTTTAATTAATGGAAGCACTGTCCATCGGAGCGGCTCTGCGCCTTAAAGCAGCGGATCCAAACCTTCACATCGGTCCCAGGATTGACTTTCCTCTGACATCCATCCGTTTCTCTGTCAGCGCGTTAAACTCCGAGCTCTGCGCCCCAATGAGACAATGCAACAGACGGTAACATACATGTGGGAGCAGGCGGCGGAGGGGAGGAGCCTCTGATTCTGACCTGCGCGCTCATTGGCTGATTGGCAGATTCGAACGGACGCATGTCCAGAACTCCCTGCTGCATAACAGGTGTTATGCCCAAAAGTGCATGCCTGCCGAAAAATGCATCCCCAGTCGCGGGAGCGCGCCTCGCTCTGTTGAACTGCATATCGACGAGGAAAACGGATTAAAATATGTTCAATGGAGCTTAGGTTCTTATATTAATGATATAAAAACGTTTAAAAATACCTCTCGTGGGAAAAAAGTTGTGGTTATTTGGCAGATTAATTTACAAAAGTACGGATTTTTTGAACAACATTAAATCCAAAGATTTTGACCATGGTACGGCTGATTTATTTGTTGTGGTCTCTTGCTATTTACACACAACACTAAACCGTGACAGCCGACGTGAGTTTTGAGTTTGCAAAGCTTTCTCTTAAGTGGAAAATCAAACGCGCATCTACATAGCACAGCGTTCACAGACCAGTGAGATGCGTTCGCTGCGCGTCAGAAAGCTATGGTGCATTCAGGAGCATTGGAACATTTTAAACTTACAAGAATGAGGCATAAAACAGAACTGTATTTTTACTGAACTGTATGGTATTTTTTTTTGTTTGTTTGTTTATGCACATCTGCTAGCTTTTTATTCTAAAAAATCTATAATATTACAGCAGCAATTTATCAAGGTTTTTCAAAATCCTGTTTAAAAGCTCCAAATGGGGCTTCAGATCATATGAAGCAACAATTGCACTGTCATTGTTTTACAGGGCAGAATTTGCATTTGCTGATCCTTGTACTTAATTACTGATGAATATACAGGAATACAGATGTACAAGTGTCAACTCCTCTGAGATAGCAGGGGATGCAGTTTTTGGCAAGGACCTGCCACAAAATGCATCCCCCTTGTTTTTAACCTAAGAATTGTCCTACACACATGAAATTCACACTAGTACCTCAGCACACACGTGGAAGCAGGTAGAATTTGTCACATCAGCTACAAATCTATATTTCTGGAAAAAAGCAGGGGATACAATTTTTGGCAAGGACCTGCCAAAAAATGCATCCCCCTTGTTTTTAACCTAAGAATTGTCCTACACACATGAAACTCACACTGGTACCTCAGCACACACGTGGAAGCAGGTAGAAATTGAAACATCAGCTACAACTGTATATTTCTGGAAAAAAGCAGGGGATGCAATTTTTGGCAAGGACCTGCCAAAAAATGCACCCCCCTTGTTTTTAACTTAAAGATTGTCCCACATACATGAAATTCACACTGGTACCTCAGCACACATGTGGAAGCAGGTAGAATTTGTCACATCAGCTACAAATCTATATTTCTGGAAAAAAGCAGGGGATGCAATTTTTGGCAAGGACCTGCCAAAAAATGCATCCCCCTTGTTTTTAACCTAAGAATTGTCCTACACACATGAAACTCACACTGGTACCTCAGCACACATGTGGAAGCAGGTAGAAATTGAAACATCAGCTACAACTGTATATTTCTGGAAAAAAGCAGGGGATGCAATTTTTGGCAAGGACCTGCCAAAAAATGCACCCCCCTTGTTTTTAACTTAAAGATTGTCCCACACACATGAAACTCACACTGGTACCTCAGCACAAACGTGGAACCAGGTAGAAATTGAAACATCAGCTACAACTGTATATTTCTGGAAAAAAGCAGGGGATGCAATTTTTGGCAAGGACCTGCCAAAAAATGCACCCCCCTTGTTTTTAACCTAAGAATTGTCCCACACACATGAAATTCACACTGGTACCTCAGCACACATGTGGAAGCAGGTAGAATTTGTCACATCAGCTACAAATCTATATTTCTGGAAAAAAGCAGGGGATGCAATTTTTGGCAAGGACCTGCCAAAAAATGCATCCCCCTTGTTTTTAACCTAAGAATTGTCCCACACACATGAAACTCACACTGGTACCTCAGCACACATGTGGAAGCAGGTAGAAATTGAAACATCAGCTACAACTGTATATTTCTGGAAAAAAGCAGGGGATGCAATTTTTGCCAAGGACCTGCCAAAAAATGCATCCCCCTTGTTTTTAACTTAAAGATTGTCCCACATACATGAAATTCACACTGGTACCTCAGCACACATGTGGAAGCAGATAGAAATTGAAACATCAGCTACAAATCTATATTTCTGGAAAAAAGCAGGGGATGCAATTTTTGCCAAGGACCTGCCAAAAAATGCACCCCCCTTGTTTTTAACTTAAAGATTGTCCCACACACATGAAATTCACACTGGTAGATCAGCACACATGTGGAAGCAGGTAGAATTTGTCACATCAGCTACAAATCTATATTTCTGGAAAAAAGCAGGGGATGCAATTTTTGGCAAGGACCTGCCACAAAATGCATCCCCCTTGTTTTTAACCTAAGAATTGTCCTACACACATGAAACTCACACTGGTACCTCAGCACACATGTGGAAGCAGGTAGAAATTGAAACATCAGCTACAACTGTATATTTCTGGAAAAAAGCAGGGGATGCAATTTTTGGCAAGGACCTGCCACAAAATGCATCCCCCTTGTTTTTAACCTAAGAATTGTCCTACACACATGAAATTCACACTGGTACCTCAGCACACATGTGGAAGCAGGTAGAAATTGAAACATCAGCTACAACTGTATATTTCTGGAAAAAAGCAGGGGATGCAATTTTTGCCAAGGACCTGCCAAAAAATGCATCCCCCTTGTTTTTAACTTAAAGATTGTCCCACATACATGAAATTCACACTGGTACCTCAGCACACATGTGGAAGCAGATAGAAATTGAAACATCAGCTACAAATCTATATTTCTGGAAAAAAGCAGGGGATGCAATTTTTGCCAAGGACCTGCCAAAAAATGCACCCCCCTTGTTTTTAACTTAAAGATTGTCCCACACACATGAAACTCACACTGGTACCTCAGCACACATGTGGAAGCAGGTAGAAATTGAAACATCAGCTACAACTGTATATTTCTGGAAAAAAAGCAGGGGATGCAATTTTTGGCAAGGACCTGCCACAAAATGCATCCCCCTTGTTTTTAACCTAAGAATTGTCCTACACACATGAAATTCACACTGGTACCTCAGCACACATGTGGAAGCAGGTAGAAATTGAAACATCAGCTACAAATCTATATTTCTGGAAAAAAGCAGGGGATGCAATTTTTGGCAAGGACCTGCCAAAAAATGCATCCCCCTTGTTTTTAACCTAAGAATTGTCCTACACACATGAAACTCACACTGGTACCTCAGCACACACGTGGAAGCAGGTAGAAATTGAAACATCAGCTACAACTGTATATTTCTGGAAAAAAGCAGGGGATGCAATTTTTGCCAAGGACCTGCCAAAAAATGCATCCCCCTTGTTTTTAACTTAAAGATTGTCCCACATACATGAAATTGTCACTGGTACCTCAGCACACATGTGGAAGCAGATAGAAATTGAAACATCAGCTACAAATCTATATTTCTGGAAAAAAGCAGGGGATGCAATTTTTGGCAAGGACCTGCCAAAAAATGCATCCCCCTTGTTTTTAACTTAAAGATTGTCCCACATACATGAAATTCACACTGGTACCTCAGCACACATGTGGAAGCAGGTAGAAATTGAAACATCAGCTACAAATCTATATTTCTGGAAAAAAAGCAGGGGATGCAATTTTTGGCAAGGACCTGCCACAAAATGCATCCCCCTTGTTTTTAACCTAAGAATTGTCCTACACACATGAAATTCACACTGGTACCTCAGCACACATGTGGAAGCAGGTAGAATTTGTCACATCAGCTACAAATCTATATTTCTGGAAAAAAGCAGGGGAAGCAATTTTTGGCAAGGACCTGCCACAAAATGCATCCCCCTTGTTTTTAACCTAAGAATTGTCCTACACACATGAAATTCACACTGGTACCTCAGCACACATGTGGAAGCAGGTAGAAATTGAAACATCAGCTACAAATCTATATTTCTGGAAAAAAGCAGGGGAAGCAATTTTTGGCAAGGACCTGCCACAAAATGCATCCCCCTTGTTTTTAACCTAAGAATTGTCCTACACACATGAAATTCACACTGGTACCTCAGCACACATGTGGAAGCAGGTAGAAATTGAAACATCAGCTACAAATCTATATTTCTGGAAAAAAAGCAGGGGATGCAATTTTTGGCAAGGACCTGCCACAAAATGCATCCCCCTTGTTTTTAACCTAAGAATTGTCCTACACACATGAAATTCACACTGGTACCTCAGCACACATGTGGAAGCAGGTAGAATTTGAAACATCAGCTACAACTGTATATTTCTGGAAAAAAGCAGGGGATGCAATTTTTGGCAAGGACCTACCGTTTAGGAAATCAAGATTTACATCTTACATCCAACCTAAATGTAAACTTTTACCTTACATTTGCATTTCACCTTTTTGGGTTTGGAAAACAAAACCATTTGCAAACACAGTAATGTAGTTCTTTTGTGCTATTTACTTTATTCTTAGTGTATTATATATAAAAAAAAGTTTTACAGTTCAATCTAACAAGATTAAACAGGTTTGAACATTTTTGAAGTACCTTCGAAACACAACTTAATTTGGAACAGTGAAAAGCAAAAAATAATTTAAAGGAACTTAAATTAAATAATGTTTAAGTCGAACTATTTTCTTCAAACTTGTTTTTTTTTTTTAACAACAGTTGAAAACTAAAAGCACAGTGGACAGCAATACTCAGTGTCAGGTGGTGGGTTGTTGACACAGCCCTGGTGGTACCACCTGTTGCATCCGTCACAGGCAATCTGAAATGGACAAGATTCAAATAGGATTACTAATAGCATTGATACATGTTACAATTAGCATTTAATAACATGGATACATGATGTATGTGCGTCCGTGTATGATGTATGAGGTGTGGGTGAGAGAGTGTGTGTATATATATTTTGAAACACATTAGCTTTTGTTTAAATGTAAAGTCTGATGCTAGTTGAGACCAATAGCTGTTTGTAAAAGCCCATGGATAAGAAACTTTATTTCTATTTCAAGGTATCTTGCAGGCATTCTTGGTCAGTATAGGGGAAGCTGGTTTTATGTAATCTTCTATTACACATAAAGCTCAAAAGAAGGTTAGAAATTTAATTTGATTCTGCTTAATTTGATTTATATAACTCCCTTTAACCTCCAGTAGAACCAGAACTAGGCTCAGTATGAACGGTCATCTGCCTCGACCGACTGAGGGTTAGAGAAGACAGAGCAGAGACACAACGAGAGAGACAAACAAGCACAGAAGCGCACATTGATCCAGGAGTACTTTATGTTTTATATGGTGTTAGTGGATGATCTGCTTCCCGTCAATTATGTCACAGCTAAACAAACATCAAACCAGGTGTACCCACTATAAAGAGAAAAAAGACAGAGAAATAAAAGAGCAATGTTTAATTAAGCTTAAACTGTTGTTAATTCAGAAAGGTCTACTGGGGCAAAACAGTCCAAACAATAATCAGCTTTAAAGATTTCTCCACTAGTTCCCAAACGTAAGGCTACTCCATTGATTTATTTCTTTCATTACTGTACAAACTGATTAATCCAGCTGTGTTTGGCTATTGTTATTGTGGTTGCTGAGGCCACACACACCTGAATTAAACAGTTAGTCCTGTAACAAAAGACGGGCAATAACATTGCTGCCATCTGATGGCCATTTCTGTCTTAATGAGGAAATTAAAAGGGGGAGTGAATCTTTACAGCTTAATTCAGCATTGTCATATAAGGATCTACTGTAAGGAAACCTTGTTAGGTGGGCGAAGAAATCAAAGACTATTTTAAAAAATTGTCTGATAGGACAGGGCTGTGAGGAAATACTAATAATTATTCACAATCAATGTCATAACCCAGTACAAGGTACAAAGTATGCAGGTAGTAGTGTCAGTTTATTCACAACAGGAGAAAAACTAATGGACTCTGGGAATGGTTTTAAAGGAAACTTTAATTTTATCAAATTCAGTACCAACATTATTGTTTTGATTCCTCACTATAATAATCTTGTCCGTGTTTACACTAAATCAGGTCTGAGAACTGATCTAAACAAAAGAGGGTCGTTGTAGTTATTAATTGGCCGGGTACAAATGAAGAAATCAGTATGAAAGATGTTTACCTAGTCCTCCTCATGCTTTAGTTCTGGGAATGGTGAAATGTAAAAAATTAGAGGGAGTTCACTCATTTATACTAACCTATTCCTCTCACAGCAATGTTTCTGTGAGAAAGAATAAATCCATATGATTGTCCGTAATAAATTGATTAACCAAAATAGTCTGTGAAGTTGTACTATGTTGATGTGTATTAAAAGTCTTATATGTAAAAAGTGTTGATCTGTCGACACTAAATGTTACTGTACAAAAAAAATTGATTCAAACTGCAAATGGTTGCATCATAATGTATTAAGAATTTGCTTAATTTAGCTAATTAAACTCCTTTGGAATTAATTTTGTATGTTTACAGCAATTTCTTTAATTCCATTTTAACCCATTAAATGTACTTACCCACAGAGGATCATCAGTGTCTGCACTCCCACAGTGACTGCACAGGTTGTCCAGTGATTCTACATCAAAAGAAAAAAAGGTTTTACTAATTTTCAGGAGCATGGTAACACTGCATGGCTGCTCCTCTTTTTCAATTGTTTTTTGTCTCTTGGTTGATAAGAAGCTGAACTCATAGTCCATCCATTCCTTACTGACTGTGCGTGATTCCGAGCTCTGCAGTTCTTGTCTTTTATCTTTCCATACTAAGCATGCTCTGGTTTCTGGCCTATCTTGTATTAGAAAACCTCGCTTTATAGGTTCTTTTTGTTACAGCCAACATTGTGTTCCATACTTTTATTGGATTGTAAACGTTTTTTATTTAAATTACAAAAGATGAAACAGAAATGACAAAGAGTAATGCCATTTATAGGATTTTGATTATGTTTACACACATATGTGTGTCTGTCAGATCAACGTTGTATCTTTCTCTTGCGTAATTCTTTTCAAAGACAATTGTTTTTTGATGGATTTTTAAACATAATCCTTAACCTGTCAGTAAATCATGCCTTTCTTCTCTTTACCTCCCCATGTCTATTTTGCATTTTATACCTCAATTTAGCTTTCCTAGCAAACTATCAGAGCTTCTACAACAGTCTTTCGATTATTGATGTAAACTCACATGTTTATGTATCATTTAATTTCTCAACCAAAAGTTTCAAAACAGCAACTGTCTTATAAGTTAATCAAAATATGACTTTGTTAGAAAAATATATTATTCATTGTAGGTGCCATCTCCAAATTCATACTTTGTTATGTATTATCAAAAATTAAGCTGCTGTAGTACAATTTTTTGTTTTGGAGTAGAAAAGGCATACAATACTCAGTCTGTGAATCAAAGTAAAAAAAAAACATATTTCATAATACTACCGGATTGATGCAGACAGGTTGTGGCAATGTCAACTCTCAAGGCGTTGATAGCGTCTAAGGTAGTTGAAAAACTAAGATCTTTTCCTTCCAATAAGCACTCTGCAAACTGCAAAAAAAAAACAACACAAAACATAATCAATACAAATAGCAATTCAGAGTAACCAGTTAACCTAAACAGTCATGTTTTGTGGACTGTGGAAGGAAGCAAGAGTAGGCTACCTTGAGAGAACAAATGGATGCACATTCATAAAATTTAAACTCAGAAATGATGAGCCCAGGACATTCTAACTGCAAGGCAACAGTGATACCACATGTGTAAAGTGAAATAAAATCAACATACATTTAATAAGAATGTGATATGATTGATGTTATTACTGCTAATTATTATTTTGTGAGCTGCCATATTAAATGATGCCTAGCATTTAATACAGCTGCTTTGGATGGAAACTTTAGGAAAAAGATTATAAAGAAAGAATTACCCTCAAAATTTGTACATTAGTAAACAAATGACCAAAAACAACTGTAACACAGTACAAATAAATAGTTTGCAATGTAACAGTCAGCCAGGTTGTCAAATTAAAATGTAACGATTGATTTGGACAAAGTAATCTAGAATAGTATAAAACAGTAACATTTTATTGTTAGGTACTTTTGCGATTCAGTTGGAGCTTTATGCCCATGTTTGTTTATCAAAATAGAGTAATTACTTTCCTTAAGACCCAAATTTAACTGATCCAAGTAAATTCTAAATTTCGTTTTCCAACAGTACTTACTTTCAGCGCAAACACACCACAGGAAACACTGTCAGGTTGGATAGCATGTGGAACAGTGTTGCATGTCCATCTCGACACCTTTAGTCCTTTCTGCCTCATGAAAGCTCTTGTGTAGATAAAATGATAAACATTTTCAATAACAAGATCTCTCAAGTTCTTATCAGAAACATGAATGAGTGTCCTGTTTCAAACCTTGTTGCTACCAAGCACCTCTTCATTTTTCCTGGGGATTCTCCTAATGGGTCAAGGAACACTGTTGTTTTATCCATGGGATAAATAACCTTGGGGTTTAAACATAAAGCCCACCTCATTACTTTGATTTTTAATTCATAAGCCAGTAAACTGTTATTTCAAATTAAATCCCGTAATATCACATTCAAATAAACTCTATTCGATCTGTAACAATTTCCTTTTTCAATATATGAGTGGCAACTCTATTTCCAGTCACATCTCTTCAATACTTTAAATTTGTCAGTATGATAAATTGTGAATTTTGAAATTTTGCATTCCTACCACTAGCATCCAGTGGTGACTTTCATTTGCAATCCCCAGAATCATTGCATATTTTTCTGGATCAATCTGAAAAAATAAAAATAATAATAAACATATATATATATATATATATATATATACACATATACATACACATATACACACATATATACATATATTAGTGCTGTCAATCGATTAAATTTTTTTAATCGCGATTAATCGCATCAATGCCTAAGTTAACTCGCGATTAAACGCATTTTAATCACACATTTTTTTTCTGATTGAAAATCATTTAAATACTCTCAATGACATACAAAAAATACATACAGGCTAGGTTTGTGCCAATGTTCTTTTTTTAAATGAAAACAGGTCACAGACACTGATTTATGCCATAGAAACATATGGCAAGAAGATGGGGGGGCATGTAGCAAAAAATAACAAATATGTAGCCAAAAAAAAGGCCCTGAAAACACGCTGATGTAAAAGACAGTCAATACAGTCTTTTGAACAAAGACAAGCATTTTACCCTACTGCTATAAAATGTAGTAGAGTTAACATTAGATGTTAATTAACCAAGATAATAATGAACAATTTTCAATCAATACATCAAAATCAATAGATTGACATCACTAGATGGAGGTAGTCTATGCTCTAGAAAGTTACTTTTCAGCCTCTTAACAAAAATGAGAACACACACACACCCACACACACACACACACACACACACACACACACACACACACACACAATACTGACCTGTGGCGTACACAGACAGCAAGAGTGCCGTAGCAGATTCCATTTCACCTCAGTAATCTGTTTTCTCAGCGTATTTCAGGTTGCTACTAGGCACCAGACACTCAACTTGTTTGTTGGTGGTGGGGCTTAAAGAAAAGGCACTAGCGCCACCCAGTGTACGAGCGTCTTTTTCCCTTGAGGAGCTCCGCTCTCGAAGCCTATGGAAAATGCATAGACTGGGGGAAAATAGCCCCGCCTTCCCGCAGGCTGCAGCGGGATGTACTTGGAAAATTGTACCATAAAACCACATAGCGTTAATCTCACGTTAAAAAAATTATCACCATTAAAATGGCCTCGCGTTAACGCGATAATAACGCAATAATTTTGACAGCACTAATATATATATATATATATATATATATATATATATATATATATATATATATATATATATATATATATAGTAAATTGACCCCATCCGTAACACACACTGACTCTGTTATACAAACCTTTAATCTGGATTTTTGATGTTTCCAAATACGCGTCATTTCAAAACTGTCTATCAGGGCTGCTTGTTCTTGGTGCTTCAGGTTAAATCGTTGGACCATAACATGTAAATAGGCGTTTATCACCTGGAAAGATAGATATGATATTGTAACACAATTTAAATTTCTAGTTATTTTTCCCTATGACTTTTGGTTTCATAATTACTTTATGAAGTTTGAACAACTTTAACATGCACAATAGAAATGCTGTTATTTTCATACCTCAAATAATGGTAAAACCTGTTGTTTTATCAATTATACACACCCACATAATCTCTAATCAATGCTTGTTTTGATGTATGATTTGTCAGACATCAAAACAACTTTAACTTTCCAAAAACAAATCTTTAAATCTTTAACATGTCATACATTCCTTCTGTTTCCAGCTGCAGAAAATTCATTATTTTTATTTTCTTGCATCTGTGTCTATCGAACAGTATTCTTAACACCACCCCCCAACATGCGATTTACAATTTCTATTATTTTTCACATATAATTTATTACCTCACTCTCCAGCTCTTTACCAGGACGGATTCTATCAAAATCCCAACAAAACAACTTGTATGGGCCAATCTTTGACAGGAGGATGTGAGTTTGCTTTGTTTTTCCACTCCAAACCTTTCCTAAAACTGGAAAAGATGTGGAAGATTAGTGTACTGATATAACACACATTTCTATCTTGTTTATTTATCTAATCCAACATAAACAATGTAAAACACACTTATAAGATGTCAGTTAAGATGTAATTGTTAAATAAAAATAGAAATAGGACCTTTTGGGAAACTCTCCAATGAGGTTGTGGCAGCTATGCAGGATGCTGAGGGTGTTGTAGGAGATGAGGGAGGAGATGAAGCAGGAGTAACAAGGGTCGATGCAGATGGCATTGGAGGAGATGAGGGAGGAGGAGATGAGGCAGGAGCAACTAGGGGGGATTCAGATGGCGTTGGACGAGATGAGGGAGGAGGAGATGAGGGAGGAGATGAGGCAGGAGCAACTAGGGTGGATGCAGATGGCATTGGAGGAGATGAGGGAGGAGGAGATGAGGCAGGAGCAACTAGGGGGGATTCAGATGGCGTTGGACGAGATGAGGGAGGAGGAGATGAGGGAGGAGATGAGGCAGGAGCAACTAGGGTGGATGCAGATGGCATTGGAGGAGATGAGGGAGGAGGAGATGAGGCAGGAGCAACTAGGGGGGATTCAGATGGCGTTGGACGAGATGAGGGAGGAGGAGATGAGGGAGGAGATGAGGCAGGAGCAACTAGGGTGGATGCAGATGGCGTTGGAGGAGATGAGGGAGGAGGAGATGAGGGAGGAGATGAGGCAGGAGCAACTAGGGTGGATGCAGATGGCATTGGAGGAGATGAGGGAGGAGGAGATGAGGGAGGAGATAAGGCAGGAGCAACTAGGGTGGATGCAGATGGCATTGGAGGAGATGAGGGAGGAGATAAGGCAGGAGCAACTAGGGTGGATGCAGATGGCGTTGGAGGAGATGAGGGAGGAGGAGATGAGGGAGGAGATGAGGCAGGAGCAACTAGGGTGGATGCAGATGGCGTTGGAGGAGATGAGGGAGGAGGAGATGAGGGAGGAGATGAGGCAGGAGCAACTAGGGTGGATTCAGATGGCGTTGGACGAGATGAGGGAGGAGGAGATGAGGCAGGAGCAACAAGGGTGGATGATGAGGGTGTTTGAGGCAAGGAGGCAGTTGTTAATTTATGAGGAATCCGTGGTTGTTGTGGCACAAAATGTTTGAGGTGGTCAGCACTGACATTTTTAAAAAATGATCCATCCTCCCCAAGAAGGTCGACACTTTTTCCCTGGATTGCAGTGATGGTAAAAGGCCCGAGAAAGTTGGGTTCAAGCTTTCCACCTTTACGCTGCTGACTCCTCACGTTTTGCCTCAAGACTTTCTGCCCAACAACAAAGCTTACTTTGCGTCTTGATGCACTTAGTCTTTTTTTGGTCTTTTCCTGGGATCTGGAGACATTTTCCTCAATGATTGTTTTCAATTCATCAAGCAGCTTGATGCCCTGGCTCACAGTTTCCTCCTCAATCACTTCTTCAACACTGCTGCTTATCTTTACAAAGAGTAAACAGTTCAGAGTTTGATAACATATGGGCAATACATACGCATTTCCACTCTTAAATAATCTACTGTTTTTAGTGTTGCAAACCTGGTATTTTTCTGGAATTTCTATCGGATAGCGTGCTTCTCTCCCAAACATTAAAAAGTATGGCGAAAACTTGGTGGTTATCTGCTTTTTTGTCCGAAGCCCAAACATGACTGCATCCAAATAGTCGTCCCAAGTCTCCGGTTTGGTCCCCACAAGTTTGCACAAAGACCTAAGAGAGGCAAGGTAATCAAGATCATATGAAGTAAGTTACCTTGTGAAATAATTGCTGTATTTGCTTGAAGTTTTGAAATAAATCTTTTCAACATTACCTTTGGATTGTGCCATTCATTTTTTCCACAAGACCATTTGTCTGGGGATGGTAGGGTGCACACAGACTGCGTTTTATACCCAGTCTCTCACATACGTTTTTGTTTATCTGTTTCAACCATAGGTAGTGTGTGAGTTGCTTATCTGCATCTAATACTTTGATAATTCATGAAGTGTTAATAAAAAAAGAATTTACCGCATTCACAAACTCTGTCCCTTGGTCTGTTAATATGCGTTTGGGCGCCTCGAACTGGTGAACAAATTTAAGAATTTGCTTGGTGACCTCCTCAGCAGTTTTAGATTTGATTGGGTAAGCCTGTGTCCACTTTGTGTAATAATCAATCATTACACAGATGTACTTGTTTCCACAGGCTGTTTCTTTTAGCTGTCCAATCAGGTCCATCCCTACAAGCTCAAACGGCTGTGTAACCTGAAATAAATGAGGAAAAAGTACAAAATAACCACTTTGCTGTGAAAGTGTTGCAAAATCATAACAACATATATAATATTTCCAATCATTTTGATGCAAAAAATGTTTGACAAAGACATTTGGAAGCAACATAGTTTATAAAAGCAGTATAAAAGACATTCCAAAGACATGGATAATATTTGGTATCTCTATTAAGTATAATGATATGAAGACAACAATAAGTCTCGGAACATCAAAGAAATACAGTTAAAACTAATACCTTTATTGGAGTGTGCTTTACAGCTTCCTTTATGTTCTGCTGAGCAGACTGGCAGTGAGCACATTCAGATACCTGTAGAAGTTGGTAAAGAGACAAAACATGATTTGTTTATGATACAGTTGCGTCACCTTTCTGTTTTGACTTTTTTTTTACTATTTAGAAGTGTCATCATTGCTTTTATTTCGGGGGTTTACTAAGTTATTTTGTTCAAAAAGGTAAAAAAAAAAAAAGTAAAGTAAAATTTGAATTGTAATAATGTGATTTCTAACACATTTTGCCACTTCATGACAGCAATCAAGATATAAGATATATGTAATTGTGTTCATAGCCAGTTTGTTTATGTGCATACCCACATTGTAACAGAGATATAGATTTAGAGGCACGTAACTTTTGATAGGTGTATACATGTAAGCAGGTATAAGCATTTTTACCCATTGACTGATATCTTTGGTCATCCCAGGCCAATAATAGCGTTGCGAAATGGCATCCCTCGTTTTTTTTTGGCCATTGTGACTTCCTGTGGGACTTGCATGCAGGTTGATGAAGATGGCATTTGCTTCGTCAGCACCATTGACCACAATAGTTTTTTGTTTTTTTTCTAGACCTCTCATATAAAACAAAGATTCTCCTAGAAAACAATTAAAAAAGGATAAATATAATCACATGGCAACAATTTGATATAGGAATTAGCATAGCTGTTATTGAGTTAATCCAAGGAAATGATCATACCAGAGATGAGCATGACTAGGGCAATATTTACACGCATGCACAAAAATTATCTTCCTTATAATAAGCAGTTTAGAATAGCACACATAACCATTTTTATGTGACACTGTAATTTCCTTCAATTTCTGTATGTAATTTTAGATAAAAAAATTCTATAGTTTATTATGCATACCATAGTGTTACATTATTGACAGCCAGTTCTTCTGTTCCAGTATTATTTCTCAACATTTTACATAATGATTTGGAGCAATGGGAAAAATACTTGACTTTTCGTAACTATGATTACATTTTCACTGACGCACGGGGTAAAATTTGTATCTCATTATCTGCAAATCCATCTAGACGCTCAGCAGTGTCATACCATTGCTTGGTCATAGCCTGAGCTTTTACCTACTTCCACATAATGAATTTTAATGCTTAGGGTAATCCTCCAATGATCTGCTAGTTGTAGGGAAAATGCGCTCCATTTTACAATTAATCAATTCTGAGCGGGCAATAATGTTTTATTGCCACCTCAACAGTTGCAGTTATCTGCCCTTTTCGCATATTAGCTCTCCTTTTTATTTATTCATTTATTTATTCATTTGCTCAGATGTTGCTTTGAATTACGCACCGCACGTTATTGGAGCACTGTTAAATTTTATTTTCTTAGGCGCGGGGGTCGGACCTGAAATTCTCGATTATACAACATAGTTTGTTACAAATATATTAAGAACAAACAATTTTAATCTAACATCTTAGTCCATTCTACTTCTCAATATCTTAAAAGTTATGTGACGCCACTATCTGACGATGCGTGCGGGGGGCGGCTCACCTTCGACGTGGTAATTTGATGCCTTTCGGCGAATTTCTGTCTTTTCGCGCTTTGACAAGCCACTTTGATAGGATTTATGAACCTTGTATTCATAAATCTCTTTAAAAAGCTGGGGATCCATTCTGTAGCGATTAGTCAAGGCCAATAACAGTATAATAAACCATACAGCCATCCAACCAATTACCTAAATATGCACCAATTTAGCCACACCTACTCTGTAGTTATTTTTCTTTAAAGACAAATAAAGTTACGTAAATGAAAGAAGGAGCAAATAAATTCTACATAAATAAATAAATGTGTAACCTTCTTCATATTGACAAGTATTAGTTACATGTAAAACTAGATATCCCAAACAAAATTAGAATTAGGTTAAATTGTGTAATGCAGCTCACACAATTGGAATCAGTCCTGTTTAATACATTGCTATTTAGCAACGGTATAGTTGCTTTCCTGTCCGTCATTGTTAAGATTATAATAACTAATATTCTTACTGATATTTAGATAAATAGTTATTTAAAGCATTCTTGGTAATGTTTTGCATTTTGTGTCTTTAATTATATTAATAATTTTGCATTAAAATGTATTTGTACATGGTGAATTTTACCAATATTGTTGTTACTTTGTTAACATTGAAAACGGAGAAGCTATAGAAGAAAACAATGGTATGTAAAAAACATTTTTCTTTTTAATCAGATGGATGCTGGTGCTAACTTTTAACAAAATCTCTTTCAAAGTATGTTGGTTAAAGGTGTTAATGTTGCTTAGCCAAAATGTCTGCTTAACTTACCATTTCTTCCATTTTTCACCCTTCACCTTGGAGGAAGTTTTTGGGGCAAATAAAACATAAAAAAATACAGAAATATAGATTTGTAGCTGATGTTTCAATTTCTACCTGCTTCCACATGTGTGCTGAGGTACCAGTGTGAATTTCATGTATGTGGGACAATCTTTAAGTTAAAAACAAGGGGGATGCATTTTTTGGCAGGTCCTTGCCAAAAATTGCATCCCCTGCTTTTTTCCAGAAATATACAGTTGTAGCTGATGTTTCAATTTCTACCTGCTTCCACATGTGTGCTGAGGTACCAGTGTGAGTTTCATGTGTGTAGGACAATTCTTAGGTTAAAAACAAGGGGGGTGCATTTTTTGGCAGGTCCTTGCCAAAAATGGCATCCCCTGCTTTTTTCCAGAAATATACAGTTGTAGCTGATGTTTCAATTTCTACCTGCTTCCACATGTGTGCTGAGGTACCAGTGTGAATTTCATGTATGTGGGACAATCTTTAAGTTAAAAACAAGGGGGATGCATTTTTTGGCAGGTCCTTGGCAAAAATTGCATCCCCTGCTTTTTTCCAGAAATATAGATTTGTAGCTGATGTGACAAATTCTACCTGCTTCCACGTGTGTGCTGAGGTACTAGTGTGAATTTCATGTGTGTAGGACAATTCTTAGGTTAAAAACAAGGGGGATGCATTTTGTGGCAGGTCCTTGCCAAAAACTGCATCCCCTGCTATCTCAGAGGAGTTGACACTTGTACGTCTGTATTCCTGTATATTCATCAGTAATTAAGTACAAGGATCAGCAAATGCAAATTCTGCCCTGTAAAACAATGACAGTGCAATTGTTGCTTCATATGATCTGAAGCCCCATTTGGAGCTTTTAAACAGTATTTTGAAAAACCTTGATAAATTGCTGCTGTAATATTATAGATTTTTTAGAATAAAAATCTAGCAGATGTGCATAAACAAACAAACAAAAAAAATACCATACAGTTCAGTAAAAATACAGTTCTGTTTTATGCCTCATTCTTGTAAGTTTAAAATGTTCCAATGCTCCTGAATGCACCATAGCTTTCTGACGCGCAGCGAACGCATCTCACTGGTCTGTGAACGCTGTGCTATGTAGATGCGCGTTTGATTTTCCACTTAAGAGAAAGCTTTGCAAACTCAAAACTCACGTCGGCTGTCACGGTTTAGTGTTGTGTGTAAATAGCAAGAGACCACAACAAATAAATCAGCCGTACCATGGTCAAAATCTTTGGATTTAATGTTGTTCAAAAAATCTGTACTTTTGTAAATTAATCTGCCAAATAACCACAACTTTTTTCCCACGAGAGGTATTTTTAAACGTTTTTATATCATTAATATAAGAACCTAAGCTCCATTGAACATATTTTAATCCGTTTTCCTCGTCGATATGCAGTTCAACAGAGCGAGGCGCGCTCCCGCGACTGGGGATGCATTTTTCGGCAGGCATGCACTTTTGGGCATAACACCGGCCCCAACTGGTTCCAAGTTATTTCTATTCAAACCTTTTTATTCACTTTCTTCAATTTAATATCATGTTTGATCAACGTTGCAGCTGAAAACTAGCTGTTCTAGACAGGGTTCAACAGGAGCCAGTGGCCCTGTCAGAGGCGGTTCTACACCAAGGGGGCCAGCGTGTTTTAATGGGGGCCCAGAAAAGCATGCTATGAAAAACAGGGCAAGGGATTCAAAAATATCAAGAGAGCTGCATGACATGAAATGTATATTCAAGTAGGTTTAATTAAAATTCTATATCTTATTAGGTCAATATACATTCAGAATTTAGGAATTTTACATATATTTAATTTAAGTTAAAATTCCCATTTTCTGTAAAATCTGAATTAGGACTGAATAAAAACTGATAAATTCAGATGTACAGAATTTGATAAATTATTTTTGTTTAAAAAAAAAACCTTAAGCAGATGAAAACTTGGATCCTATCTCAATACCACTGAAGCTATCACCTGTTGTTTTTAAATAATTAGTAAAACAGAATTTGTAAAGGAAAAAAAATGAAATAGATCCAAAGGACCTATGAGTACCTATGTCTGTTCCAGCGCAGATCATGATTAGAATTTCTTTGAGTATTATGTCTTCAGGACAGGGGCTATAATAGGGGCCAGGACATGATCTACAGGGGCACTGGCCCCTGTCTAGAATCGCCCATGGGCCCTGTTGATCTGGACCGGTCCCTGTTATGGCCCCTTTACCACGGGCAGTTCTAGACAGGGGCCAAAGTTCTGTTCTCAGAAGCCTTTGTGAAAACATTAGAGGAAGAAACACAATAAAATGTGCCCAACCTTAAAGCAGAGTTAGTTTTCTAAATTAAGCTTTTGACTTTCCATGCAGTACTGGTCCACCCTTCAGCTGCAGATGGAGAACAGAACAGCTGTACCTCTCGTCTACTAAGACATGGCCACCTAACCTGACATGCTTTACATAGAGATCATTAATCATAAAGCAACTGGTAACTCTGGAGGACCAGCAGAGATCCATAGCTCAGGTGGGAGGATTTATTGACAGGGCAACTTATAAAGTTTACAAATCTGAGAACATCATTACTGAAAGGTTGCAGCCAGCCCTTTAAAAGATACTTCTTTGGTCAAATCAAGCTGAACTCTTTGGCTTATAGGAATTATAACAGAATTATTGACAGATTTTATTGCCTTGATACTGGCCATGAAAAACAAACTTTATTCAGAATCAATTATTGTAATAATCACCAACTAATTTAGCAATCGATTAATCCTAACTCGAAGAGAGTCTAAAACATGCTTTTAGCTGACAAAGCAACCCACTTAGATCTGTAATTATACCATTACTGTACAAAAAAAAACATATAAACATTTTACATTTAAGATAACAAAAATTATCAATACATTAAACAATTAGCAAAATGATCATTAACTGCAGCCATAGAAGTGAGCAGAAATGCTGCCACAGGCTCCTTTAATAAGTTTCTCCTCACACTACTGCCCTCTAGCGGTCAATGCTGGACAAACAATGTCAAAGTTCCTGATCATATTCTACATATTTAATTTTTTTCAACAGCATATTTTTATTTAATTGCCAACCGAATATTATACTTTCTATATCAGTGCTGAATACATTTAAAGCTCCCTTTATTAGCCAGAAAATAAAGCATAACTTTTTTTTTCAATGGAGCTCTTCTTTTTTCCTATGTTCTTCCCCGACTCTTTCTTTTCTCCTTTTTTATGTTTTATTATCCAAAGTAATTCTTTTAAAATAAATGTACCCACAGCTGATAAAACTGAATAAGCTAAAATAGAATAAAAACAGAAATGCAGATGCGACCAATTGTTGATGGAAAACAGACACAACTCAGAGGATGGATGGATGGATGGATGGATGGATGGATGGATGGATGGATGGATGGATGGATGGATGGATGGATGGATGGATGGATGGATGGATATGAGAGAAGAAAATTCTTTGAAAGGGAAAAAAAATCTCTGATTTGATTTTTATCAAAAAGAAAATGAATGTGCACAAATAAGGAATAGTTGCATTAACCATACATGTAAACATAGTTTTATGGGGCCCTGGGCAGCTGCCAAGTATTACCTAATGATAAATCCCCCATTAGTTAATTGCAATATGAACTAAGAAACAAAATAAAGTTAAAAAGAAAGAAAAAGAAAAATAATCAATAACATTTCTATATAATTTAAATTGAATTTTTATTTTTTTTATTTTTATTTTTTTTTACAAATAAAAAGATATAAACAGATTAATAAACTAATAGCAATAATTGCAGCTGGTGCTCTCTGGTCTCCATACATCATTGAAGGAAGCTTAAAATATTCAACATTTCATGATAATTCATTTTTTTAGATAAAAAAAATCTGATTAGATTTTTCTAAGCATAACAACACTTTAACGTGAATTCAATTATTTTCTATTAACATTGCTCCAATGTGTGAGTTAGAAATAAAATAAATCAACATAAAATGCTATGTTGTTTGGCATTTCAACCAGCAGGGGGCGGTGTTTATCCATAACGGCTCATCAGATCACAGCAGATGCTCTCCTGTGTTTGCAGGGCAGCTCTCTAACAGGGGACCATCTTTGACTCAGGGGGTCTTGGAGCCAGGAGATGCTGGTTCTCTGCGAAGTCCCTGTTGGGCCCTGGACTGATCCCCTGCTTCAGGGGCTGTGTTTATAATTTGGGAGTGGGTTACATCTCCCATAGTGAAACACTGAAAAAAGTAAGAAAAATGCTAACTAACTCACATAACCCAAGTTCTTTGATAACAGAGTGAAGTGTTTCACCTGCACTGTCCTTCTTGCAAAGATGGTAGAATGATTGTAGGAGGACCTTGCCAACTGTACCAATATCAGGGTGTGGGGCCTAGGTGTAGCATTGGAACAGTCGACTTGTCTGTCAGGGACAGACTTTGTGCATGTTGAGCTTCCTTAGTTGGTCTTACATAGGCGATTGCCATAGTGAAACACTAAACAAAGTTAGAAAAATAACTAAGTTATTAAGTTATTAAACTTATTAACTAAGTAATAAGTTTGTATATATTGAGAATATTAAAATGTAACTCTGGAGGAGCTGTAAAGACCTACAGCTGACGTTAGGAGCATCTCTGGACAGGAACCTTTGGACATACACCTTGGAGAAAGGTGCATATATATATATATATATATATATAGGTAGGTAGGACATGTTACTATCATATCTGAATGAGAAGAACACATAATTTGAACCACACCTGTCATCAAATAGTTAGCCAATCAGGTGACCTTTACCAAAAAATGTGAGTGACATCACGTTGCCATGCAATACTTTCAGCTTCATTACCTTGAAAAAGATTTTTATGGTGAGGGATTTTTATTTTAAGTAAGGTGAAATGAACAGTGTCAAACCTAAAATACTCGTTTATAATTGGAGCAACAGAAAATTTGAATTTACCTGATTGACAGGGATATTTAATTTCTTTCATTTCAGAGCTGCAGCAGCTCTCTGGTCAAAGGATAAACTGTTGCTCTGTTTTTTGCTCTGATCTTTTTTTTTCTGGTTCCCCATGAAAAAATTAGTGCCCCCTCCCTCACCCCCTCGGTGGATTTGTTAGTTATTGTGATTTTGGGTCTTCATTCTCCATGTGCCTGGAAAGCATTTGTCAAGTGTCAAGCAGATGTGAGAGAGCTTCGTAGCAGGATGATGTGAATCTCAACTACCCCATGACCTCACCTCGTCCAGCAGGAGAAGGAGCGTCTCTGGACTCCTCCCGGCTCTTCCTCTATAAAACCCAAGCCGTCACTGCAGCTCACCGAGGTTTGCTTACTTCCAACCGAGGGGACTTCACCCTGGTGCCTCCATCACTATTGGCCTTTCCAAAACTCCCCAAACATGGCTCCTTTTGAGAAATCCATGGAGATGATGCCCTTCAAGCAGAGGAAATGCCTCGGTGAGACTTTCTGACATCTGCTCCTCTGGTCTGTTTCCTCCATCTCTGCCTTTACTGCTTAGATGATGCTTTAAATAAAATCCTTCCTTGTTTGTTTTCAGCAACGAGAAAAGATGAGGTGTGCAATATTCGCTCTAAATTCCCCAACAAATTGCCTGTAAGTTTTACATTTTCTTCATATTTCTAATATAAATTCATGCTGATTGGGTTTTGTTTATAACTAATAGTAATTTCTAACTGCTGTTTCTTTGCAATCAGGTGATTGTTGAGCGTTACGTCAGGGAGAAGAACCTCCCTCTGCTGGACAAAACCAAGTTTTTAGTTCCCTTTGAGCTTACTTTGAGTCAGTTCCTCTGTCTTCTCAGGTAAACCTCCTCCTCTCCTCTCAGACGCCTTCAGCAACTGGCCCCTCTGACTTCTGACCTTTTTGTTTCTCTCCTCAGGAATAAGATTGCTCTGGACCAGACACAGACTCTGTTCCTCCTGGTTGGGGGGAAGAGCATGTCCTGCATGTCCTCCAGCATGGGGGAGATCTATTCCCACTTCAGAGATTCTGACGGCTTCCTGTACATCACCTACGCATCACAGGAAGTGTTTGGAGCTCCTCAGTCTGCAGACAAGCCGCCTCGCTGAGAGAGAGAGTGAAAAAATGAACTGAAAAAAGACAAAGTGAACTAAAGGAGACATCTGCCTACCTCAAGAAACAGCTTTGGGCTTTCAAAGACCTGATGTCCAGCCTCCTCACTGCTGACAATACAGGGCAGCGTGTGCCCTGAGGAAGACTCCACAGACTTGTTTACAGTTTTAATTTCTACCCATCTTCAATTTGAATAAGATTGTTGTTCTTTTTTCTGTTTTTTTTTTTTTCTGTTGAAAGCTGATCTTGAATTCTACACATCACTGCAAGCTCAGCACATTATGAATCCACCAATCTTCAGCTGATTATTAATGTTTTTATCCTTATTGGCACTTATTTCATGTATATATTCCTTTATTATTTAAAAAGAAACCTCACCAGCTTCCAGTAAAGAATGTGAACTCCTCCCACAGACTCAGTATTAAACAGAGAAGCGCTGTTAGATGTCTGGCTGTTCTTTTCTGATGCGTTCTGGGTCCAAAGTAGCAAAAAAGATTTCTTCTTCTTATTTAATCTTATGTATTAGTATTGCTATCCCTACGTTTTTTTCCCCTGTTGAACTTCATGTAATTCATGATTTTAGTACATTTTATTATAAGAATAACCAAAACAAAAAAGGGGAAAAAACAAAAATCTTTTAGTTGTGAAACAACTAAAATTGAAATGAGAAATG
Source organism: Cyprinodon tularosa (assembly GCF_016077235.1). Classification (NCBI taxonomy): domain Eukaryota; kingdom Metazoa; phylum Chordata; class Actinopteri; order Cyprinodontiformes; family Cyprinodontidae; genus Cyprinodon; species Cyprinodon tularosa. The sequence goes on along the minus strand of NW_024038851.1, from coordinate 1,509,596 downwards.
TTTGCAGATCCAAACAATAACCTTGAATGCACATGAAAAGTATTAGTTTAACATTGGTGAATAAAACCTTTAGATAAGAAAAATCAGGGTTTATTTGCTGCACCTGATTTTATTTTTTTAGGCCTGATCTGCAATTTTATGCAATTTTTGCATCACATGGCAGAGAAAAGTTGTTTTTCAGATTATTTGATGGTGAAAACGCTTTGGATTAACAGAAATTATAGATTAACAAGATAACGTGCATCTAGAAGCATTTAACCCTTGTTGCTAAGGCGTTTAAGGATAAAATATAAAATAATTTTCAGTTGAATGATCAATACTGTATATTACATTGTTGAAGGAGAATAAGGGACCTTGATTATAGAGTATTAATTTGAAAATTAGTTGACATAAAAAAAACTTTGGATTTCTGGCTGAGACCAAAATATTGGTGTATCATGTCCTGGATTTTTAAACAGTTTATTATTTAGGACCTTTAATAAAAACTAGCCCCACAATATCACAGATAATCTATTGTACCTAACTGACTGACAGTAAAACCAAAAAAAATATTACACGCTTGATTTGATGTACAAATCTAAAAGGAAAAAAGTTGTGTTGCATTTAGAAGTGTTACAGCATTAAGGAGCTCCTGGGATATTCCTCCACCTTTAAAAAGCAACCAGTACAGTAGATCCTTTAACATGCAGCATATAATAGGGAATAAAAACTACATATTCAGTCAGTGAGGAGTACAGGTATGGAAAATGGAATACTATTATAACAAAGCTGACTGAACTGAAAAAAACAACAAAAAAACAAAATAGGCATGTAATGGCTTTGTATATTAAACAGACACAGATAGTTTAAGGGAACAAAAGCGGGACTGCAGGGTACCATATATAGAGATATAATGCATGTTTCCTGCAAGGAGACTTTTACAACCACATGACGTCATTACACAAGGGAACCAGGATCTGCTCAAATGTGAAATGAAAGCATTAATTCCTAACAAATAAGATAAAACTGGATTAAAAGGCTTAATTCCTGTACCTGCTTAGTTAAGAAACAAAGAGCGATATAAAAAGACAGATGCAACACAGAAAAAAATCTCATTAGGAAAATAAGTTTTAATAACTGATCCAACGAACTGCATTATGTAGGACATAAAGAGTTATTATCATAATTTCTCACTCTTTATGTAAACTATGAATTAATTTGGTTCACATAGAGAGAACTGATGGCGTCTAAACCCCAAGGAAACATTTTACTGCTTCAAGTTAAATAAAAGGCATTTAAAAAAAAACTGCTTATCATTAATCATCTTCAGAGCAGTTGCCATGGGCGACGTGCTGTAATTATAATTAGATGATCCGCTCCCACACACACAGGTGCTTCATTCCTCACCTGGCTCTGAGAAGCAGCACATCCAACCCCATGCTTCTGTTACATAAGGTAGACCCAGTGCCCCCCCCCCCCCCATGAATGGGGTCAGTGGGACAGAGGAATAGGGGGGGGGGGGGGGGGACCTACATGCGCCAGAACCTTGATTAATTATGAGGGACAACAGAGAGACAGGACTGTAGATGGAAACAAAAACGAGCTCTTATTGTACAAAAGGAAGGAAATTATGAAAAGAGTGTGGCTTTGCTCTGGAAGAAGACAGGAAAGAGGAAACAGTGTGACTGATGGATATAGGCTTGAGGAGGCTAACAGCTCCAAATACACACGGTGCACAGATAAACACCCAGATGTGGAGTCGTGCTCCTGCTCACTTTACACACCAGTGTCCATTCCAGCAGCTTCCTGTCAGTGCATTAACCTGAATATGAGGAACTGTGGGGCTTTGAATGAGAACAGAAAACATCATAGGGTGTTTACCAAATGCAACATGGAGAAGAAAATAAAATGAGCAAAAGCAATTACAGGGTTTTGTCTTTTTTAATTTTAGTGCTTTAAAATGTGCGCACATTTTTTTTATTGCAATTTGTTTGTAATGCAACAAAGAAAAGCTGATGTGATCCTCGGTTCTCAAATATGAATTGTCTTTGTTGCCTTCAGGACGCCTCCATGTAATATCTCACTGGAGAACAAACCGCTATGCAAATTCTTTTATACTAACAGCTATTTGACTTTTAAATTCTATGTAGGGTGGCTGGTGTGTTTTTCATTTTTTTAAAGATGGCTGCGGTATCTTTTTATTATCTTTCTGTGTTTTTTAAGTTATTATTAATGTTGGTCCTTAAGCTCCCTTTCACATTTCTCTTATTTTCTTTTTTTTTTTTTATCATCTTATTTTTTTATGCTATTACATGTTTATTTTTGTTTGTTTGTCTCATGTACTGCTTAAACGGATTGCCCCTGGTGGGATTAATAAAGTGGTCTAAGTCTAAGACAAAATATTGTTATAACTAGACCTGCACAACAGTTACAGGCTTTTTACATCACTTTTGGTAATTACAAAGTAAGAAGAATCAAGGTGAAGCAGCTCTGTATTAGAGGGCAAAAGCATGGTGGTGGTACTTTTATTTAATAACCTAAAGATCCACCATTTCTAGTGCCAACCTATCCAGTCAGATTTCTGTCAATACATGTGTCTATAGCCCTTATTTAAGAAGTGGATGTTTGAGGATTTCTTTGAACCTACGCACATGGACAAAATTGTTAATATCCCCTTGTTTAATGAGATAACCCACACTGATTACAGACACAACATGGATCTGACAAAAGTAGTGATAAATAAAAATGAACAAATGAAAATCAGGAATGGCTTTTTATTGTTTGTTTTAATTTTATTGCTTTCATGCATCCACAGAATTATATAAAAAAAATGAGATTTCCAGACTATCAAGGGATTTTTGAGAGAAATGTGCTGTCTAGTGTAAGAAAGCTTGGTTCCGGTCTCAGGTCATGGATCTTTAAGGGGATAATGATGCAAAACACACAGCTAGAAACAGCCAGGGGTGGCTAAGAATAAAACATTGGATTATTCTGAAGTGTCATTCTATGAATCTGATGTAAATGCTATTGATCTATTCATCTGGAAAAGATAACCTTCAAATCTGAGACAACTGAATCAGTTTGGTCATGAGGAATGGACCAAAATACCTGCTGAAAGGAGCAGGAATCATTTGATTGCAGTAATTGACTCATAAGGTTGGACAAAGTATTAAGTTAAGCCTGCTATAATTATAGTCCAGGTCTGTTAAATTAATTTCTTAAAATTATTCTGTTGAAAATCAGTGTCTGACTCATTGGTTCATTTTTTATAGAATTTGTATTACTTTTGTCAGATTAAAGTTATTTCTGTGACCTTTTTTTCCCCCTCTCCATACCGTTTATTAAACGAGGGATTATTTTGTCCACGCATGAATGGGGATTTAAGAAAATTGTTTTTAAAAAAATCTAATCAAAACATGAAATTAGTCTTTAATCAAAGTTATTTGTTTAGAATTTTTCCAATAATAATACATTTTAATTAAAAATAAAGTTGGTCTTGTAATAACCATTTCGAGACACAAGAGGGCGCCTTTAAACTCCCTCAGAGGGGAAATCTGATCATGAGCAAACAGAGAGGGTTGAACCAGAAATGCATGAGCAGAGCCTCTGAATTAAGACATTGTTTTCTAATGTAATGAGCAATCTGATGAATTGTGGTAAATGACAAAACAGTCTGACACATATGTGTGACTGAATTGACACATGGCAGCGATGTTGACTATAACACACTTGATGATTACATATCAATCTTTTAGGACTTCCTGTTTAATATTTGCACTGCAGTTTCTGTGAATGTCAAGGTCTGCCTTTATCAAGGGTTTTAACCAAGATCTTCCTAGATGACCTTGTGTGTCTTCTTCTGGCCTGTAGAGGGCAGATGAACACACACACACCTCCACAGGCTCAAACCAAAAGCAAAAAAAATGATAAGCACAACAGTGACTCAGTTCAAGTTTATTCAGCAAATATTTATTCTTTTATAACTTTCTTAACTTTAAAGGTTTTGAATAAGGCTTTCTTCTGACACGCTGTCAATCACTGGGTGTGTCTTTAGAAAGCAAGTCTCACAGTACAGAACTCTTTCATTCATCTTGCAAAATAATAAAAAGGGAAGCTTTTGTAAAGAGGCAAAGTTAACAGTCAAGAAATACAAAAATATAAAGTAATTCTAACAGCTGTTTCAATTCATTTCCTCTTTTCCTCCAGACTATATATCTTTGGATCAACTTATAATAATGACTGTATACTTATAAGACATGTTTACACAGGATTCATAAATCCACATTCAGGCCCATCTCTTCATAAACCCCTTCTGTCTTTAGATCATCCTATCCCCCTTGTTTTCCTCCCCAAATATAAATCTGAATATTTCCCCTTGAACAAAGACAGATCCTCCCACCTCCCCCCCAGAAACACTCCAGTCTCTCTCTGGTGAAGAACACTGCAGCGCTGCCTCGTCCCAGTGTGTCAGGAAGCCTGGGGGAATTGCAGCATGATGGAGGAAGAAGCTGTTCATGCTCGCGGTTGAACTTTTGGCACTGAGAGTCCTGAACATGAGTGTTGATGCGGCCCATCTCCGTTCCGCTGCCCTACTCTTGCAGCGCTATCCCACGTTTGGACGGAGGCACCAGGTGTTCGGGCAGCGAGGCTGGCAGCTCGTGACCCTCCAGCTTCACCTTGATCAAGTGGTTGGCCAGAGCAAACTCCTCGTCGTCGAGGTAGCCGTCCTTATCCACGTCGGCCAGCTTCCAGATCTTTCCTAGGACCGTGTTGGGGAGCTTGGACTTCAGCATCTCCTTTTTGGCAGCATTACCGGATACTTTGCCGTTGATGGGAGAGAGAGTGTAGAAGATCTCATCGTATGTAGGCTTGTCACGCCCCACTACCCACTCCAGCTCGTCGATGCCTTCGCTGGCACCCTCGCCATAGCCGTGGCCGAAAGGACCGGTCATGGTTCCCTCAAAGGCTCCACCCTTGACCACCTGGCTCGGCATAGCAGATTCCTCCTGGCGCACCATCGCCATGAGACGGGCGATGTCGTTGGCGAGCATGTCCTCCACCGACTCCAGCAGTTTGGGCTTCAGGGATGCAAATTTGGTGAAGTCCTGACCGTTCAGCAGCTCCTGAAAGGAAACAAAACAGGAATTGAAGATGGAAATAGATCAGTCCTCAACGGTGACCAATGGAAGCAGAGAGCAAGAAGCAGGATTTCCTGAGAAAGGAGGAAAAATAAATCCCATCCCCATCCGAGCCCTTCCTGAAGGGCAGCGGCAGGAAACCAGGGCAGAGATGTGAAAAGTAAAGGTTGAAAGGTCATTTCACTCCATAGGTTTTCTTTCCAAGGCATCAGATCATTTAAATGAGCCCATGACTCTTTGTTTGCATTCCTATTTTTTTATTCCTCACCTGCATCTTTTCGAGTTTAGGAAAGTCTCCGGGTGAGATCTGGTGCTCCTTTTCGATTTTTTGGTAGATCTCTCCCAGGTTGGCAATTAGCTCCTTCTTCTTGGAGTCCTTCCCAAACACACTGGGCATCTCCTTCTTCAGGGAGCTAATGATGTAGGCTTGCACCTGGGCGACGACATAAGTAACATTTTCATTGCTTTTTTAGCTTATAGTGTTCTTTGCAGATCGAGAACAATTCAAAGCAGATTAAAAAACAGATTTATTTGGTTACCCAAAAAATATCACTGGAGCTGTTACCGAGTGATCATTACTCACATTTGGACCCTTTTAGACTCATTGAGTCAAGAGCTAAACTTTTTGCAGATAACAGTAAGGCTAAAAACGGCAGCAAAATGTGATAAAAACTAAAGAGTGTTTTTGCTAAATCTATTAATCTGTTTAATCATTTTTTTATTTTTATTAATGGATTAGCCGCTTCACAAAAGGTGCGTAATAGGAGAATTTATTATTTTATAGAATTTGAAGCAGGTTAATACAAAATATCCACTTGGTGAGGTTTTCTAACCTTAGTGTAAAATAAATATATCTTATGTATAGTTTTGACATATAATAATAATTACTCTGTTATCAAGTTAATTAACAAATAAAAAAAAAAAAAAATCAGTAATGATGAAATCAATTACCGTACTTGTTTCATCCTGTGTGGAAAATTACTTTTCCACCTCCATCTGTCATGGGACATCCTTTATTCAGAAATATTTGATGGCTTTTTAAAATCAGATTTAGATGAAGCACCTGCTTTCTCTGAGCACTAAACACCATTGACTTTTTAATGCTAGCTGTGCTAACCGCTAATGCAAGATGATAAAGACCGTTTAAAACTAAAAGAATAGATATCTATCTATCTTGCGCACCTGGTTAGAGAAAAAAATAAATAAATCAGATTTGTAGCAAATCAAGTCAAAGCTATGGGAAAAAAATATTAGAAATAGAACTTAAAAATCTGACCTTTAATTTTTTGCTCTTTGAAAATTGCAACAATCTTTTGACATACCACTGCAGTTCCTTTAGCTTGTGGTTAATGTCAAAAACCTTCCCCTAAGTTGCACAACAAATTCCCAGTTTTGTGCAACAGATGTCATGGGTGGAGCGAAACATATATGATGTGAGAAAGTAGAAAGCCCATAAACTGGGCAATAAGACGGAACAAGTAGACACACCTTTCAGATAGCAGTAAGCCTCCAATAGTTGCATCAATAATGTCGTGTGTAATTTTTAATTTTATGCAAATATTCTGATCCTGTATCCGGCTGAGTTTGAAGATGTGATTTTATTCTTCTTGAGCCTCATTTAAGCGAATTGAATATATGACGTTTTGAACTTACTTTACTGGCTGTTTGCAAAACACAGCAAGCTTGATAAATGACACAATTATAACCAATATTCAATATTTAGTAGCTGTATTAATAAAATAATATGGTTGTTTTTTTAGCTTTTTTAATTCAAGCACTTTGAAGAGTTTTTTTTAATTTTGTAATTTAGTTTAAAAAAAAAGGTGAAAATCTAAAAACAATAAAAAAATGAAACAAAGATCCTAACTATATAGCATGTTGGAGCTCATGTTTCCATCTTCAAAGATGCTTTAATATTTAGTTTGACTTGACAGCCGTGACCAATTCAGCAATTGGAAATATTTAAGCAAGAAAAGTAAAAGAAAACTACGCTGGCAAACTACAGCATCAAGTTTTTTTCCTAAATGAAACATGTCTGTGTTGATCCAGTACGATTTTACTCCAGGTTGTGGTATCCTGAGAATCTTTCCTTGGTTGATCATTAAGTCCGTTCTGATCTTGTTAATACTAACCTTCGCAAGGCGTGCCCTTTTGATGAGGTCATTAAGTTTGCGCAGAGCAGCGTTGCGTGGCAAAGATTGGATGTCCAAGAACAAGTCCTGCTCCTCCGCCTCAAACAGCTTCCTGTTATCAGGGACCAGCAGCGGCTGAGCCCAGAATGACCCGATGTACACGCGGACCACCTGGAATAAAGTTTCCATAGGTTAAAAACAAAAGAAAAGACACCATTTCCTCCCAGTTACTTTCATCAACCCACACTCGCACACTAAAGGAAATTCTCTAATAGGTCACAAGCATGACAGAGGATGGCTGCTGCACAAACATTTATGCTGTACAAACAAAAGTGGCAAATAGGATGTGACATAATGAACAGCTGTGAGTGAAACAAAGATGAAATATTGAAATAAAAGTATCGTGATTCAAAACCTTTCTGCTGCAACTCAGAGTGAAAGTCAATAAATAATGACCTACAAGAGCCAAAGGTTTCTCTGGGATCCTGTAGATGAATACGGCTCTGGATCAAACATTAACTCGTCAGGTAGAATCAGATGACTGTGTCACATGATAGGACATGGGATCTGAAAAGGTGGCTGTTCGCTTTCATTAAGTTCAGGGTCTCAACGTAACCAAAAGCATAAATGAAAATGTCAGAACACTTATCATCTCGTTCGTTTTAAAACATCTTCTGACTCAACTTCTGCCCAGGCCTGTCAGAGAGTGTCAAATTTTTCACCAAAAAAAGTCCAAAGGTGTCGATCTGCTAATTAGTCCACGTAGGAAACGTTCTTGTTTTTTCAGGGAAAAATTAAAAGTCAAGAAAATAGTTAAAATGAACTTTCCCCAGGAGCTTTATACCTCAGGTGTGTTGATGATTTTTCCCAGTGACCACATCAGCGCCCCGTAGACCCTCATCAGCTGCTGGGTGCTGATCTGATCCGCTTTGTTCAACACCACACGCATCTTGTCCTCATGGTTCTTTAGAGCCCGGATCACCTCGGAGAACTCATCGGAGATGTCCAGCTTGTGGGCATCGAACAGGAGGATGATGCGGTCCACGCGCTCAGCAAACCACTCCAGCACCGCAGCAAAGTCGTAACCTGGAGAGAAGAAGCAGAGAGGATGAGCTGTTGGTTTTGGGCTTAATATTAGGGGAAATATCAACTCGAATCATTTTTAGAAAGAATAATGATATTAAAGTTGCTACAGAGCAAAGTTAGCATCACATGCTGTAAAAGGTGCTTTATTTCTAATTAGAAAAACAGACGCCTGATTTCGAGAGGTTTAACTGTAGTTTCTACAAAAAGATATTATATAGAGCTTATAACAGTTGGTCATTGTTATGTGCCCCAGGCACATTATGATTTTTGTCCATTTCTTTTCCTCGTTTGCTTATAAACTTTAGTTGAAGGATCCTTTTGTTAATATATTTTAGGATTCTTTTAGTAAATCAATTATGTTAATTTGTGGTGCTGTCGTCCGCCTATAAATAGGCTGGCCTTCAGCACGTTAGCGCGTTCCTTGCGCGTTCCTTTCCAACTTCGCTTGGACGCCGCTTTTCCACCTGCTTCCACTTGTTCCATCGTGCGCGGTGCGCACTTGTCTTGTCGCTGCGGCCTGCAGCGGACGTTCCAGCCTGCCATGCGGTATTTTTGTTAACTGTTTCTTACTTTTTTCTTGAGGTTTTTGGCCTGGCGGGACCGGTTGTCCTGTTTTCGATTTTTCTTTTGCTTAGGTTATTTTTGGCCTTTAGTCCGGTACTAGTAGGGGCTTCGAAGGCCCTGTATAGGGTTGGCCCCCTGCTGTACCGTTTTATTCTGTTTGATCGGCCTGCCAGGTCCAACTTTCTGTTGTTACTTTGGGTTTCTATTTTTACTTTTTGGGGCACGGGATTTGAGGGCCTTTAACTCTTTTTCTCTTCTCAGAAAATCAGAAGAAGGCGAGCAAAGAAAAGTTAAAGAGGAGAAGATTTATTAATAAAATATCTTTTTTTGAACCCTCGTCTTTTGTCTCGTGTCCTCAAATATGTTGTGTCCTTGGTGGGCGTAACATATTTTTGGGGGCTTGTCAAAACAAAGTTTGCCTTTAGTGCCCTCCGATATGTTGTGTCCTTGGTGGACGTAACATGTTTTTGGGGGCTTGTCAAAACAATGTTTGCCTTTTAGAGACAGGTCGTGTCCTACGGTTGGTTCTTGTTTGTTGGCGGTTGTGCTGGGTTTGTATGTATTTTTGCGCAGCTGACGCGCGTTGCGCTGATTAGTTAGAGCATTCGGTTCTGGTGGTGCTGTAGCTTTGTTAGTGCAGAGGTGTTCCTGATTTGGTGTGGCCTGATTCCAGGGGTAGACATGGAGTTTGACCTGAATGAGTTTGTTCGAGGGCCCACATTGGACACTTTGCATAAATGCACAAAGGATCTGTTGCTGAACGTGCGCCCGCTCTGCATAACTCTATCAGTTGTGTTTCCAGTGAACGAGATGACGCAGGTGTCGGGGCAGCTGCAGATGCACGGGAAGCCGAGCATTTGGAGGTTATTGTGGATTGGGCGATTTGGCTCTGGTGTTTTTTGTGGCTTTGTATGTGTGCTTGACAGTTTGTGTGGCTAGATTCCAGGGGTGGACATGGAGTCTGACCTGGATGAGTTTGCTCGAGAGCCTACATTGGATGGAGTGTTCCTGTTTAGTGTGGCTAGATTCCAGGGGTGGACATGGAGTCTGACCTGGATGAGTGCTCGAGGAGCCACATTAGATGTCTTTAGTGAGTGCACGAAGGATATTTTTCCTGCTGCAGTTTTAGCACAGAGTCTTGATGAATCGCCGAATAAAACCTCACTTGCAGCTGATCCGTGTCGTTTAGAGGAACTTCAGATCGAATTAGGACAGCTGGCTTTGATGGAAAAGGAGCTGTTTTTGGAAGAACGCAGACTGGAGTTGGTGGATCGGCTGTGTTTGCGCGCTCGGTGGCATTGAGAGCGCATTAGATCATGTCTTGGATGTGAAAGCTATGTGACGCGTTTTTATTGTAGGAAGAGGGGACAACGTAGTGGCTGACGCACTCTCCTGACTCTAGTCCCGCTTTCCTTTTAACGTGTTTTTATTATGTGAAGATAAGACAATGTAGTGGCCGACGCACACTCACGACTGTAGTCCCGCTTTCCTTTTTTTTTTTCTCTGAATGGGTTGAGCTTTGCTTCGGACCCCATTCAGAGTCTTTGGGTGGGGGTGTTATGTGCCCCAGGCACATTATGATTTTTGTCCATTTCTTTTCCTCGTTTGCTTATAAACTTTAGTTGAAGGATCCTTTTGTTAATATATTTTAGGATTCTTTTAGTAAATCAATTATGTTAATTTGTGGTGCTGTCGTCCGCCTATAAATAGGCTGGCCTTCAGCACGTTAGCGCGTTCCTTGCGCGTTCCTTTCCAACTTCGCTTGGACGCCGCTTTTCCACCTGCTTCCACTTGTTCCATCGTGCGCGGTGCGCACTTGTCTTGTCGCTGCGGCCTGCAGCGGACGTTCCAGCCTGCCATGCGGTATTTTTGTTAACTGTTTCTTACTTTTTTCTTGAGGTTTTTGGCCTGGCGGGACCGGTTGTCCTGTTTTCTATTTTTCTTTTGCTTAGGTTATTTTTGGCCTTTAGTCCGGTACTAGTAGGGGCTTCGACGGCCCTGTATAGGGTTGGCCCCCTGCTGTACCGTTTTATTCTGTTTGATCGGCCTGCCAGGTCCAACTTTCTGTTGTTACTTTGGGTTTCTATTTTTACTTTTTGGGGCACGGGATTTGAGGGCCTTTAACTCTTTTTCTCTTCTCAGAAAATCAGAAGAAGGCGAGCAAAGAAAAGTTAAAGAGGAGAAGATTTATTAATAAAATATCTTTTTTTGAACCCTCATCTTTTGTCTCGTGTCCTCAAATATGTTGTGTCCTTGGTGGGCGTAACAGTCATGCTGAAGCCACAAACTTTCATTTTATATGATGCAGGTACAGAACTACTAACCATTTCCTGTCTGTTGTATGGTACAGAGCAAAAAGAAAACAGGACTTCTTTTGGCTTGGTGAACTAGAGATCTATGCAGCTCCTCTAGGGTTACCGGGGGCTTCTTGGTAGCTTCTCTGATAAATGTTAACCATTACCTGCTGGGTGACCATGTCCGTCTATAAGGATAGTTTTTGGCAAACCCTTCAAGGTGACTGCTGGAAAAGTTGTCCTTAATGTTTTCAAAGTGTGCACTTGACTTTATTTAAGGGTTTAAGAGTAAAGAGTTTACATAACAGATTTTTCTTTTAATGATTAAAAACAATTCATCTCCTTTTCTTCCACTTTACACTTTTATCTAGCTTGGCGTTAAGCTATTACATATAATCCCATTGTAAGATAATAAATGTTTGATTGTACCAATGTGTTCCAGTTCAATGTCATGGTGCTCCACTGATGTTTGAAAAAAGACCTTTAAGAGGCTCATTCATTTACCTGGTTAACGTTCAACTAGGTGTCCAAAGACAACAGAGGAGCTTCATAAAATTAAAGACCGTTTAAAAGAACCCTTCAGGACAATCTGACTTCTTCGTGTAAATCATGGTCTGGATTTGTAAAATAAGTTCCGCCAATGAAAAAATAAATAAAAAAAATACAGCCTCCGCTAGTAATAGCACATGCAAACATGACCAAGTGAGCCTTCAAAGCAAAGAAACTGCACCAAGCAGAGAGAGAATGTCAGGAGTTGTGGTTTCGATTAGTGCCTGCGTATCATCTGATCAGAAAAGAATGCATCAGGGGTAAAAGCTCATCTCAGCTGTACTGTGATCGCCGCCAGATCAGCTGCTCATGCATTCCACTATGGCTTGTTTTTGTTCCCGTCTGAATATATCTCAACAAAAAGAGACGGAGAGATTGAGTCAAATGAGAGGGTGACAAAGATAGAAACGGAGGAGAGGGTAGAGGCTGCACAAACAGATGGGGGTGAATGAAAGTGAAAGTATGAGAGAAGACCAATGTGGGAGGCAGCAGCAGAAATGAGCCTGTGTTTGCTCATACGCTGACAGAGAAAGGTCAGGGGAAACAAATGGGAATATTTCAAATATCCCAGAGGGGAGCTGGTCCAAGGCCTCCTTTCCTTCTCTCAAAAGCCGGTATATAAACCATCTTCAGGAAATCAGACACAGACAGCTGCCGAATCCCAGACTCACTTATAGTATCACTGCTGAGAGGCCTCTACCATACTGCAGGGACATTCAGAGAGAAACCCATGATAAACATATCGGAATAAAGATGAGTGAGCATCTATTTTAACATAGACCAACCCACTGCTGTTAACAATAGGTCACAGTTTTACTTTGTTACAAGAGCCTCTCTTTGTAGTTTAATTCCCACTAATGAATATTTGGATGAATTTTTATTTCTAAAGAGAAAAGAAGAGTCCAAACTTGTTCTAAACCTATTCTTTACTCTGCTTTTCTTTCTGGTATACGGTACAAATATGGCCTTATACCATATATCAGAGAAATGCATTGTATTGGTAACAGCATGCAGCTTGGTCACTGACATTATTGAGCATGAAACTAATGGTTAGAACCACCTGCAACACCTTTAAAGTCGTAGGGAAGCGGCTGTTCCAACTGCTGCATTTCCAAATTCTCCCAAGTGGTGCCCAAGTTTACACGGGTGAATGAAGTGAATGCGACTGGTCGATTATCAAGGGGGCGGGATTGTTGTGGCGGAATGTTCACAAGAGTTTGGTTGTGGCCGGTTTCTCGGAAGCATCTTGCTAACCAGTTAGCAACTTACTGCTAGTAGGTTTCCAATGGGAAATTACATTGGGACCAAGTAGCACTTAGCAGCGACACTGTCAAGGAATGCTATGGAAAGCGGGAAACATGCAAGTGAAGGAGAGTTTTGTGTCAGAGGTCGTTAATGGGTCTCCTCCGTCATACATTCTTTTTTTTTTTAAGAGGATGAAAGCGGAGACAAAGATATTGTGGAAGAGGGCGCCAGGGCAGCAGAAGCTTGGTTTGGTGTAGAAGGCTTACAGACGTACATGTTTGAACCCTTGCCTCGCAACGCTGCCAGTTCTGTTAGCTCTACACCTGCAGAAGACACAGACGTCCATCCCCGTGAACACTGGGATGAAACTCAATGGGAAAGTAAATGATTCTTATTTCTTATTTCAACCGTTGCTTATATTAGCTGTGACATATGAATCATGATGCTATGACAGAAAAAATTTGATTGACAGATGACCGTTGATATATGATTGGCAGTATTTAAGTGCACAAGCTGACGTATAAATAACTGGCCTGCATAAAATTACGAAAAACCCCATAGATCTTAAGACAGGATTTTTTTTTTTTAATAGACATTTTCTACATTTCAGGACAAATATCGTAGTGAGTACATTTATATACATGTTTAAGCCAGAATGATTTGAGATTTAAATATGATTTACCTACGACTTTATATTTGTGGTGATAATTTTCCCAGGTCCAGGTTTCCCATTCAAAAATTTAAAACAAAACAGCAAAACTATCTAAACTGCTCACATACTGTATATGCATCATTGAAAACAAAAAACAAAACAATCCCAGTCAAACTGAAAGGACAGCAGGTTGAGAACCTTGGCTGTTTGAAGGGCAATCCTCAGTTTTACTTTCAATTTAATGTACTGAAAAGAACTGAAAAGAAACCACCATCTTTAGTTGGGTCAAAAGAAACTAGTAAAGTTAGTTTGGTGCAGGTATAATCATATATTTTCACTGTCAACACTAAAGGGACCCATCAGGGCTTTCACTCAACCCAGTGGCAGAGAAGGCAGTGTTTCCCAAAAGCTTGACTTTGCCTCTCAGAATTTCTTCTTTTATAGTTTTCTCTGAACGGCTCAAATGTCTCACTGCCTAGTCATCAGAGGTAACTATGGGAAAGACATCAGATAGTTCTGCAAAATCACAGTTTCAATATGGCTTTAGTAACTTCATAGCTTAGACAGGAACATGAACTGAGGCGTTCATGCTGGCCTAATCACAAACAGCACACATTGTCAGGGTTTCACAACAGCTAGGAAGGATTCATGATTTCACTTTAGTTTCACTGCCTTCTGTAAAAAAGCAGGTTTGTCAAATACTTATGAAAAAGGCCAAAGCAGCTGTGATTTTAGGAGTAAAAGCACTGATGGAGTCTAATAGACGAGTTAAATACTCAGAGGTTGGCACAGTCATGAACTGATTTTATAGCAAAGCTTCCTGCAAAATGGTTCCAAGTTAATGTCTGCAGACTGAACATGCATATTCCCGTCATGCTAGAGCAGCACAGTCTAACAGGTCTGTTTATATGTGAAACAGTCTGTACTGTATGTCTATGGATTACACTACTATACCAATGTTTATACAGATACATGGTCAGAGATGACGTGTATTCAGAAAGGACTGAATACGTCTAAGTGAAAGTATGAAGAGAAACAAAACTGCTTAGATTTACTCTGCTGTTCCATCAGACAAGGTCACCTCAACCTGTACCAACCTCTTCATTCATACAAAGACACAAAAACATTTCAGATCCAGATGCGTTTCATCGGAGCAAGAAAATGTGTATATTTGTTTCAGAGAAAACTGACATCATCTGTGTCCTAACATAAGTCTGACATTCATATTTCCATTTAAAATGACCTTTAAGTAGCAGTGTCTCAATAGTTGTTTGCCAAAGTTTTTGCAACCTTTTAAATGTTCTATAGAGCTGTATCAATTAACTGGATTATCAAAATGTTCATCAACTAATTTAGTAAGCGATTAATTGTTAACTGGAGAATACAGACTCTAAAACATATCTTCAGCTGACAGTAACCCACTTACAGCAGTAGTTAGACCAAAAGTGTTAAAAATATTTAAACATTATACCTTTAAGATTAAAAAAATATTTTTTTCATCTGTCAATATGCTCTATCCAGAACTCCTCAAGTGGAAAAGTTTTCTTTTTAACCTGGTTTTAATTCTGTAAAAAAAATCTTCAAGGAACCTTTTGATATCCAATTAATAATAAACAGAAAAATAAATTGACATAATCAACAAGCAAACCAATCATTAGTTGCAGCCCTACAATTCTATTTCAACAAATGTTAACCGTTTTTTTACTGTTATTTAGGAACATGTCTCGACCAGCTTTACACATCTAGCAACTGATTTCACCTATTCTTCTCTTTAAAACAGCTCAATGTCAGTCAGAGGGGATAAAATAACTAAAATCAGTTCTGTTCTCATCTGACCAGAACTACTCCCATCTATGCTGTATCACCAACATTGGTTGTAGGAAACTCTAAACAAACCTTGTCTTTCTTTCAACTAAATCTGTCCTGTAGATACTGCTCTTTAACGGCCAGAGGAGTGCATTCTGTGACTAATTGCCATTTTGTTGACATATTCTACAACCTGTGCTGAGAATCTCTGCAGCTCCTACAGAGATAAAATTGTAGTTGTGCCATCTCCTTTCCTTTTCTGGTTTTGGATTTACCAGTGCTCCATTTTATAACCTAATCCTGCTTTAAGCATCTTTTATGAGACCTGTGAGATATATTTCTCTTATGTTCTGATATAATATTAAAACACAGATGGTGTCTCTACCAGGCCACTTCTAAAGCCAAATTACAAAGGGGACTAAATATAAACACACACACACACACATACACACACACACACACACACACACACCATTCTTTGTATAAAGAAAAGGTTAGGCAACCATTACGGACTACTTTGAGTTGGTCAGTTACATCAAAACCCAATAATATACATAGCAGTTAGTGGTTGTAACCAGAAACAAAAACCTATGAGCAGTGTGATTAATATAGTATTAAACTGTAATTAAAAAACACTGGTGACTCCTGAAGAAGAACTCCTAAATTTCTTGGTATTTTTTCTGTCCTCTGGTAAATCAAGTCATTTAGAGGACAACAATAGACTTTTTCTGTTTCATTCTTTTAACAAAGGAAAAAAAGAAAAGCTTCCTTATTGGTATGTGCGTTTCCTCTTAAACTGACTAATAAATAAAGCAGGTACAAAAAGCAGAAGCTTTGTTCAGCTGTTCTTTTATCTCTTCACGTTCTGTAAGATCATCAAAAGTATTTTTTCCAAAAAGCTCAATCTGCAACAATGAAATGACCCCAAGGGTCACGCTTTTGTTGGTGCAAGTGGAAAAATAAGAATTGGTTTATTTAAGAAGGGCAGAAGGGAAGAAACTACGCATTAAAACACAGGGTTATTAGAAAGAAAAATAACCAAAAAGGAACATAATCAGAGTTTTTCTTTGATGGGCTAAATAAATAACAGTTCATCTGAAAGACGACATCCACATAAACAGGAAATGATGTGCTTTTCAAAGTGTTATATGGCCTCTCCTTGTTTCTGTCACACATGCATTACGTTTTGGGTTCTGCTTTGCCTCTAGGGTGCCAGAGGAGTTAAATACAGGTTTGACAACACTCTGGGCAAGCCGTTACAGTTGCTGCGCAGAAGCACAAGTAAAAATACCAAAAGAAAAGTCTTGCAGAAAAAAGGACAAACAATATGTTTCCTTTTTATATCCGAACTCTTCACTTCCTCTCAGCTAATTTTGTATTTGCATCAGGCTGCGTGATTCCTCTAATTCTGGGCTTTCACTTAGAGGGTGTGGTGCTATACTAACAATAGTGAAAGTGTGAGTGTCTATAAAGCTGACCTCTGCTTATCCTCTGCTTTTCTCCAGACAGTATTCCAGGAGTATCAATGATGCTGATGCTTTCCAGGACGGGATTGGGCATCTGGGCACACATGAACCTAGAGGAGGGGGTGGGACACAGGATGGAGAAAATGACAGTAAATTAGAAAAAAAGCTAACACAACAGAGATGGAGAGAGAGAGATAAGGGCATAAGGAGAATAGAAAACCAGTTAAGCAAGGGTGTTTTAACATACACCGCATTGACAAGCATTCTGAAGGTATAGGTAACTGACTGCCAGTTAAAAATTGCAGTTTCTCTTTTTTTATATTTAGTACAGCAGGGTAATATATATATATATATATATAATTAAAAAATAGCTATAGGGTTAATGATACCAGTTTTGGCATTATCATAAGTTATCCACAGACTCAGCCGAGATCAGCCCTACTCCACTCAAGAGGACTTTGAGAGTATTACCATCACTATTTCACTACTTTTCATGCCTGCTAAAGAAGGAGGTATTATGTGAAATGCAGAGTAGGGCTGAAGTATAAGTTGAGCAGGCTGCTGTTTGCTGATTGGCACTGGGATGAAGGAAAAAAAAAAAAAAAAAAAAGAATTCTCACAGAGGAAGTGCAGGAAAAAAATTCAACTGAAAAGAGACAACTTAAGGAGCGCCATAAATGAACCAGGAAAAGCAAATATTTTTACTATTTAAAAACCATAAACCACATCTTAAGGAAAACAAAAAAAGAAAAGACACGTAAGCTTTCAAAATACATGCAGATGCTGCTTTCTTTCTTTGATAACTTAATCCTGCTAAACTATCAGCTAAATTATCTCTTCCAGCAGCAGCCTCTCTGTTCCTCCTCCTGCACCCAATCCAGTTTGGTGCAGAGGGACACCAAGCAGAAAGAAGCTGTGTGAAGCAGTAACTGTCAATAGAAGGGGCATAAGTGATGCAAATACCTGTTTAGAGGGTATCAGAATGTTTAGAGGACGTTTGCTTACTCTACAGTCAATCAAATCCACATACCTCAATCAAGCTTAAGAGATATATTAGGCTTAAAAAGGAGACTTTAACTGATGTTTAACTTTGTAGGAAACAAACCCAGACAATGTGTTGATGCTGATTTTCCAGACAGCATAAAGCTGTTGTTTTCACATTAATGTGAGAAAGATAAATAGGGAAAATAATGGATCAACAAACAAAAAACCTTCAAATTAGAGGGTTGACTCCTTCCCAGATCAACGTGATTTACAGCCATAGAGAGCCTCAGGATGTTCACAGGGCTGTAAGCCATAACTGGGAGTTGCATACTCCAGCAGAAATCTCAGACACACTACCTGAGTGAGCAACAGACGTGTGTGAGAGGATGACTTGTTTAAAACAATCCCACAGAGACCCACTCAGGACAAAGGGTTGGATTGTTAGGACGTCTCATAGCTGAGAGTATTAGTTCTCACTCTGCTGCCCCTTCAACAAACAGAACTGACGCTAACAGCATGAGCTCAGAGGCACCAGGTCATAAGACTGAGAAAACCATACTTTCACATTCTTGCTTGGACCACACAAACTCTACAAACCCTGACAGAGGTCCAGCACCGCATGCAGGGGGGGGAAAGGAAAAACCCACAGAGATCCAGGCAAAGAAGAGTAGGAAAATGGCTCCTTTGGTTCAGAGCTGAGGAATGGGATCAGCTTACAGTGGTAGAAAAAGATAGCAGCACTGCAAGGTTTCCTTTTTCTTTCTCAAATGTTTTATTAAATACAATTTAGCTGGAATCGTGTTATGTTTTTTTTATTGAACTGTCTGTCCTTACAGATCCTACAGGACAAAAAGCTCCAGTTCATCAGAATTAGAAATGTGCTGACTTAGCAGTCCAGCGACTTCTCTGCTGTGTGATTATAGATCATAAAAAAGAGAAGAACCGTCCTCATAGAACATTTAACACTATATCAGCCCTACGATTGGAATTTTCCCTCCCAGTCATGACACACGCCTGCTGACCTTCAGCCTTCCTTCGCATAGTAACCTCGGTTTCCCATGTAGAAGAGGAAATGGAAAGGCTGTCACTCTCAGTGGAAACGTGACCAGGAAGCCTACTAATGTGGCCATTTTTCCCGCTAAAAAGTCTGAATCTTTATGTATTTTACCAGCTGTTTATAAAAATCTCCTTCTACCTTAGTCGTTGAAGCAC
This sequence comes from Cyprinodon tularosa, assembly GCF_016077235.1. Taxonomy (NCBI): domain Eukaryota; kingdom Metazoa; phylum Chordata; class Actinopteri; order Cyprinodontiformes; family Cyprinodontidae; genus Cyprinodon; species Cyprinodon tularosa. The sequence goes on along the minus strand of NW_024038851.1, from coordinate 1,490,489 downwards.
ACCGTGAGGTTTGGCAAGGGTCTGGCCTCGGTCTTATTAAAAAGCTCAGTCAGCACCCTGGAAAAACAGGACAGGACGGAGCCGGACAGTGTGGGCCGGGGTGGGTCAGAGCGGAACTGAAGCTTTGCTGATTCTAGATTTACTGACTAATGGCTTACAGAAAACACAGAAATACACTGGGGCCTCTGGACTGCAGTTGCACAAAAAATAAAGGAGTGGAACTGAAACAGTATCTTTGCTTGTCAGAAGTACTATCAAATCACTCTTAAGAAGATGTTGATTAAAAAAATAAAAAATAAGAGGAAATCAGAAATAAAAAGAATGTTTTAGAGTTATCGCTCTGAGTGAGAGCTGATGGCGTGACAAACTGATTCCTGTTTATGCTCTTCATAAATAACTGCTTACACTGAAGCTAAGACACATCTGAGCCTGGTAGTTAAAGGCTAATCTGCAGACTGAATAACTATGGTTAAAAGCAGCGCAGGAGGGCTGACATCACAATATCATCAACTCAGCCAATTAAGAGTCTGATCCTGGATTTCTATCACCACTTTTTAGAAGACAATACTAAAGCAATGCGTAGAAGAGGTGATTCAAAATTAGTATTTTTAGGTGAAATATTTTTATAGTTATTGCCTAAACCAACTGAAACAACACTAACCATGTAGATGCCACTACCCAAAAAGTCAACTTTGGTTTTAGATTGTGGATTTTTGTATCCTCAAAGGAAACAGGCTAAGTAGGATAACCAATCACAATTATTGTAACTGTAGTGTAAATGTAGAGAATATAGATATCATCGATATCAACAATTGCAGGGTACTAGTGTTTATCTGCAGCAACGAGTGGATAGGCAAGATACAGCCTGAACTGTTCCTCAGAACATCATGGCGACAGAGACGGAGGACAAACCACCATCTACTGTATGCACGCAACAAGAAAATACACTCAAACTTTTAATCAGAAAATCTCTTTAAAGCAGGCAATTTTGATGTAGAGTTTTTTTAGTCTGGTTGGTTGCCATGTGCTTTTGATTACGTTTGATAAGATAGGGATATGATAATAATCATGGACTCAGCATATGGCCGCCATGATGCACTCTGTGCTTAAAGGTCTCATAGGTTGGTGTTAAAAGGCCAAAATAATCTTTTACAATCAGAGCTAATTGCGGAAAAAAGCTTTCTTGTTTAAATAGAACAAACTATGTGGGTTTTTTAAAAGCGAAATCAGTACTGGTTCTGAGAAAACATCTTTCTTCTCACTGGAAATAAACCATGCATTTCAAAATAAAAGGCAGCAACATCTATTTATTCTTTAATCTTCTAAGGGTAATAATCGCTCTGGAGGTGATACGTGATCTCTTTGTCAGTAGCTCTGTTACACTGGGGAAAAAAAACAAACATCAAAAACGACATCTGGTGTCATTCTGCTTCACAGCTCAGTAGTCAAGTAAACCTACCAAGACACCAAATCAGAGGCATGTGGTCCAATTAGCCAAAACTCTACAAAACAAAAATATTTTGAATCTAAAGAAACATTTAAACAAATTAAAGCGCATTAAAGTAAAGAGAAAATCCACAGAGATGCAGACTGAATTCAAATCAAACCACATAATGTGAAAGTACTTGGCCCAAGAGTTTGACAAATGATGTCAAATGATGTTGACAAAACAATAGGTCATTGTTTAAAGGAAAATTTTTATCTGCTTTCCTCTTTAGTCTTTAATAAAGTTTGAGCTTTGAATGATGTCTGATAAAGCAAAACACTTCCTATTGCTATAAAAATGATAAACGAAATATAGGTGTTACACTTTACTCATGAATGATAGTGACTTGGCAGAAGTTTGCCTCCATAGAAGATAAGGACAACACTCTGCATAATTCCAGGAAGGAATGTTAAAGGATCTTGATAATAGGAAACGGGCCCAACGGAGCAAGTCCCAACTCGAGTGTTTATCTTACTACAGCTCTTGGTAACAAAATAAACAATCTGATGTCAACAGAAAATTAAGATTACAGCTGTAAACAAATTTAGCCCCTTTCTTTTTGTTGGGGGTTACAACTAATCTATTTAGCCGGATGTTTCTCTGCAGGATGACATGTTGTCTGGCAGAGGGAAGGAGAGAATCCCATATCCGTTCCAGGAAGGGACGTCACATTTTAGGAAGTCTGTCATTAGAAATCCACACATTACATAACAGGATCAGGTGTTTTAACATTCAGATAACATATCTTTGCTTTCCAAGCCTCATTGGGAGAGCATTTGAAATAGTGGGAAACTAAACTTTTCAATAGTCCTTGGGGGTTTTTTTGGGACTCAAAAATCACTAATGTGCAACACTAATTTATGCCAGATTGAGCTGAAAAATAAAATAAAAAACTAACTTGGAGCTCTGACTCATCTGAGCTTTTGGAAGAACCAGTCATTCATTGGATGGGAAAATCCGTTTTGATAAGCCTGTGGGAAGTGTCCTGGAATGTCCCAAAGAATCTGGATAATCAGCCCCCAGAACCACCTCCCATCAGATGAATTAAAACTGACCGAAGATGAAACATCTGATGACAACCAACACATCACCACCTTTAACCCTCTGTTAAAATAACTCCATAGGACACACACTAGTGGCTTCAGGGGTTAGCTACTATGGTGTATTTATTCAGAAGTTTGTTAGATCACATCATCTGTATAGTTTAAGAGACCAAACGAAGGCGGTTTAGAATCCAGTGTAAGATTAACCCAAGTTTGGGTTGAATCAAATAAAAAAAATCTAATATCTTGATTAAAGATCCAAGATTAGCTTTTCAACTTGACTACAATGGAGCAAATTAAATCAACATGCTACGTAGAAACTGAACAGGAAAGATTAATTATTCTTTTATGTCATAAAAGTTAATTGAATGATAAAATACTGAACGCCAATGTTAACAGCAACCTTATATCTCAATGTCTCCAGAGCTGAGCCGGATAGGAGCAGCCTGGTGAGGTAAGACTTTTACAGCCTGAGGGACGTGAAACTTATGGCCTTGGCTTATAAGGACACAACAAGGTCAGCATGTTGCCAAGCAGCATAGCTCACATTTATCTGTGTTTAATGGGGCATACTGTTGTGTGAGCAATGAGTTTGGAACATAGTGATTTCCTAAAAGTACCTTGTAATAAAATGTACCAGTGATTGACATTGGTTTATAAGGGAAAGATAAAGAGCTTCCTATTTGATGAGGTTATTGGAAAGCACCTTTGCTTTTCTCTGTTCCACACACAGGGAGTGATTTTCCACCTGTCCACTGACTCTACAGGCATTCTTTTGGGATGATGAAAGAAGGAAGACTCACAGCCACTTGGCACTTCAGCAAAAATTGTGCAACACTACATTATGGATATGCTTAAGGAAAAAAAAAGGTGTGGCGCGTGTTAGGACTTGTAAGGCGGAGATTTAAATCCCCGATATTATCTGAGGTTTTTTCCCTATAAAGTTCAAAGGGGGTCATTACCTGTTGAGAAAGGCGTTTCCAAACGCGTTGAGTTTACGGAAGGGCTTCTTGGGGTCCACCACCAGGGCATTTCCAGGGATCACCCCGTCCTGCTCGCCGTGCATCACCGCGATGAAAGAGTCCGTGGTGGGCTCCGGGCCGATGCGCATACCGGGGAAGTCCTGCTCCATCAGGTGCCGGATGAAGGTGGTTTTACCGGTGGAGTACTGCCCCACCAGAAGGACCATCGGCTTGTTGTCGAAGTCGGCATCTTCCAGCGCTGGGGAGTGGAAGTCATGGAATCGATACGTGTCCTCCAGCGGGAACAGTTTGGTTCGGTAAAGCTTCCGCAGCCCCTCGGATACGTTCTGGAACAGCTCGGGGTCCTTCTTCAAGGTCTTTCTGAACATGGTTGCTGGTGGATTACCCTTCGGTTGACACAGCTGTGCCGGTCTCCCCTTCAACGTTTGTCTAATTAAGTTGAGAGAGGTCTCTCAAGCCGACCGGAGGTTAGCTGCCTGTCTGCTGGAGTCGAACAACGACTGGGGCGAGGTCTGGAAGTTTAGTCCCCACCCTCTCCTCTTGCTAGCTTACAAGTGGACGCGCGCGCTACTCGTTTATGGGAGGGCTCCACACAGCGACTTTACGTTAATTTAACACAGCCGCAGATACAGCCTTTAAAACACTCAGCTCTTTAAGGTAGCTTACGTGAAAATTCACCGAGGCAGTAAATAGGGGGGAAACCGTTAAAACCTTATAAACGCCGCTTCTCTGTAGGTAGCCTGCCGGCTGTCAGTTAATAATCCTCCATCACAGGAAGTGTTACTTCAAAATAAAAGTCTAAACGAAACGAAAAGCGCCACTTCCGTCTACGTCATACATACTTTCCGGCTCCACAGTGTTAGAGCAGACAGTTAAAGATGCAATTTAACCGCACATATAATAATATATAACACAAAGTGTTATGTATTGTTAGTAGATGAAAAACGATGTAAAACTCAGTAGGTGACAAAAAAAAATTAATCTGAATTTTAAATAAACAGCAAAATAAATATTATCTTAATGATTGACAAGACAATTCAATACCGTCTGCCTTTTTCTGCAACATAAGTGTAGAATAATAAATGTGATGCATGTCATTTTTAAATGATTTCCCCACTGTGATCACATCAAAAGCCTGTTAAAAAAAGCAAAAAACAAACCTTGACATTTTTTTCTTATTTAAGTATTCATGTACATGGACTGCTTTTCAAGAACCACATATACCCTTTTATAGAATCTGTTATATTAGTCTGAAACAGCTCTGTTATAATTTGGTCCTTCTTGCATTTCAAGCCAGATTTTTACTACGATTAAAGTTTATTGAGTTTTTAAAACTTTTTACACAATAAATACTATATTATATAGAATCCTCAATAAATGGAAAGTAATACAATTTTGAATATAATAAGTAGTAAATAATGAAGCATTTAGAGGTTGCCTGACACCTTAAAGCTAAGCTAATGTGAGTTATATGTTTGTGATAAACAGTGTATTTGCACTGATGGGTACATGTTTGTCTATTACCTTATCTTCGGGTTTGAACATTTCCCAAGTGAGTTGTATATCCCCATGGTGTGTTGTGGGTTTTCAAGTCCAGCCATGCTGCAATGCACTTTGAACTTTCCAGAAATGTTACTTTTTATTTATAATTTTTTCATTTCTTTACTGTGCTTTTTAATTTTGCATATTAACAATCAAATCTATTGGATTTAATTTGGTTCGACTGTTGATCAGTTAGAGTGATAATTTTTGGTTTTAATGAAAATATAATATATGAGAAATCTTAAATGTTCTTTTTAGCTTGTCAGAGATTATTTGTGTACCGTATAAATGTTTGAAAAAAAAAACCATTTTATTATAGTATTCCTTGTCTCATTAACACTGAACTTTCTTAATTTGACTAAGGTATTGCTCTTTCTCTCTTCTTAAAGGTCCATTGTCAAAAATAACTGATATATCAATCTGTTTTTATCTGCATATTTATACACATCTTTATCTGTGGATATGTGCTTAATATATTTTTAAGGTTGTAATATTAGTTCTAAGGTAATTAAAGACATTTTGAAAGATCTTGGAGCTGTAGATTAGATTATTTTAGCTCACATTTGCCAAAATTTATGCCCAATATGGATTTGTTGTTTTGTTTTTGTTTTTATGTTGTATATTGTCCACTTTGGATGTCTTTGGGAATTTTGTGTCAGTGCTCTGTTGTCTGTGCGTTGAGTAGTATAACAGAATTTTCCGTCATATATCTTATCTCTGTCTGCACAGTGGCGTGGTGTGTTACAATAGATTGTGGGTTTAAATTGCAGCAAGAAGGTCATGGGTTTCAATCCTGGCTAGTGTGTTTCTGCATAGAGTTTGCATGTTCTCTCCAGGCATGCGTGGATTCTCTCTGGGTAAATTGCATATAGTTTTCACCCATGAACTGCTGGATATGAATACCAGTTCCCTTTTAGCCGAACAGACAGATGGTGGAATAAGGATGTTTTATTTCTATTTTCTTTGTGACCATATCTAGGCTGTATTTCTGGGAAGGGGTGAAGGGATCTGTTACACTCTGTAGTCATTGAGCTTCAGTAAGTCGTATCCTTTTGCATTTAGTTTCAAGAAGCTCCTTTAAACTATTCATTGGCTCTATAAGAAAGTTTCATTTCACTTTTGGTTTTAATTCTATTTTTACAGTAACTAAATCCTTTCAGTCAACCACTAATGGGAATCGGTTTCTTTGGGGGATTTTGCACCTATGGAAAAACATTTCAATATTTATTCCAAGAAACCTTTCACCATTTATAAGAACTGACCTTATAATCTATTTGACCTAACTGATCTTATTATAACTGAACTTTTTGTCATTTATCATGCCTTCTTTGGCGGAATTAACTGCCATCAAGGATTTTTGGTCACTGGAAATGAGGCTTTTATATCCCCACAGGAGAACTTTGTCCCTCACTTTACTCTGGGATTGTATTAGAATTAGTCCAATAAGAAGTGTTTCCAGTATGATCTGCCTTTTTAAGGTCATTTCACAGTTAGATACTAAATTGGACTTTAAAAAAGCTTAACCCCTTCATTTTGCTTCTTGGGAGCCATTCAAAGGTGGACTGGCTGCCTAAAAATATTGTGCTCAAGACTTAGGTTGGAATCTTAAGGAGGGACTTTTTCTATCAGAAAGCAGAATTCATGGTTTGATCAGGAAATCTAAGCAGGAAATCTGCCCCTTATTAACATATTCCCACCTCCATGCTTGTCCCTGGCTTTGGGATCATTAAAATACTTTGGGGTTCTCGAGAAAGCTGACTTTAACAAAGGTAAGTAAGTTCTGCAGTGCCCCTTGGTGTTGTTCTTCATGCTCGTCGCTCATTCATGAACTTCTGCATGAGTCTTTAATGTGCTGCCTAAGTATTTGTGGCAGGACAGAAAGGTAAGGAACCATTATTTATTATAGCATGTTAGGATCTCTGGGGTCCGTAAGTCTTGAAAACAATTGTCAGATCAGCCAAATAGTTAGAGCTTCTTGTCCAGGTCTGAAATCTCTAGGCTAATTCCTCTTGCCAGACTCACATGAATCTCTGTCCGCATATACTGACAGCTTTATTTGGTGGAGGGTTTTGTTTATATTTATGTTCAGGTGAATTTAGTTTGTTTGGAAATTGGAGTTTGGTTTGGTTTGATGTTAACCAGTCTCTTTTTGTGTGTATTTAGGTGATTTATTTATTGTTGTTGGTCAAATTTGTCTGAAATAAATTCCTTTTCGTTCGTTCGTTCATTCATTCATTCATTCATTCATTCAGACTCAGAATAAGTGATTGTCTTAGGCCTGCAACTGATCAGAGCAGGACATTTTTAATTAGAGTAGTCACTGACCATGTTTGGGTAGCTTGCTTACCCCTCAATAAATACAATGACAATATTAAACCACTTGTTTTGTTTTGTTTTACTGGACTTATCCTTGCCAAACATGAAACCCCTATTACTAATCTGAAAAAATTCAGAGTAAAGAAATGAGCAACATAATAAATCTGACATCTTTTTTACAGAACTGTAGATTCATTACACAAAGACTGACTCATTTAAGTATTAATTGTCTGTTAATGTTGATGATTTACACAATCTAACAGAAAATTCAGTTTCTTCTACAATAAAGTAGATGTAAAGAATCCATATAATTTACACATATCAGTTAACTTGAATTACTGATATAAAATAACTCTTTGATCACGATAAAATTTAGTTAAATAAATGTTGAAGTACTTTATATCATTACATAAAGCTATTTTCTTCTGTAATATGAATAATGACCTTCAGCTCAGTCCGTGGTTTAGATCTGGTTAGTCAGCATAATGAAAGAAAGGAAAACAGACTCACACTTCATTTGGATTAACCCAGAAATTTTTATTTTATAGTCAGCATCAAACCATAGATTGAAGTAAGAAGTTGACCAACTGTAAAAGGAGTGAGCAGGAGAGCTGTTGTGGGGTTTTGATGAAAAGAGGTGTCTCTCCACAGATAACAGCAGCTCCACTGGAAGTCAGAGCTTTTTTCCAAATGGAGATGCTGTTACAGCTGGTGAGACCCACAAAAATAACACAGCTGATAGGAACAATCAAAAACACTTCCAGATATGGCCGCCCAGTGTTCAGCTGACATCTACTGATTACTGAGCTGTAGCAAGAGCCTCTGTTTTGCTTGAACGGGCAATATGTGCCATTTAAGTATTATCTTGAATATAACATTTGGTCTTTTAAGTCTCTCATTAAGTCTAACTTAGGGAAAGTAATAAAATGCTGCCCTCTTTTGTTCAACTCACCAATCACATCAAGTCACAGCATTTGACTGCCTTTCTTAAATTCAAACCTACATGAGATAACGGCCATACCTGATACAATATCATAGACATATCATAAACCTAATCTTGGTTTTTACAATGTCCAAGATTACATTTTACCCTTTGACTCCAATAAAATCAGAGTTATTCACTTAATAAACCTGTTAAAAGTGTGAAGAGCCAGATGCTGTTTGGCAAAAAACAAGTTCAATTCCAAGTGTATTTAAATCAAAATGTGATTTTTAGGTATTAAAAATAGTTTTTCACGGGCGTTATGGACTTTTTTCCACTTGCATGCTCCATCTTTATCAGCCCTAAAATGTGACTTGACATGTCCTTGGTGAACTTTGACTTTAACCCGTCCCCTGTAAAGAAGCAAAAACAGAGCCATAAAGTAATTTCAAGATAAACTAAAAGACCTTTATCCCCATCATTGTCCTCAACTTTGACCACTTTTATGTCTTTTATTTGTTTCAAAGAGTATTTCAAATGGGATGCTTTATGACCATAAATAAAAGTACATCATTCTGAGATCTGATGTAAAAATCATCTAACATATTTTTAACACTTTTTCCTAAACAACAGTACAAAATCAAAAGAAATATGATGCCAACAATTCTGTGCATATGAAACTGTCATGCATAGACTTTGTTTTTACCAAGAAGCAAACAGCTAACCCCAGCAATGTTTAAAAAATTGGTTTTGCTAAGTTACATTTTATTTTAATAACCTTATTGTAGAAGCTGTAACTGATCTCTTTAAAATTATATTCAAAATAAGCATTTTATTGCTTAGATAGCAAAAAAAAAGTACCCCAGCTAACCACGAAATTTTGATTTGACAAGAGAAATGAAAACAAGTTCATAGTTAATTAGAGTTTTTCTGTACGGCAGTATGAACTCTACCTTTACGGACAGAATATAAATCTATTGCATATCAGTTTTACGAATAACAAGAAATGAACAAAGCTCATACTTACCTAGTTAAACCTGTGGGCAAATAGTAGAGGGACAAAAAAAAGCAAAGAGTTACAATTAAAAGAAGGAAAATCAGAGAGCGGCTGAAAGAAAAACCACCTAAGGAGAGAAAAGACTGAGTAATGGTTCGACTAGTGACTGAGAGCTGCTTAAGACTGCGTGGGGGAGAGTAAAAATTAATCATTACTCTTACTGTAAATATGTAACAGACCCAACCTGCACATAAAAGTCAGCAAATTATATAGTTTGAGCATCGATGAACATGCCATGATGGGATCAAATCTTACTGGCCAATAGAAACTGAACCCCTGCAATAAACTAAGGATTATCCACACAATGGAACCCTTTTCTTTGCCTGCACATGAGTATTCAAGGGTAAAATATGAACTTTACACCAAACTATAGACCTTACTCGGGTTTCTGAAACTATGCACATTTTGGAAACCCAATGAGCATTTAGAAAACACTTTAAAACAAATCTATAATCCAATAAATACTGAACTTCATTGATCTCACATTGGAGAAATTAACCTCTGCATTTAACCCATCCCCTTGGGGAGCAGTTGGCTGCCATCGTGGGGCACAATCAGGGGTTAAGGGTCTTGCTCAGAGAGCTAGAGTGGCAGTCTGTTGGGAGTGAGTTTCAAACTCACAACCTCAGGATTCTAAGCTCTATGCCCTGACCACTAGGCCGCCACTCCCCAATGCTGTATTGTGCCAGCTTTAAGGAGTGCAAGATTTGTAAGACCAGAGATTCTCAAATTCAACATTTTGGCTCAGTATGTAGTTTGAGTGTTGTAGAGCAATTCCTTGGATTTAAAAGAAAAAATATATATATACATATTACATAAATAATATAGATAGATAGATAGATAGATAGATAGATAGATAGATAGATAGATAGATAGATAGATAGATAGATAGATAGATAGATAGATAGATAGATAGATAGATAGATGGAGCACTCCAAAACCAAACCATTCTCCCTGATATGCTGAGAAGGTGCTTGTAAAAGTATCCATCGCCCTTGAACCATTTTTTCCATATTTTCTTATCTTAATTTGACAGCCAGCTATAAATTATATTACAGGGTTTTATGTTATCATTGGCCTTCATAGTCCATTAGGGAAGTGCAAAATTAAAGAGCCTCTCCTTTTTTAATTATTTATCTATGGTAATACGTGTGATGTTTGCAGACATTATTATTTAAAATAACGTAAAAATAAAAGGTTTTTGGAAAGTGAGAAAATAAATGCTTCGTCTCTTTTATCCCTTTTGGCTTTCCGTACTACTTGGACATTGCAGCAGGCGGATGTGTAAGTAGCTAACAACGCTGCTCTCATTTACATTCTGCCGTATATATTGAGGTCCTGAAAAAGTACCCATATGAATCACACTTTTATGTGTAATATACGAAGTTGATGTTTAGCAAGAACGGTTTATTGAAAGTGTACGTTATTCAATTTAGACAGTAAGTTTGGCTTCGTTAGCGGCAATCGTGCTAACATTAGCTCTTAGCATTTTTCCAGCTGTAAATAGCATGATAACAAACAACTGCTGCTCAGCGCATGTTTTTACATTTGCTATTGCTTTTTTTCTCTAGTAATGTTATGAATGATTTTACTTTAAATATTATACTCTTAAGGGGAAATACTTATTTGTTGTTTTCCTGTAGATCAAAATGGCAGAGCTAACAACACTAGAGAGTCTTTTGGAGATGGGCTTTGGAAGAAACAGAGCGTGAGCAATGTCCCTCACTCCAGATATGATTGATTTTAACTATCTAGAAGTTGACTCATTGTAACATGTCCTTTATCTAATTTCCTCAGAGAGAAAGCTGTGGCTAATACTGGAAACCAAGGGATAGAGCAAGCAATGGATTGGTGAGACATAGTGGTTATTGTATTACTTGTTTCCTTCCCCTCCTATTTTAGTCATACTTTCTTGTATCATGCCTCTCCTGTTATGGTTACTTCTCATCTCATGTTTTCCCTCAATCCTTGTTATCCTTCATTCCTTCTTGGGACCTTCTGTTTTCAATAGAACAATAATCAATCTAGCCTGCCTGATCCACCCTGTAGGATATAAATATAAATGCCTTTTAAAGCATTCAAATCCTATTGGCCATTTACTCGTTGTCACCATTTAACCAGAAGCTTTAAAGTATTCTATTCAGATTTTATGTAACCGTGTGACAAAGTGCGCCCATTGTAGGCATAAATGAGAAAAAACATATGCCTCCTTAAGTATTTCTTCTGTTATCTCTTTTGAAAATCAAACAATGAAAACATTAGTGTAAAAATCTGTTTTAAATACGGTTGTATGTGTATGTATATATATATATATATATATATATATATATATATATATATATATATATATATATATATATTTATATACAAGTAGTCGATTGATGAAGCAATCTAAAGTTGTCTGACTTTGTTAACTGGCTAACAATTAATTGATAAGTACTTTGTTAAAAACTTGAGGTTTTAAAAATCAACAAGATTATTCTATGAAAAGAAAGGTAAAATAATATATCACAATATGCCAAGGTATATTAAGAATCAATTATTATGCCAGCTGGATTAAATACTGATTAAGCAAAAATATGCTTTATTACGCGTTTTTAAAGGTATCTACTGGATATACAATAACAGGTACCTATTAGATAATAATAAATAAATGAACAAAACCCATGCAACAAATATGACTTCCAGTGTATAACGATGTATAACTATTATTAAAATACAGGGCATTTTACTCTGACATGCTATTAGACTATGTTGAAGTGGATGGTAAGTGTGATATAGTTCTCTTTTTCTCAGAAAAATAACTTGAATGTGACCAAAGTGATAATAAATGGGGAAAAAATAAATGAAAATGAAAAAAATGTCACCCATGCTTTAACATAATGACTAAAATAAACTCATGAAACAGATCTGGACAAAAATGACGAGACCCTTAACTTACGGTAATACAACCTTAAAGAAGGACACTTCAGAATGATCCAATGTTTTCCTATTAGCCATTCTTGGGCGTTTTTAGCTTGAGATTTCATTGAACCCCACAGAGATTCAAACACCCTTTCCCAGATGAAGCAAAGCAGCCCCACAGGATAACAGAGTCTCCTCCGTGTTTCACAGTGGGGACAGTGTTATCTTGTGGATATGCTTCATTCTTCCATCTGTGAACATAGAGCTGATGTGCCTTGACAAAAAGTTAAATTTTTGTCTGATCTGTCCAAAGGATTTTTTCTCTTCAATTGGCAAAGTGAAGTTTGGTTTAATCTTTGAATAGTTTTTGGCAGTACATCATAATGGTACATATATGGTATTATCATAGACAAGAGCACAGTGCCACCGGTTTCTTTCATGCTGAGCTGTTGTTTTGGGTGTGTTTTATTCAGGTTAATGGAACACGAGAATGATCCAGACATCGACGAGCCTTACGTTCCTCCTGTGGGGAATGTTTTAGGAGGAGAGGCAGAATGTCAGGAGCCGACAGCAGGAGATACAGCTTCAGGTTGGTGCATGTTTTTGTTTTGTTTTTGTGATGGTGGGTCATAATAAATAAATGTTTGAGATTTCATGTTGTTGACATGTTTTCTCTTCAGTAATGGCAGAGGGAGATGACATGTGCTGCGAAGACCCGGAGGGTTCAAAGCGGCCAATGACAGAGGAGGAGAAACGTGAACAAGTCAAAAGGTCGGCACAGATGCCAGGCGACTTTTAGTGATGCAACAGGGTTGAATTTATGCAGTTGTTTTTTTTTATGATCTGGTATATCGCTGCTCTCTCAGGCTGGAGGAACTGATGCGAGTGAAGCAGGCAGAGAGAAGAGAGCGTGAGCGAGCTGAGGAGGTGGAGCGGGAGAAGCAGCGAAGGAGGCAGGGCCAGGAGTTGCAGCAGATCCGGCAGAAGATACAGGACGATGAAATGAAGAAACTTGCAGATCAGCGAAGGAGAGAGAAGATGGAAGACAAACTGGCCAGGTTAGCTCCTTGAAATATTGAATATTAGACGTTTGAAGTGACAAAAGAAAATCCATTTTGTTAGCAGTCAACACTTAAATGAGCTAAGATCCTGAAGGATCATAAGTCACCATTATGCATGTAGCCAGATTTGATTGACTTAGCAAGATGCTATCTATAATGATGCAGTTTTTGTTTATTACTCATAATAGTGCAGTTTGGTGAAAATTTCTTGCCTTTAAAGTTGTTTTACAGTCTTTTCTTTTTTGTCCCTGTTAGGCAAAGGGTTAAAGACAAAATTGCACGAGACCGAGAGGAGAGGGCACAAAAGGTACCGCAGACACAGAGCTGTATATTTATTCCTTCTGTCTGTAATTCTCACCCGTCTGTTTCTTTTCTCTGGTTTAGTTTGGAGGTGGTGCAGCATCAAGCACAGTGACGCCGACCCAGCCGACCCCACCCAGTCCGTCGTCGCCCACCGGCCAGGGGCCCCCACCCACAAAGAAGGAATATGATGAGTCCAGGATACAGGTGCCAGTTGTTTTGGGTTTTAAGATTTGCCTGTTCGCTTTCCTACCTTTTTTGTGTTTCATTGAATCCATCTATAAATCATAAAATAAAAATAAATTAAATAAATGATCTTCCATAAATTTATGGTAAATGTTGATAATTATTTAAAGTAAAATAATAGTAGAACACTGAGAACTATAGAAAATTGAGTGTGGATCTTGTACACCGGATGCGGGTAGGGAGTGGGTTTGTTGTCTTTGCCCCTGCCATTTATCTTTTTTTTCATGAAAGAGATTCTAAGGAATGACGTTTCTTCCTGTCTAATTTTTTTTAGCTTGGATGCAGTGAGATAATTTCAGATGGTTATAATGCGTCTAACTTCACTCTTCCTTTCATCCTATTTTTCAAAGGTTCGTCTGCTGGACGGTTCCACCATCAACACGGTCTTCAAGGCCCAGGAGCCGCTAGCGGCAGTGCGTGTCTACGTTCAGGTGAACGGCAACACACCTGAGGGTCAGGACTTCACACTGCTGTCTCCCTACCCGCGTCACGTTTACACTGAAATGGACATGGAGAAACCTCTTAAGGAGCTGGGTGAGTGCTTGAATAGAAGTCAGTTTGAGTTAAAATGGTTCTAAATTAGAAATTTTAGCTAGCTTTTAGCTAGCAATACGTAAAAGCCTTTTTTTTTTTTTTGCAAAAAAAAAAAAAGTTTTCCCCTGGAAACTTTGCTCAAATGTTCAAAATTTCACAAGCAGCAGAGGCCGGAGTTGGAAAAACTTAACTTTTGCTGCTTAATGCACTTCATCAACCAATCAGAGAAGCTGATCTGGGAGCTGGCAAGGAGACAGACACAGCACTGCTGATGCAGAGAGCTGTGATCACTCCTCTGAAACAGTTTATTAATGCCTAAAGGCAGCAAAATGTTTGCTTTAATTAGTCTGGTGCCTGCAGTAAGTACCATATACCTAAAAACATCTACTCCAGCTGCATCCCACCTCGGAATGTAGGAAATAGCGTTTTAGAGAGTCTAAATTTCAACATTTTCCAGGGGGAGGATGCCCTAATGATGTGATACATAATGGTGTACACCCAATGAATTTCTTGCTAAAAGCCTGATCATGTCCGTTACCCCTTTCACAGAGGCTGAAAAAAAAAACAGTTTAAACCTGGGAACCATCAGCTTTAAGTAGCAGTGGAAACAGATCAGTGACGCGTGTCTACCCGGGTCAAATTACTCCGTTAGTGGCCCCCGTTAAAATCACCTCTGCTCTGATCGGCATGCAGTGGGAACATGCCGAGAAGATGGAAGACAAACTGGCCAGGTTAGCTCCTTGAAATATTGAATATTAGACGTTTGAAGTGACAAAAGAAAATCCATTTTGTTAGCAGTCAACACTTAAATGAAAATCCTGAAGGATCATAAGTCACCATTATGCATGTAGCCAGATTTGATTGACTTAGCAAGATGCTATCTATAACTGTCCAGACCCGGGTTGACCTGCTAAATTACGTGACTCCATTGAACGCAATGTACAGACGTCAACACGCTGCGCCAGTCATGTCTGATCTAACAAGCTAAAACAGCAGTTTACCTTCGATAAACATGGCGCAGCTCTGGTGAGAGGGATTCGGATGGATACAAGAGCGAAACAATGCAGCACATTTACTACGCACTGACTCCCTTAAACGTTTATCTCCCTTTTTTTACTTTCTTGATTTCTGCCGCACTGTTGACACATCGTTAACTCAGTGAGATGGTGTCGCCAGATGCGCAGCTGGTAAGCTTTGGACAGAGGCCACGAAGCTTACCAGTGAGGGGTTAGACACTGCCTATTTTTGCCAGTGGGAAGGGCGCCAAATACTGATCGTTAGCGGGTCAACCTATGTTTGAAAAACATGCATTTCTAGTTGATAGGGAGCTTTAACCTCATGATGGATTGATTGCTGAGGCCAACTAATCATCTTGTCTTTGCTCAGGTTTGGTACCTTCAGCTGTGCTGGTTGTTGCCAAAAAGGGAGAAGGATCTGCTCTGTGAACCTACCTCACCACGACGTTGACACCAGAACCGCCTGAAACAGATCGATCCGGGAACCGAACTGCTATCTGCTAGTATCACCCAGTTTGCTGAGCTAATGCAGAGACGAGGTGAAGCTGCATTCAGACATGTGAGCTCGTCAGATACTGATGTGGGTTTGGTTTCTAAAACTGACTGAATGCAGCTTCAGTTCTGCAGCAGGACCTGTTAGACTGCTTTAGGCATTGCACTGGACCTTGAACTCAGCTGATTGAGCTGAAGATAGCTAGCTTCTGGCTGGTACTTCTTCGAGGATCTCTGGTTTCCTTAAGATGAAAAAAGATATATATATACACACATAAAAAATCCTTCAGTTTTAACTCGCCCCTTGAACTGCTAAGTGGTTCTGAAAGGGCCTTAAGTTTAATTCCTGTAATCTTCCTGTTTTTGTGCCATTTACTTTGACCTTTTTTTTAACAAGTTCAGATTTGCTGAAAGCCGTGTTCACAAGAAAACGGACAATAAAGCTGGCTGGGAAAACTGAATTGATGCTTTGTGTTCTATTAATATCCTGAACATTTTGAAATCTGATTAGTTATTAGTTGAAAATGATGCTATCTTATTCAAGGTTTGTCTTCCTAAGAGTATGCCATGTGGACCTGTTCTATCTTAGTTTGCTGTGTAATCTGGAAGTTAATGAATATAAAGAAACAAATACGAAACTTTTGTGATTCCCATAAAGGGTAGTCCCCAAATAAATAACAGGCTCCACTGATGAACACCTACAATTAGAAGAAAATTGTCCTGTTTTGAGTATTAACATGCTTTTGTGATGCATTTCATAAAAATCAAGAAATAAGACTTTAAATTGCGGTTTCCTGGAAACATTAACTGAGTTTTAACTTTCTATGAAAAGTCAAATGAAGAGCAATGTGGAATCAAAATGTTCCCACTTGACCTTATGGAATCTGCTTTGAGATTTTATTACTAATGGGAAGCCATTCGTATCATTACCGGTTTGCTTATTTAAGACGTATGAGTGGATTTTTTTGCACACAAAAAAAACAAACCAAGCCCTTATCAAAACTCACTAGCTTCGACTTTAAATGCATCACTGAAGGACTTTGCTTTTTGACTTCAACTGTCCTGCAACGGCTAGAACACGGTAAGCATTTATTTAGCCAATTATTTCTGCAGATGAGATGACTCACTACACCCCCTTGTGGTGCTTCTAATCACAAACTACTCAGCCTCACAAAGAGATTATTCAGAGGGATGCTACCGGTATATTCTGGAAATTGATCGACTAAAAATAGGTGTCTTTTATGTGAGAGATAATGCTGCATTATTCACCAATATGGATTAATTTCAAAGCATTTTGTATGAGGAGCTCTTGGTGACTCTGAAGTAACATGGACACAATCATGGCAGGAATGATCAGACCACCCTTTGATTCTTCGGTTTCTGATCCTAAAGGTATTTTACCAGAAGAATACAATCAACACAGACAAAAAAGTAAAAAAAAAAAATCAAAAAAAGCAAAGAGAAATATTTTTGTGAAGGACCGTAAGCTGAAGATGATCCTTAAATTCAGTTTGGAAATCATCTGGATGAATAAATTAGGTCATCTGGAGAAAAATAACCACCACTTGTTACTACAGTTGCTACAAAACTCTCCTCTGCTTTCGTAAACATTAGTGAAACAACCAAACAGACTCTAGTATTTAACATTTAAACTGGGAACAATCCACTGCATTGGCTTGGCTACATTAGAAGCTGGACTACCTTCGTGCAACAGTTGTCCACTGGTAAGTTTGTTCACATGGAGTTGAACAGAATAAACTATCTAAAAGATTCAAGATGTGACTGTAAAACACCTTTTTTGTACATTAAAAAACAGACTCCAGAATGGTAAAAATGTCATTCATACAAAGCAGAGTTGGAGAAAACATGGGCACATGGGACCATGTGGTAACAAATATGAAAATTTTAATTAAAATCGAGTGACTATACAACTAATGGTTGCCATGGTTTCCCTTTCCCACCTTCTCCTCCTCATTAGAGACAGCATTAGATGAGTTTTTCCTCCACCGACCCTGAGCTGAAGACACACAGAGAGATGCTGGGATTATCTGAGTTCAAGTCTGTCTTTCAGAAGCATCCAGCTGTTTCCAGAGACGCAGTAGTTTGGTTTAACTGGGCGGATAGTAGGTCTGATTGTAGTTCCAGGTGTTCTGGTAGCCATAGCTGCCGTAGTTGCTATAGTTACCGTAGCTGCCATAGCCTGGTTGCTGAAGAGCGGAGAAAGCAAATCAAGGTTAATAAAAAGGTTTTGGACATTAACATGAATTTATGATTTCTAAAATCCAGGAAAGAGAGCTTTGATCGTTTTAATGTCCAAATTGTCACTTCCACCTGGTACCAGCTGCTGTATGCTCCATATCCGGCCTGTGCGCTGGCGTCGGTGCCCGCCACCGCCGTGCTACTGGGCACCTGGGACATGCTGGATGCCGTCTGTGCAGCTGTGGAAGAGCCGTCGTCTGTTTTGCTTATTTTCTCTGGATCCTCGTCCCTTAGGAAGCAAAATGATACAAATAAACCTTTAAGTCTAAACAGCTCTGAGGTCAACGAACGAACCATCTAACTCCAGGATGTTTACATGAACACCACCTGGTTAAATGCATTTACAACCCTGGAGTTTTTACCCACGTTTTAAATTTATACAAGAGTTAAAGCACTTTATTAGGATTTTATGACAGAAACAGTAGCAGAAAAGTTGGAGAAATGTGATGCATGGCTTTAAAAGACAAAAAGCTGAAAAGCATGAAGTTCATGTGCAGATTTAGCCTTACGAAGTCGGTACCTAGCAAAAATATCTTTTGCTGCAATTAAAGCTTCAAGCGTTTGGGGGTTAGGTCCCAGCACCAAGATTAATGCATCAATCGTTATAAGAACTTTAACTGATGTTTGCCGATCCAAACATTGTTTTCATTATTAGAGAGGGGAAGTGTTTCCACTTTTGTTTCAATGAAGATTCATTTGAGTTACTTTTAAGCCATACAAAAATATTTCCTAACGTAACCCTAGTCCTGTCGTATTTTTAAATTGAAGGCCGCATTTTCACCGCATTTTGTTATTTTTATTTGTGTTGTTGGGGATTTGAACCATAAACACTTAGTCATGGCCTGAGAGCTTTTTAAACGACTCTAACGGATATCACTATGAAAAGACCAGAATATTCCAATAAAGTTTGAGGTCCAGCCCATTTTAAACATCAATGTAAAAGTTTTGCTCTAAATAACTAAAGAACTAGATCTGGGCCATTTCAACACATAAATATGCTCTGATCTCAAGCCTTCCAGTTAATTTATGGCGATATGTTGATATTCATTCTGCTGGAAGGTAAAGATTCATCAAAGTCTCAACACAGGGTAATGTACAGCATTCACCTTCCATCAGTTTTTCATGAAACTATCAATTTTTCGGGACATCTTATATAATCTTAATACAAAATGTGAAAAGCACCAAGAGGAGAAACTTTTTAAGCCTTTTAACAACTGTTAGAAGTGTCGGACTGCAAGTAGCAAACTTAAAGTAAATTCTTTATTGAAGAGCTTTGTTTTTTCATAATATGTGAAAAACTTTAAGGATAATACAGGAGGGTGTTAAATCCTGCTTGGCATTTCTGCCTGTCGCACCTCCTCCGGTGCCCATGGGTCAGCTGCAGGGTCATCAGCCAGGAACCACCATTCACCAACGTTTCGCCCCTTTAATCCTGGAACGTCTCCTGGTGGCGGGGCAGTGACAGGGACGTCTCCCTGTCACCCCCTGCAGCTGAAAGATGTTATTCCCTGCAACTGTTATCTGGGGGTTAGGTGTTATTCCCCCAGGTTCTGTCCTTCCTCCGCAGCCAGAGCCAAAAGCTCCCTTTCTCCGCCTCCTCAGCCAGTTCCTTTGTTGCCTTCCTCAGCCTTCCTCCCCTGACTCCCACGTCTTTCAGGAGGCGTATGGTCGACAACCCTGTGAAGCCTCGGCATCCGACCTCTACTGGGTAGATGGTAGTCTTCCAGCCCGCCTCCCGGCACTCTGCAGCCAGCTCTGAATACTTGGCCTTTTTTCGCTCAAAGGCAGCTTCGATCCCTTCCTCCATTGGCACAGTGAGCTCAATGAGGGCTACCGCTCTTGCCTTTATGGACCACGCCACAATGTCTGGTCGGAGAGATGTGGTGGTGATTTCTGTGGGAAACTGAAGCTTCCTGTCCAGGTCAACCTTCATGCTCCACTCCTGGCCAGTAGTGAAGGGCCTTGAGGTTTCTCTTTCTCCGATCTTTAAAAAGCCTGACCTTCCGATTCCCATTTTGACCGACAGTCTGTGTCTTTATAACCTACAGCCTGTGGTTATATAAGATCAAAAGACACCTTCAATATTTCAATCTTATCCAACTATTGCCCTGTGATAGACTGGTGAACTGTGTAGAGTTTATAGCTGGAGATGGGTACCAGCACCCCTCGCTACCCTGCTTGGGATAAGCATGAAGGAAAATGGATGTATGGCTCAGATTGGTAGAAAAGGTTGGCTTCGCAGACAAGTATCGGCCAATCACCCATCTCCCAAAATCAAGAACATTTTCAAACTGGTTTCCTTTTCTCCTACACTGTTTACATGCTGATCGCTGCTGCACTTAATAATGGAAATGTTAATTTCACTGTTGTAAGCCATAAGCAATGTAATGTCGTTTGTTGAAAACAACATTTAAGTTTGTCTAAGTCGGAAGTGTGGCCATAATTTGATGTTAGTTTTTTTTGCCTCCTTTCTCACCCGTTCTCTGCCTCCCTCTTTGTTCCTCCCAGCTCGTCCAGCAGCTTCTGATGCACGTCATAGACGGACAGCACCCTGCAGAGGAAGCAGAGTTCCATGTTTAGCAGGAACTCCTTTAGCAGAACCGTTCTGGATGATCAGAATCTGCAAACAAATCTACGAGGTTTAACCTTTGAACAGAGTTGCTGTATTCCTCTGTGAACTGCAGGCCTCTCTGTGACAGAAGCAACTTGGTTTGTGAGGTGAGAGGAGCCTCCAGGGCTCGAGTCACGCACTCGTTCACCGCCTCGGCTGAAGCCCAGGGGTCCCCAGACAACTCCAGGTCCAACAGGTTCAAGTGTAGCTTTTCATTATCCTGAGGGGGAATTAATTCAAAGAGAAATGGAAACAGATTTTATTATTTTTTTAAAACAGCCAAAAAAACAAGTTAATTTAAAGTTTGGTTAAAATAATCCCAGTTTGGGAGGTATAACAAAAATATAAACCCATACTAGTGCAGTTTAGCTACATCAACTGCAAGGCACAGTTTTCTGCCCAATTCCATCTCTAATCTCACCGGGCTTATTTCCAGGGCTTCCTGTAAAACCCTGCGGGCGCCGTCAGAGTTTCGGACCACTTTAAGCAGCAGACGAGCCAGTTTGATGGAGTAGAAAGCGTGCAGCGTCGGCCTCTCTTTGGATTCAGCCACTGCCTCTCGCAGCAGAGCCTCCGACTGCTCCAGCTGCCCTGCTCGTCGTTCTAAAGCTGCCCTGCGGATCCGCACAACAGCCAGACCAGGAACTGATTTCTCCAGGGCCTCCAGTATGCGCCGGGCCTCGGTTAGATTACCTGGTGGAGACAGACATGCAGTTCCAGTGAGCTGAAACTAAACCTTTAAAACTAATGCTACATTCAGTCTGCAATCGCTGGAAGCAGCAAAAACGCTTCTGCTGCTTCATTTGTTATGCTTGTTCACATGAAGGTCAGACGTGCGTCAAGAGCATCCAGTAAAGTGTCCAGATGCGCCCGATGCTTCTTCTGCTCCTGTGTTCGATGTCAGAGAGCGGCTTTGCTATATTTGCTGTTATAAGTGGGTAACAAGTAGTTTTAATGTTTTTAAGTGAGAAAGTCGACCTTAAAACTGTGTAATCAGTTTATCAAGATTACGATCCTGCCTTCATATATTATTTTGCTGTCGCAAGGCAGAGCTCTGTCCCTGGAGGCTTGAAAGTGTTTTATTATGAATGTGGCTCTGCAGAATAATAAAATCAAACATATTTTGCAGGAAGGTTTCAAAATGTTAAGTTAATTTAGGCGTTAGTGAACTGTTTCAGGGGATTGATCATAGCGATCTGTATCAGCAGTGCTGTGTCTCTCTTCCTGCCAGCTCCCAGATCAGCTTCTCTGATTGGTTGATGAGTAGCAAAAGTAAAATTTTTCCTTCTCCAGCAGCTGTTGCTTCTGAAGCACATCAGATGCTCAGAAGCGCTGCTCCTGCTGCTCAAAACGCGCTGCAGGACCTTTTGCTGCGCCTTGATGTACATCAACCATTGATTTTGCATGTAAACTGGCTGCTTCTGCAGCCTCTAGCGTGTGCAGGCTGAATGTAGCATTAAACTAAAGAGGGAGAGAAAAAAAAACAAAAGCATCAGCCGTACCATGCCTCTCCTCAAAGGTGGCCCACTGCATATGGATATTAGGTTTGTTAGGGAGGTGGACCTCACAGGCTCGCCTGTAGACGGCCCGTGCCTCGCCCACACTCTGCGGCTCCAGGTACTGAATGTACTACAACACAGTGCGAGTGTTGCATGTTATAACAAGAGCCTCAGAGGTAAAGGAAAGTAAAGATCAGTGAAGCATCTCACCCTGGTCCAGAACTCCTCATACAGTGCGCAGGCGATCAGGCAGCGCTCAAAAAGAATGCGGACTCTGAGGTCACCCTGCAAGGCTGTAGCAGAATCATCTGATGCTTCCGGACGCTGGGTTGGAATCTCAGATTCCTCTGTTGATTCCTGGTTAGGGTCTGATAGAGGGCAGCAGTATTAAACATGCAGGTGATTTAAAAGAAAATGTGTGTGTATATATATATATATAAAATCTTTACCATGCGTGTTGTCGCCTTGTGCGGGGTCTCTGGTGTCCCTGTTTAGCTCAGCGATCTCCCAGTCCAGGTAGGTGTGCCAAGCTCGGAGCTGGACGCGGTCCAGTGGCCTGACGTGGAAATAAGGACGCTTGATCTGTTGTGACAGGATGAGGAAGGAAGAAAAACTTAGGCATCATTATGTGGAAGCAGGCAGGAGTTCATTTACATAAAGACGGCAGATGAGGAGATAAAAACAGGGAGAGGAACTGAGAAAGAACCCGGCAGAAACTCACAGCATCTTCATAGTTCCATCTCTTCCGGACCTCTTCCTCATTGTCTTGGTAAACTTTGTCCCTTCGGAGCAGCACCTGCTCCCTTATCTTTTGAATCAGCTCCTCCTGAACGCAGAGCAAAGGAAGAGGTCATTTTTATACTGTTACATATCAAATCTCTCACTGGTACAAAAACATTTAAGTCCCAGTAGGAAACGTCCATCTAATCATGAAGTTTAGGCTCTCTTTGACTTTTTAAGACTTTCAATCAGAGAGAAAAACTTCCTCCCAATAGTCATCATGAATGCTAGTTATTACTAGCTAATATATTCTTAACAATAAACCATCAATTTAACTTTTGAATAAAATCAGTGTTTAGACCTTAAATAAAGGAGGAAGATCCAATAATTAGGAAGCTAAGGCTTCCTTCTAGTCAGAAAGTTGGTCGAAAACTCTGTAGCACTCACAGAGTCTGCGCCCTCAGGTGTAGTGGGCTCTTCCTCTCCTGGCGGCCGCTCCTCCTCCTCCTCCTGAGACTGTTCAGCCCGCTCTGCCTTCTGGCTCTGCCGGCAGAGCGCCCTCAGCTCCTCGTACTCGTCAGAGGAGAGCACGTCTTTAGGCGGGTGGCTGTTCAGGTGCTCTTTGAACCTGACGGGACAGAGGATGGGCGACAGGATGAGGAGAATTACTGAGAAAACAAAAGAAGAGGCACTTATGAACGACAGAAATGAGACACTCCTAAAATGAGCTGCATCTTCTAAGGTTCCTGTCATAAGTCGTCAATAATTGTCAAAGCAGACGTAGCTTCACGCTGTGTTTGGGGGAGTGAGGAGTAGCTATCAAACTGGGATTTCCTCATTTAAAACAAAGATCAACTGAATTACAGTTGACATTTTAAACACATTTGATCACTTTTTATATAAATTGAACATCAACATTAAGAATTAGGCCATCCTGATTTTTTTTTTCTTCCAGACTAGCCAGTCACCCATCTGGGCCGACTTAGCTCAATATAAACTAATTCCAGTCACCAGTTTATTTTTATCAAGTAAATCAAAAACTTGAAATACAAGTTGAATTTAGGGCTGTTAAAAAAGAAAAATCAATTCTGAATCAATTCCTAAAGATCGATTCATAAAACAAAAGATTGTTTTCCACTTTTCTTACAGCTCCCATTAACTACCCTCTCTTAATTTGCTGCTAAATGTTAATACTGGTATAAGTAGTTTAATATAGCTAACAGTTAATAACAGGTAAAAGCATAAATGCTTTTAATATCAGTAATTCAATTTG
The DNA here is from genome assembly GCF_016077235.1 of Cyprinodon tularosa. Lineage (NCBI taxonomy): Eukaryota > Metazoa > Chordata > Actinopteri > Cyprinodontiformes > Cyprinodontidae > Cyprinodon > Cyprinodon tularosa. The sequence goes on along the minus strand of NW_024038851.1, from coordinate 1,466,225 downwards.
ATCAGACCAGATTCAATCAAAAACAACGAACTCTTAATCTAGAGAATCAGGATTCGTATCGGTTCTTGTCATGTGATCAGATATCTAACCCCAGTTTATTGTGAGCTTCTACATGTCGCCCTTAAAGACACGTCTGCAGCAGTATTTGCTCCAAAGTGCTCAGATGGTCTCACATTTCGTAGTGTGTGTTGTAGCGCTGAGTAGGAACTCTGAGGACTCTGTCCATGACGGCCGTGGCGTTCCTCAGGTTTCCGTGCTCTTTTTCCCACTCCATGTAGAGAACCCACAGACGATCCGAATGGAAATCCAAACCGCACGCAGCAACGGCGTTCTCGAACACACTGAAAATGTTAATCCAAACAAAAACCATTTTATCATGTTATTACCTTAACTTTTTCTGTGTTATTTATTCATTTTCTGCTCTCATGGTTCCTAGTTATAATTTCAAACATTTCCGATTTAAAATTCCAGAAGTGTCCTAATGTTAAACTTTGACTTCCTGAATATTATCCTGTACTATTATCCACAGTTTTCACATATCAAACATTGATGGGAATAGCTTCTAATTGGGTGATTACCATTTGGACTCAAATGATCAACTAATTTTTAAAATCTTGTAGACCAAAATCTAGAACTGTTGGACTTGTAAGTCTGTCTGGATTTTTTTTCAGTTTCTTTAGAACATCCTTTGTTAAGATTTGCAGGATAGATAAAAAATATTTGTGTTAAATTTGATGTTTTAATCTTTTGTTCTCGAACCAGACTTAGATCAAGAGAGAGAGTCCAGTTTGACTAAATTTAGACATCAACAGGATGCAAACATTGGAAGCACAGCCCTTAGCAAAAAAGTTTAAAACAAAAGGAGCACTTAGTTTAATATTCAAAAACACAAAACTGAAATACTGCTGGAAAAAATGTTAGAAGATTACAAAAGTAGAGCGGGTCATTTTAACAGAAACACTACTCTCAAATACATTTATTATATATGGTAAACTTATTAGACCCTTTACAAAATGAAAAAATGAAATGTGTGTGAAATACAGAATAGAATAAACTTCTTTCTAAAACATTTTTTAAAATGTTTTCTGTATCTGAAAACTGTAATTTTCATTCATTTAAAATTACAGTTTTCAGATACAGAAAACATTTTTTTTAGCATTTGTAGCAGCTCACATGTTTAATTACCTACAAATACTAAATTTTTTTATTGTATTCCAAAAGAAATTCAATAAAATTTGGAGCAAAAACTAAACGTTTCCCCTAACTTTTGGGAATGATGTGTAGAAAAGAACCTCACATTCAAAAAGTGACTGAAAATTAATTTACCTGCGAATCCGTACAGCTGAGTCGGGCAGGTTCATGTCTAATGTTCCCAGCAATAGATTGATGTAGTGGATCCAAAGATCTACACTCAAAGGAATAACTTGAAGCCCACGAATACACACCTGACACAGCACAAGTGAAAAAAACACACACACACACACAAAAACAAAACAAACCAAACATCAGTTTACACAGCAATTGTAAAAAAAAAAAAAAAAAAAAGTAGAGCTTTATGGCCTTTGAGTTGAACCTCTTCTGCTTTGTTGTTGTCTGCGGCACGGCGCTCCAAGTCTGTAAATTTCTTCCAGTAGCCGTAGCAGAGTGGATACCGAACGAGGAAGGCCTCCAGTGCTCTACGGTACGCTACAACATGACCCTAATAGAAAAAGAGAGAGGATAAGTCCCGCTCTGAGTCTTTATAGAGACAGGAAACGCAGAAAGACAGCTGGAAACCCACACCTCCTGCTCAGAGTACTGGAGCAGATCGGTCCAGCTGGTGAAGTCTTGAGGATTGTTGTGCGCAGCTTTCCACAGACGCTCAAAGTCTGCAGGTAGTTCGCCTTCCTTATTTGTTCCTGTTGGAGCTGTGGGGCAGTTTTCAGGGGTTGCAGAAGCCTCAGGGGCATCAGTCGAGCCGCCATTCTCTTCTGTGACTTCAGGAGGAGGAGGCGGCGGCGGTGGGGGCAGTGGTGGAGCCACCTCAGTGACATCCATAGCTTTAAAGAAGAGAACAAGAGTAGACACTTTATGCACAATTCTTTTTTTTTTTATTATTCATCAGGTTTTTTTTTTCTATTTATCAGTTTTTGACCTTTAAATTCAATATTACCATACATGCAGAATATATTATACAGCTATATTTGTTTTTTTATAGAAGATATAAGTTTTTAAAAATAAAACTTGTTATGAAAATATCAGTATGTAAGACTGTAACTACCTTCTTGGGTTATTACTTGTATTTTAATATTCAAAATTGAAAATCTGAGTTTCATTTTCCTGTAATGAGGGACAATTTTGGAAAGAAAAACAGCTGCAGTTATTATTCTGAGAATGAACCGATGAGTTTAACAACCTGTTGTAAAAAAAAAAAAAATAAAAAGTTAAGCTCTAAACAAAGAAATATACATATGTTTGCAGAGCATCCACTTTATAAATGTGCACATATAACAGCAACATCTCATTTCACAGGTATCATCCAGCTCTGCTGCTCTGTGTTGCTTTGTAGCTTAGCCTAGCTCGTCGTGCCTTCCCCTTTTAAAATAAAATACAACGTAAGATTTTATTCAAAAAACTTGCGGATAAAGTTAAAGACGTATCTGAAAAGCCGGGGGCTGATTTAGTGTGAAAATTCATAAACGACTCTACCTGAAGTCTCCTCAGGCATCCCGTTACCGCTCATCTCATCGCAGCCCTCCGCCGCCATGATGGAAGAACCACTGACGTCATTAGCATGCGACAAAAAACCTAAACGTCAAACTGATTGCTGTGCCATTAATGGATTTTAGTTTAATTTCCACATAGCAACGTTTTACTTGCATTTAATACATTTTAATTAGATTTTTTTCAAAATATTTCCTTGCATATGTTCATTAAATTTTCTTTCTTCTGATTGGTTAATTTTTGAGTCCAGTATGGCAATCAGCATTCATGTGCTCTGGTTTCCGGTTTTTATGGAAATAAACGTTTTTAAAAATGTCATATATAGTTTTTTCATGATTTGGTTTGTTCCAAATATTTTATATACATTTATTTTGGCATCTGAACAAACTCGAACTAGCTCTCTCTTTTACAAAATCAATTTACTCTTATACACCAGATAACACCTGAAGCATCCTTGATAAAGTTCTTCTCTAAACCACACAGTTCATTTAATTTTAATTTAATAATTTTATTTCATTTAATACCTTATTTCATCTCCAAAAACTGATAAATATCACTTTTCCTGAGCTCTTAGGCATTTCAATTAGAGTTACTTTAAAGACCACAAGTTTAGCTTTCAAGTTGATAAAAGTTGAAGATGTAAAATGTTGTTTTTCACTCGTCTTCAGTTGGTCATTCAAAACCTTACTGCTATAGGATACTTTTTTTATTGAATCTTAATAAAATAACCCAGAAAATGATTTAAGTTTAAAATTACACAGTATTCAATTATGTAAAGCCTTTTAGTACTTCAATAACATTGGGCTTGGCATTTTTTTTGCAACATAAAAAATAATTGCAGTAAAATAAAAGCCAATGTCTGAGTGTTTCAGAAACAGATCAGTCCTAGTACCTGTAAATAAATTACAGTTTAACCCAAACTAGAAGAAATCAGACAGGTTCTTTTTTCACAATTGGTCAACTTTATTATCTCTTGGTCTCCATTAGAGCACATCAGACAACTTTGACAGCTCAAGTGCAATTCTTCACTTCCATTTTTAAAAATTGAGAGAGAAAAAAAAGACAAAAAAGGATGCAGCAGAAACATGAATGCCCCTGAAAGCAACCAGAGTAGCAGAACCTTTCCTCTGCAGGTCAGATGATTTGACTTGATGGCAGATCGATGTACGATTTTGGACAGATGTTTCTGTAAATCAGATGGCTCCAAGTGGACAACTGTAAGCAGTCTTCAATGATTTCAGCTGATCCAATCATAAAAACCCAAATCACAAGATTTCAACTAATACCTAGGAAACACATAAAAATCTAACTATTTTCTAAGAGCTTACCCTTCCTCCAGTGCAATATAAAAAGTCTCAAAAGAAAAAACATCAGTGAAATGATGGATTTCCAGTTCAAAACTCCTTGGTGGGAAAGAAAATTAGGTTAAACGGAAGCAATGAGAAGAGTTTCCATTCAACACTGAGAAACAACAGGCTGGATGAAAATGAGCTGCTGAAGATAAAGGCATCTTTGTGGAGTTAGAAACAGTCGGAAAAAAACAGGGATAAAAGGAAACTTGTTAATCTGTCCCTCCATAGTTTAATCAGCACAAGGAAAGAAGGCTGAGCTCTTATCTGATCTGAGGACTGTCTAAAGAAGGAATGATATTTCTTTAAATCAGCAGCAGGTGGAGTGTGTGTGAGGCAAATAGTTTACCTTCATTATTAAAAAAAAACTCAAACTCTATGACGGCTTACAGTGATGCATTTATCTGAGGCAGACTGTGTGCTAAACCAAGATTTAACAGCAAAATAAAGGCCAGAAGTTTTGCTAATGTGTTCCAACTAGACCCACTCTGGTGTTTCTTCCATTAAAAATGTGTCAAACATTGATCTATCTAGTAGTAAATAATCATTATCGGCAGGTCTCACAGTGTGCCTGAACACAAAAGGAAGATGGCAGACGTTGGTGTCTTAGATCACCAAATCGTGTTAATGTGGATGGAAACTGTAATCAGTGTGTTTCTGCAGTTACTGTTGTCCTCTAGTTAGTTTGGAGGGTTTAAGGGATTCTGTCTATTCCCTCCCATCAGTTGTTTTCCATCTCTAAGGTTACTGAAGGGTCATGGTCCAGTCTGCCCCCGCGTTCATGCCAGGCTTTCGGATTGTCAACACAGACATGGAGGCGTCGAAATCGAACTCCAGCTGATTCTCCTGGTCATCTGCAAAATGAGAGAAACAAAGGTATGAATACTGATCATCTGCAAACACTAAGATTCAGATTCTTTTTAATCGAGATTCTCCTTAAACCACAGGAGCTCATTCACGTCCCTTATAACGCCCTCACATTTTTTCAGTTACTCTCCAGGATAGGCTGTATGCAGCTTCCATCCAAACCCACTTCTTATTTCAACACTTGACAAAACTACATGCCCATAATCCAGCATTTCTCCACTTGTAGTCAATAGAGATTATGGCTTTGATTGTATGGATAAAGTCTTCTTTATTAAAAACCTATATTTTATTTTCTGCATCTAAGCTCAACATGAGTGTAGAAGAAAGGACTGGGATTACATTTAAGATTTTTAATATAAAGAGAAAGGCAGGTTGTGACATGTTCAATATTCATTGTGTTCATCAGATATTGGTATGACACAAAAGAATACTGCTTTATATCATCTTTATATCATTAATTTTCAGCTGGACACCAGATTATGTGGCGTAAGCCTCTTAACTGCTGTAACCCAATGAGAACTGACCAGCAAACTTCATCTGCACCAAAAAAAACAAAAACTGTATTCTGTGACAGGTTAAAAAGTTTCATCAGCTGATTTATTTTAGGGTTTAGTCCTAAAAAAAAAAAAAAAATCCACAATCTTCCTCTAACTGCCTACTACTTTGAACCATCATTATTAGTCTAATTTAAGCATCTACTCTTCTACACAACTATAAAGGCTTTAGTTTAACCAAACTCTACATCTGTTCAGTAAAAAGGAGCACCAATAACTTACCAGCAGTTCTAAGAGTGATCTTGCTGGGTTTGCTGGCACCCAGTATAATAATGCGTTCCACCCAAGACTTGGTTGTAAACTGGGCATCTGGTTCAAGGTTACTGTGGAGCAGACGGAAGAAGAAATTAATCTTTTAGAGTTTTTAGGTGAAAGCTCCAGTGAAACATGGACCTTGTTGCCTAATTTAGGTTTTATTTTTATTATGGAGTGAAGAGGTATTAAACGCACACAGAGGACAGGACATTGTTGGTGAAGGAAAACTTCCGGTGGATAAACTCCCTCTTTTCAAAGTTAAAGGTGTGGCCATCGTCTATGTACAGCTCTCCTTCTGCAGTTCTCTGTCAAAACATCACAAGATAAATGAGGACAATCCAGCATTCATTCCAACATGGAAGAAGGGACCCGGCAGAATTAGCCAGCTGTTATTAATATGGTTTAAAGTCTATTTACCCTATTATCAAGAGCCACATAGAGAGTGTACGGGTCATCCTCCATACAGGCGGAGGACCTGCGAACTCGAAGCTTCCTGGGAATGATGGAGCCGCCGCGCTGGAACACTGGGATCTAAAATGAAAGAAGAAAAGGAGGATCCAATCAAGGTCTAGTAACAAAGCAGTTTAAAAATGATCTAAAAGCATGAGAAACTAGACATTATACTGGTTTGTTTAGGTTTTTGTCTTACGGAGCTCATGGTGACAGGGATGTAAAGGTTTTGCACCCCGTTGTGCTTCTGGAAGGTGTGGATGTCGAACCAGACCTGAGGACAAATACAGATTAAAAACAACCGTAATCTAACTTCAAGACAAATACAAGGTGTTCAGAAGCGAGTATGTTACCTCATCTTTCCCAGGCAGGTAAGCAGTGACTCCTCTGGCTCCCTCTTCAGTTACTGGGTGCACCAACAGGTCTCGGCCTGCAGCAGAATGAACCAGAAAAAAAAGGAGGAAATAAATCAGTTTCACATAAGGACAGATTAAAACAAGCAATTTTGTTTTTACTTTAGCCTGTTTTCTAATAGAGTAGTTGATCCCATCATTCTAGAGATGTGTGATAAACACATTCAAAACAAGCTTTAGACATGTCATTTGACTGGTAGCAAAACCATTTCTAAACCTGCATCATCTACATATTAAGCCAAAAGGTGGGAGCAGAAACCAGTCGCCTACACATCTTCTAAATGGGGAAAAAAAACAAGTGGAACTGACAAAACTCTTCATATTAATCATAGAGAATCTGCATTTTGTTTCTCACCAAGCAGAAACTCATCATCCAAAGCAAAAGTAGCAGGGTCCTGGGGATACTCCACCCAAAGTGGTCTGCAACAGAAAAGGAGAGTTAATTCATCATCTACCTGAAATACCATTATTTTCTGTGGACTGGGAGAAACATCTGGAATTTGAGAACTTTCTAAAGTTTAAAAATATTGTTCATGTTAGAAAAAATGCTAAACTTAAGACCCAATCCCAATACGATCCACTTGCTGGGGAAGGGCCAGAGACAATTTCACAGAAAAGATGGGAGGACAGGGATTCTATGGAGCAACTTCCATTTTTTTGTGTGTTTTTTCATTTTTAACTTTTGAAACCAAAACAAAGCAGTTGGCATCTGCTTTCTGGGTTCACCCGATTCTCCTGGACAATGGAACTTAGGTGAGATTGTGTTTTTGGTGCTCAGACAGAAGCAGCAGGAAACGTCGAGGGAGAGTGTACCGGAACCGAAAGAGGCTGCCAGCCGTTCCCATCTAAGGAAGCAGAGAGGCAGATCAGAGGAACCTGCTGGGGAAACAGTGCTCCAGAGGGGGGGAGCGAAGACAGCGCCTGCTTTTAGCTCAGGAGGAGAGCGGGGGAAGCACAACGGTGGATCGGAGAAGCCCAATTTACAGCTGACAGGGACTAGAAATAGACCGGCAGAAGATCAGAATGCTGAAGGCGAGGTAGAGGGGCTACAGCTGGCCGGGAGTAGGACAGCAGAACATCAGAGAAGTCCGCCAAGGAGACTGCTAGGAGAGGCTACAGCTGGCAGGAGCTAGAAGCTAGGCTAACTGTGGAAGTGCAGCGGAGGACCAGAGCAGCGTGCTGTGCAGACAGACCCTTAGCAGGGAAGAGAAGAGTCATCAGCTGTCAGTGTCTGTGCTGGAGGTAGGAGACGAAACAGACCTTCTAGGAATAACAAAATGTCTTTATCAAAGCAATCTACAAAATGCATTCCCTGCTTCCTTCTTTAACATTTTCTCCATCTTCCATTTTGATTTAAAAAAAAAAAAAATTCATGACACTGTTATTTCCTACAGTTTTGTAATCATTTATCACTGTCAGTTAGGTTTAATAATCACTTAAAAAATAATTACACCTAATCGTGGAAAAGGATAGAGCTCAACTTAATCCCCTTTTACAATTTAAGGTTCAACGGTTTATAAAAAAAAAAAAAAAAAAGCTTTGTTCTCCTCTCTTATGCTGGCACATATCTTATGTATGTGCATACGTAAATATGCAGTCGTTTTAGAACCTGAACTTCAACTATGCAGGGAGTGGTGTCCCAATTCCTAGGGAAGATTACAAAGCCCTTACTGTTATGGCTTCAATTCCATGCTGTGTTGGTAGTGGGTGAGGGCTAGTGGTAGCGAATAAGAGCTAGTTGTTGAAAACAGGATGTATTGGGCCCAAATTTTACATTGCTCAAGTTGATTGCTTTGATGTTTTTAATAATAATCTGTGTTGATTGAAGCAGTCAGCCATTACTACTGAGATAAAAACCTTTAATACAAAGATAGAGGGAGGAAGCTGTGTACCCTCCTGGTTCTCACCTCATGACGGGCTCTCCAGTTTGATAAGCATGATAGAAGAGCTGGTACCAGTAAGGCAAGAATGTGTAGCGCTGGCGCACAGCTTCGCGGATCAGAGCCGTGTTTTCTGGGCCGAACAGCCAGGGCTCACGGCGAGGTGTGTCCAGGTGGGCATGGGCCCTGAAAAACGGCTGGTAAGCCCCCGTCTGGTACCAACGCACCAGCAGCTCAGAACTTGGAGACTTAAAGAAACCACCGACGTCAGCTGTGAAACAGAGAAAAGGATTGATTCATTCACACAAACCCAGTGCTTTTTTAAAATGTTTTTTGTTAAATCAAGTCTGAACAGCAGGGAAGCATATTACAAAAACAAAACATTCAAGCAAACATGACTAAAAATGAACTGCAGCAACATTACCAGGGGGACATTCACTATGGCAACAGCACAGTCCTGTTTCCATAGGAACATGAACACTGCAGGGTGATCTGTATTCCTTATTCTTCTCATCCAAGCAGCAAGGTTGAATTCACCTGCTTTGTTGCCTCATTTATTTAAATATTAAGTATTCAGACACCAAGTTAAAGACAAATTGAGACCAAAGAGACCAGTTCTACTTTATATAAACCACACCTAAAACCATATTCACAAGAAAAGGGAGGATTTAAAACCATTATGCATCTCTTTTAAGTTAAATATAATCTTATTGGCCTAAACTTTTTGTTTTTCAGTCATAGGTCACTCAATGTCCATCTCTGCATTTTGTTGCATCTGCAGTTATTTAATGGTGGATAAGGTGTAAGGCAAGGACAAAATAAATAACAGGAGCATCAGTTGCAACAGTGGCCTTTGATAGAGGTTTGACAACAGCAGCTGTAGAGGAGCCTACAGCTGCGTTTCCATTAACCATGATATGCAAACACAGCAATATTGAATAAACTCATGTTTTTTTCCACTTCACTGAGGTGGTTTTTTAATCCTATCGATATTGTAAAATTGTGCCTTCTAAAAGGATGAAGATGAAGTAGTTGGAGGATGGTGGCGCCCTCTAGAACTATGGCTGAAAAATTAATACATCTTATGGGTTTACATCCGCTGCTGCCATGTTGGTTTCAGAGTTATCACCTGAACAATTATTTGTTATTTAGTAGAAAAATGGCGATTGCAAGACTTTGCATTTTCTAATTTAGCAGAGTATGGATGTAGTTTTAAACATTATTATTGGAAAGGAGGCAGCTTAGGTGGATTGGTAGTGGGAGTCAGGAAAACAGCATATCACTCGGGCCATTTGGACAGCAAAGAAGAAGTCGGTTCTTGTTCCCATTTGGGTAATAGTGGCATATTTGGGTCACATTTGCTTGCTATGTGAATGTAGGTTCAGAACTCCAAACAGAACCTTGACCTGAAGCAAAAATCTCTTATCAGCGGCTATTCCAGAGCGGTGCAAACACAGCATTCAAAGTACTCAGAAATGGTAAGTTAAGAGTAATGATATCTCCAAGGTGATATGTCTTTAGTTCGTTTGTAATCTGTATGGAAAGTTCAATCTGGAATTTTCCTGAAGGTCAGCATCCCAAGGCAGAAAACCACAGGGGTACCATCTTACTTTCTGTTCAATATGGCTGCTACACACATCACATTCATAATGTAGTTTGGTCTTCCTACTTTGTTTTCAGGAATTCTATATTTAACTTATATAATCAGTTAGCTGTATATATACTAAATTCAAGTGCTGATCATCTACAGGGTTAAAGGACGAATGTCTCAGCAGGACCTTAAAAACCAACTCATGGGTTCATCTTTAGTAAGCTTAATCACAGTAATCGTGTCTTCACTGGTGTGCCTAAACTATCGAACAGATAGCTGCAATTGATCCAGAATCCTGCTGTCTGCATCCTCACTATGAAAGTGGAGCACAGGACCTTAGTTTTAAAACCATTACACTGGCTATCCCTCTATCAGGAAATATACTTTAACACACTTATATTAGTCCATAGATCTCTGTGAATTCATGAATGAGTTGTTAGTGTATAAACCACCCAGACCTCTCAGGTGTTTTGGCTCCAACCTAAAAGCAGCTTTTAGTTCTTGTGCTACACAAATCTGGAGTAAACTCTCAGAAAAATTTAAAGTGCTGAAACCCTCAGCGGCTTTAAATTAAGATTAAACATTTTATTGTGTGGCACTTTTTTTCAACTTTCATTCCATTTTCTTAATCATTGTATCCGATCCTCTGATTTTAAGGTCAGTTTTATTATCCAGCTGTTCTGTTGCCTATATGCCACTGCAATGTACTTTGCTTTTTAAGATAAAAGCACTTTGAATTGTCTTGCAACTGGGGACTCCTCCATTATAGTTGTGACTCAAGTAGACACTTTAAGACTGTAATGTATGGGAAATTTGGACAACTGCATCTGGTCCAAAACTCACAAGATGAAGTTCAAGACCACAAAGAGGCTAGAAGAAGAAACTCACCGCCACAGAAGGAGATTCCCACCAGGCCCAGACTCAGACACATGGGGATAGAGATTTTCAGATGGTCCCACTCAGCAGCGTTGTCTCCGGTCCACACAGCACCTTCATGCACAATTCACATTTCAAAATCTTTTTGCATTTAATAGAGCTGGCTACTGTAGATAGACATTCTTAACAATTCCCTAATATCTTAAGCTTCAGTTTTTTATGCAAAGATGACAGAGGCCTCACCCAAACGCTGGGAACCAGCAAAGACGGCCCTGGTGAGGACAAACGGTCTCTCCACCCCTCCAGACCTTTCAATCAAACCCTGTGCAGTGGCCATTTGCTGCAAGTCCAGAAAATTCATCACTGAACATGAACACAGTCGTAGCAGATCAATAGTTTACTGTAGCCATTAGTGATACTCTAACAGCTTTTAAAAATAACTAAATACTACAAACAGAAAGTCAGGTCAAAGGACAAAGGTGTGACCTAAAGTTTTTATAGGAATCAGCTGAAACACTCACCACATAGAAGCCGTATAGGTTATGCATGTCACGGTGCTCCCAGGATCCATGCAACGCATCCTTGTGCATAGTGACTTCAGGACCGTTGAACACAGATGGCTCATTCATGTCATTCCATGTATACAAGTTCTCCATGGAACCCTGCAGAATATTAAACAGAGACGTTGTAAAGCGAAGAGGAAACGGGAAACAACCATAATTACCTCCTCCACTATAAATGTTTTATACCATAGAAGATGTTTCTATAAAATCTCCTGGTAGCTCACCTCATACTGATCGTAGGCGAACTGGCCGGCCCACCAGGCTCTCATGTCAGGACGGGTGAAGTCTGGATAACCAGCGCTGCCTGTTATCCACCAGCAGTACAGGGAGAGTACAAAAGGAAAGGTGAGAAAAACAAAACGGGTTTTAAGTACGGAAAAAGGGAAAACAAGACAGAGCCGAAGGAGTCTTACCAGGCCAGCACCAGCCTTCATAGTCTGCGCCATCTTTATTCTTAATGTAGAAACCCCGAGAGCGAATCTCATTATGGATCTTATAGTTGGTGTCCACTTTGATGTGAGGGTCCACGATGGCAACCATCTGGAAAGCATAAATGTCTGTTTAGACATTGGTCTGATGAAGTTTGAAAGCTGCTTCAGGGAGGATTTAAAGCAGGTGGAGTTTAGGGGAGGGGCAAATCTAATCCAGCTTTGGTATCTAGTTCAGAGAGCAATTTAATAGACAGATCGGAAATTTCCTATCCAAGGTGAGGACATTCCGATCCACAAATTGTCAACAACATAGTCTGCTTAAGTTACTCTGTAAGTTATTCCGTGTGTGCAGCGACTTGCAACATTTGCAAAGCTGTTGTACGGAGAGGAGGTTCCACTGTTGTAATGTTCATCACAAATTGAGTTAAACATTTGAAAAAAAGGACCCTGTGGGGAGCATCGGGACTTTGGCAAGTTGAGAAAAAGGAGCCGCCAGGAATAGCTGCTGGAGTCATTTAAAAAACAAAGTAAACTTCTAGCTGATAACATGAAAGCAAAAAGGAACTCGCTTGACTTTATTGCTCTGGATTAGTAGTAGAAAACGAAGGATTTCATAGCCTTAATTAGCATTTGGAGCCCAGGTATAGTTTACCGTCCAGCAGATGACTGCATCAGGACTGCACTACTGGAATTATACGACCGAGGGTCAACAAAATACGCTGATAAGTTAAAAGAAGTTTCAGCTGTGATCTTTACTACATATATTTGGACTGTGGATGTCTGCCCAACGAGGCCGGTAGGTCTCAGTTCACTGGCTTGACTCCAATGCTCATGGCCTCTGTAGTGCGGTACTTCAGCTGAAAAAGCATAGGGGTTCACACAAGCGAGCTCCAATCACAGCCTCCATCACAGAGACGTCAAACCTGGCAGATCCCTTTAAAAATGCATGTCATTCTACGTGACAATCCAAGTAACAAGAAAGGTGCTATGGACGACATCGCAGTTCCCACTCTGGCTTGTCTTCCTTGCTTTGCACAAGAGCCAGATGTCACAACACAGTGTTAGTGATGCATTAGCAAAAAAAAAAAAAAGATTGTACATTTCAGGCACTCACGACAGTCTTACGAGACTTGCAACGTGAAATGCAAGGTACGACAACACCTCAACCACTTCAGCTCGTCTTAAGATGTCCAGACAAGATGGAACAGCTCCTAAATAATCAAGAGCCTTCTAAGAGACAAGCGACATTAACCTGCTGCCAACACTTTCAGCCAATGAGCGGAGTTTACTGGAAAAACTAGTGACTGTACTGGAACCCTTGGAGGAGTTAATGAGGAAAATCAGTTCAGCAACGTCAGGTCAGGACCAAAGCGCTTTTCACTACATTCAGTCATTCACGCACACACTGATGAGAACAGTACAGATGCAGCATTAAAACAATAAAAAGCAAACTGCTCCAAGCCCCTCTATACTGTTGCAACTTTACAGGCGAGCAGTATTCTGTGTATGCATCATATCCATCTATTTTGATCTGTGTGTGTGTGTGTGTGTGTGTGTGTGTGTGTGTGTGTGTGCATGCTTGCAGGCCAGATTTTTGCAGCAGCAACAAATTAAGCATGATTTCAGTGTGAAAACAACAAATTTTCACACTGAATACAAACCTTTAACTCAAACCAAGAAAAAAACTCCATAATGCTGCAGCTGGCTCTATGATTAAGGGATATTTTAACTCTTTAATTCAATCAACTGGCAGAGATCCTTCAAAAGAAGAATTTGATTATCTATAAAACCTTCAGTTTGTTTGTAAAAGTAAAAAAAAATTAAAATAAATTTCAATAGTTTGAATCACGTGTAAAAACCTCATCTAAGACAACTGTGTGTTAGGGACCAACACACAGTTAATGCATCCTTAGACTGACCCTATATTCAGGGGTCGTATGGACTGTTTTTACTCTGAATGGCCTTCCTTACTCCTAACAACCAGGATTCGGACATCATTTGATTTGAATCGCTAAATCCAGTTCTTTTCCAGAGTTGGAAAATGGTATAAACCAAATTGCAGGTTTTCATATGAACTGTGGTTGGACTAATGAAACGTTTTAATTTTGGGGATGATTCACCATCTTTTAGTCTGTACCTTGCGTTTTTTGTCCATGAGACCCTGAAGCATTTCCTTTGGTGATGCAAACTTGTGAGGATCCCAGGTGAAATAGCGCTTCCCATCCGTGTGCTCGATATCCAGCCAAATGAAATCGTAGGGGATGTCGTGCTCGTCGAAGCCGGCATCCACCGCACGCACGTCTTCCTGATCGTTGTAGTTCCAGCGGCACTGGTGGTAGCCGAGTGAGGCCAAAGGAGGGAAGGCCTGAGTGCCTGAGGGACGAGTAAAGCAGACGCTCAGAAGGATTGGATCAAAGTGATCAAACAGGATCATTTTCATCACTTTCAGACGAAAAAATAAAAATTAACCAGTTTCAATAAGCTGAAACCTTTAGGAAACCAACTGCCTGTGTTCCTTTAATAAAGATTATTTTTAATGCGAGTCCTTACCCTTGCAACCTTTTCCAACCTGGTTAATTTTATCTGCTCTTAAATTAATTTGGACCAGGGATATTAGAGTGTTTTTCCTCTCTATTGAGGGATTGCTTGATCTTTCATAGGATTTAGCACTGTGTACTGCTGTTGAAATTGAACCACATTAAGTATTGCAACCTAGAGTAAATAAAGTTAACGATAACCAACATGATACCAAAGAGGATCCATTGTACCTTGTAGACCCAACACATTCAGGTTTTACAACAAATTAAATGATGCATAATTAAAAAAAACAAAAAAAACAATTTAATGTACATTTATGGTTAAAAGCTTGATTGCCAAATCAAAATTCAAAGAGTCACCATCCTACATTTGTTCCAAAAGATCTAAGCAGTTTGTCCACATCCAACATAAATGACTTGACAGCAAGGAAGTTAAAAGCTTGTGTAGCGAATGTGACCCTCCATCTTCTCACCTGTTAGAGAGGCATACTGGGAAAAGACCTCTCTGGGAGTTGGTCCCAGCATGAGAAAGACATCGATGATTCCACTTTCTGAGATCCAGCGGACATCAGTCTGTGGCGTTTCACTGGAGCCTTGAACATAATCCAGCATTTTTCCAAACACAGTCTGAAGAGGAACAAAAACATTATTTGGAAACCAAAAGAAAACCAGAAAAAAGAAATCCTGCTGGTTAGAGGTAACGGACTTCACCTTTCCTGCTGTGTTTGAACTTATATCCACCCAGGTTTCTGCAGCATTGAGCCAGAAGATGCCAGTAGTGCGCTGAGCATTGTGTGCCAACATAACAGGGACACTCCCATACAGAGCCATAGGGTTGTACAATTCATATTGGAAAACATCCAGGTTATAAAGCCGATAAGGATCCCCGCTACTGGAGAAAAAAAAAGAAAAAAAAAAAAAGAGGCATTTCAACTGTCATATCCATATCTGACTTTTGTAAATGAAACCCGCAGCTGGCACTCACTCTGTTGTTTTAAGTTTGAGGGTGTCGGCGTGTTCTGGGATGCCATAGACATGCTCCACGCCTGGCAATGAGAAGTCTAAACTGACAGCAGAGGGTCCTGAGGAGCGAGACAACAGCACTCAGAGGACATACATTCAAGTTTTCTTCAACATTTTAATTCTAACATTCGAAAATAAAATCTTTCACTCTTTGAAGAACATGAAGGCGTTAAGAACCGTTATGGTGTACCATTTGGTTTGCTGTCTGTGTGCGATTTAAACGTTTCTTCCCACATCCCGTCTTCTACTTTCTCTTCCTCTTCTTTAGTTGTCTGGTAGTCAAAAAGGAAAAAATAGTCACGGAGGAGCAGAAACCACGAGTTAAACTGTAAGGAGTAAAAGAAAGAGTCCTAACATACCTCGACCTGGCTAGGCGGATCTGTTGCCTCTTTGTTGTCAGCCTCCGGATCAGCCTGACTGCTTGGGGTGAACGATGAAGAGGAAGAAATACAGGAAAAATAGTGTTACTTTTGCAACCATCTTATAAGAGCCATAATATTCTGAAATAATGAAACTACAGTTAAAGATAAAAGACTGAAAAGGGGGCAGGAATATAACTGCCCCCTCACTGCAGGGACAGCTAAATGCGACTCTACAGACCCAGGGACTAAACTAGGACCATAGATGGGGACTGAACAACTTGCTGCCTTGTGGCTGCTTCAAGGATGGAGAGATCAGAGTTAGATATGCTGCACCACACCTCACCAGAAAAATAAAAAAAATGATGAAAAACCCCAGATTAAAGCAGAGATTCATAAAAAAAATAAATCAAAATCCTTGAGCTGCAGAAGTAGGTGAACTTAAGCGGTAACATGCAGTGGACAGCTGACAGGACCAGTCAACGTCCAGAGGAAACAAAATAAAATGACCTTCAATCAATGCAAACAGAGATGCTGCCAATGGGAGCTGATCAGCCTGTAAGCTACACTGAGAGGACACAGACTGCATGTGGGTTTGCAAGGCACATCTGTCCAAAGTTTCTAAACCCCTTAAACGTAGGCATTGTATGTGATAGACGGACAAAAAGCAGCTTTCAATCATCACGCTGAATGAAAAAATAATCAGACGTTGCAAAGAGATCCATAGTGACTCAGGAGGAGCTACAGTGATGTATGGCTCAGGAGGAAGAATTTAACAACTATCTGTAATGTAATACACCCATCACTGGTGGAAAACAAACTGCACATGACCCTGAAAACGCCACGTCATGATGTGAGGGGGTTTCTCCTCAGCAGGCAGGGGATGGAAAAATGAACTAAACTGAATACAGAGAAATTGTTGGGGGAAAAATACTTTTACAGCCTTCAGACTGTAGTGGATGTTCACTTTACAACAGATCAGCAAAGCTACACCTACAGCTAGAGCTATAATGGGGTTTCATAATAAAAGCATATAGGAGCAGCCTGGTCAAAGCTCTCACTTAATTTTGGGACTAGACTTAAAGTTTTGTCTTTACTGATGTTTTCATCAGAATTTTTTTAATAAGTTAGAATGAACAGAAAAAATACTTTAGTTTCTAGATGTAGAAAGCTGGTATAGACGCACCTTAAAAATTAAAATTGGAGGAAAATGTATTTTTTCCACTTTACAAATAGGACTGGTCAATTAAATGCATTTAAGAAAAGCTATTTTCAAAATTTCACTGTTCACATTACATTTAACAAAAGGAAGAAGCTGACATTTCTCATCGGGTGGCAGCAATACTCTTAAAGTTGGCTTCCAAAAACAAAGAAGGGAAAAGAAAGTTGCAGGGAGCATGGAGATGCATGCATGCAACGAGAAGTAAGAACTTTCCCACACAACGGCAACAGTACAATCCTCCCACAGTGAACTCTGAAATAGCAATTTGTTATGGTTATGAAAATAACGAAACCCTGGAGTGAAACATCTACATGCTGGATGGTGCAAAGAAATAAAAAAAGAAGATCACATTAGATTTGCAATATTGGATGGGAGAAAAAAGATCATAAAAAAGGGATTTTTGGGAAAAAATGTTCATCCCTTACACAATCATCTGTGGGCTATTCTGTGCTGGTCTGTC
Organism: Cyprinodon tularosa; assembly: GCF_016077235.1. Lineage (NCBI taxonomy): Eukaryota > Metazoa > Chordata > Actinopteri > Cyprinodontiformes > Cyprinodontidae > Cyprinodon > Cyprinodon tularosa. The sequence goes on along the minus strand of NW_024038851.1, from coordinate 1,448,692 downwards.
ACATAAATGCACAGCAAAGTACATTCAAGCTTATTTTATTTATTATCGTTTTTATGAGCCGATTGATTTGTTCAGTAATTCCAGATTCAAATCTACATCCGAACACCTCCATGCACGCACTGACCCACATCCTCAGCTAAAGCCACATTAATCTCAGGGTAAAGAACAAACTGGGTGTGATGGGATACTCCATGTTTTATGTAACTATGGGAAGCAATAGCACAAGGAACAGAATATACACAAATCTTAAGGGTCTTTACCTAGAGAATACCCTCTTGATATTATCCCACACGCTAGCCACTGTGCTAGTTACTTTATAGGAGAAACTGGGATGATAGGGAGAAAAGGACAGAACGAGTCAGAGACAGTACTGAAAAAAACAAACAAAAAATATATATATCATGGGAACAGAAACTGAATTCATCCACTGAGTGACAACATGGGTAAAAAAAAAAAAAAAAGAAAAGAAAAAAGACAGATCTGTCTGTGGAAGTGTGAGTGTGTGTATTCTCACGTGTCCTTGCGCATCCTCAAGTGCTCGAAACCAAGCAGGCCACGTGAGTTCAGGGACATCAGCACGTCACGTCCCTCAACGATGTCGAGCCTGAAGGGCCGAGCACTGACAATGACCCGCTGGGACTCTGCTCCCAGGGACAGAACCACCCCGTTCTCATCCTGGGACAGGAGGGAGAGGCTGAGGAAGAAAAATTCAGAAATTAGGAAGAAATGTCCATCTACGGCTTAAATAAGACTCTGTACATCTTTTAGACAAAAAAATGAAAAATTCTCAATCCACTCCACACAGATTTCACAGGACACTCACGGCTCAGTGGGCGGCTCCCTGATCAGCACATCGGGGACTTCATAGCGAGGCTTCAGAGGCTTCAGCTCGTTAATCTTGACCCTCGTTATGTTTCCCTGGAGACGGTAGAGCTCCAGCAAAAGACGCACCTGAAAGATGACATCAGCAGATTTCTCTGTAACACCACAGCAGTGTCTGGAAGCTGACTGAACAAGGAGCTGGACTCGCTATTCAACTTCTGCCACAGGCGGCGTTTTATTTAAGCTATTCAGCATAGAGGACAAAAGCGCTTCTTTAATGATAACGAGTCACATGTCAACCAACACGAAGGTTGACCCAGAAAACATCCTCAGACATAAATGTTTCTGCAAGGAATGATGCTTTGAACGTTTGACAAAGAAGGTTTAATTGCAACTTAAACAATAATATCAATTTGCATTCAATCTGCTAAAATCAGATTTTCAAACAGATGAGGTTTAACTTGCAGCACAAACATTTAATTAGTCTCTGGAGAAATACTGATGAGAGCTTTAACCTCCCCTTCTTACTGGGTGCAAAGATGCCTTGATCTCAAGTGTTTATTTAAATAAGGCAAAAAAAAAAAACAGACACAGACAAAACAATAAAGTTTTATACATAATGACCTAGTCATGATTAGGTTTGTACGTTTAAATCCGCCTTCACCTGCAGAAACACAGATTCCCAACACAGAAAATATTTATTATACAAAGATTAAGGTAAAAAAAGAAAAGAAAAACAAGCTCCAGAATTAAGTAAAACAAATCAAGATAAAACAACCAAAAGTATATAGTATAAAAATATACAGTTAGTTCCATTTGACTTTGTGCTAAAATCCAGAGGTTTATAGTTCCAAGCTGCTGTAGCCAAAACAAAGCCCAAATCATCACTCTTCCTCCACCATACTTTGCAGTTGCTATAACATATTTGTGAAGATTTATACCCATTGTTACATTATGTACGTCCAACTGATCCTTTCTTTCCAACAATACAAATGCAGTAAACATTAGATTGCAATGTAACGTATGGTCCACCAAACATCTGATCCCACTACTTCTGGTTACATCACATACACTATATTAGCTATAAAGATTTATTGACTTAACATGCGATGGTGCAATACACCTAGTCTTGTATTTTCATCCAATCTGTGGTTACAACTTTATTAGTGTAGATAATGAATGGTGCGTTGAGAAAAAAAAAGAAAACTTTAAACCTTCTCGTTTGTTTGTTTCAGTTTAAGAGATGTCCTTTTGGTTAATAGTAGAAAATCTGTTGGGTAGAATTAAATTCAATTTCACCCTAATGGAATCCATAGCTTTTACTATAATAGAAGCAGAAATAGAAAGATATATGGGAAAAGGCATGAGTTTTAAAAAACTACAGAAGATGTCTAATCATCCAAGTAAAAAAAAAAAAAAAATACCAAAACATCATGTTTAGCATTACATGTATTTAGTGATATGTTACCTTTTGCCCTCTCATTTTTAAACACACAGGCATCTCCATATTTATCAGATTAAAATGATAATCAATTTTTTTTAACCCAGCCTGATATTTGTTGCATGCACTTTCTGAAATGAGCCTGTTTAATTTCAGTAACTTCCTGAAAGAAGATAAAAAAAAATTGTGGTTTAAGTCTTTAATTAAAAAATTATCACAAGATGTGCAAGGAAAAACACACTTCCCACATCAGCATTAGTGTTCAGTTTAGCGTAGCTCTTCAACCTTTAGCAGCATCCTTTTGGTGCTTTGGAAAAAAATATACATTTCTCAATTTCACACATTGAAATTAATACAACCATTGAAAAATAAAAACCTAGAATGGAGAAAGAAAACAGTGGTACATTACTACTTATGGGCACTATTCCTTCAGTTTTCACAGCATGGCTGTTTTTTCTTTTTCTTTTTTTGGGGGGGGTCTTTTTCAACGTTAAGTATTGTTACTCTGGATATTAGAATATTACTGCAATATCACATAAAATAGCAAACATGTTAAAGCTTATTGGCATTATTTCCCCGTATTGCTTGTTAGCATGCAGCGACATATGTGGGAAGGGTGGCTATGGATTGAACTCCTTTTATGAGACTACCTCTACTACCCAGCATGCATGATCTCCATGCTAACTGCATCTGTCTTCCATTTTGTGTAGTTCGTTATGCTGCAATAGGCTTAGACTTCAGGAGGACATAGGGACCCCTATGTCAACATTCTATCTCTATTCTCCCAATCTGCAGAATCTGTTAGTTCAATCTCTAACGTTATGCTCTCTCTGCTTTTTCTCATAGTAGCTTCGCCTCGTCTGTTCCTGTTTGGCTGTGACTGCATCCTGGAGAGAATATTAGCGGTGTTGCTGTAATCAACACCCTTGTTTATAGATGTTCAAGATCGGCCTGTTTTTCAGTGTAGTCCTGTTTTTCTGACTGTGACTGGCTTGATGTGCTCTCTTCATTCCCTGACATGGGAGTTGGCTCAGAGCTTGTCTGCCTGGCTGTGTTTTTCCTGGATGGGGAGGCCTTTTACAGATGCTTTTTGCATCTCTGCTTATGTCTCCTTGAACCCCAGTCAGCCTCGGCAGTAGGCCGCTCACACTGAGCCTGGTTCTGCTGGAGGTTTCTTCCTGTTAAAAGGGAGTTTTTCCTCTCCACTGTCACTACAAGCATGCTTAGTGTGAGGGATTGCATTCGAGTCAATGAGTCGATGCAATCAACTGGTTTTCCTTAGATAGAAAACTGAATCAATTTGACTGTATGATCTGGTGAACTGTAAAGTGTCTTGAGATGACGTGTTGTGAATTGGCGCTATATAAATAAACTGAATGGAATTGATTGCAAACTCACTTTGAGCATAATACCACCACCTAAAGGGCTGAAGTAAGAAACTTAGCCACTTACTCTTGTTAAACGTAATACAACCAAAATTGAATGCCTCTGCAAATAGCATGCAAAAGCTGTTAACCTCAACGCCCCATTCACAATTACTTTAGGCCCAATTTCCAAAAAAACATGTCTGCAAAGGTATCAGTTTTAACAACTTTTCTTTGAGAGAACCCATGTCAGTGTGTCCCTTACCCACCCATAACCTACCTTGTTATTGTCATTGATGAGCTGCAAGGTGAGCTTGGTGTTGGTCAGCTCCATTGTTTCCAACAAGGCCCGATAAGGGGACTCACCAGGCGTTATTGCTCGCTGACGCCTGGTTAAAGGTGAAAAAACAGGCATTAACATTAGTCACAAGTTTGCATTCATGTGAATTTAAATAATAATAAAAAAAAAGCCTTAAAGTCAAAGTGTGACGTTTCACTCACTTGCAGAAAGCACTCTGGTCGCAGGTCTTGAAATTGCCCTTGTCCACAGCCCAGGTCCCACTGAGACACAAGCCCAGCCAGAACAACAAGACAGGCCCCATCCTGCGGAGGAAACAGGAATGAACATCTCCAGTACACACGGTCCAGTTTGATTGTGCAATAGCCAAATAATTACCCAAGGGGGACTCTTTACAAACCTGAGGATGAGTTGTTAATCTGTACACAACATACAGCTGAACTTTGAGCTCGTTCTAGTTGTAAAATAAAGCCTTAAATCTGAGGTTGTTAAAACCTTACAATTTCAATTTACCCTTATAAAAAAAATATTACTAATGAATTTAAAAGGGCGGAACATCTTAGAAGGCTTCTCTTGAGTGCTGTCAAATCTTCCTGATGTAAATTAACGTATTTGGATCGCTGCCAGCAGCGTATTAGCTAACGCAGCGGCTAAAGGCTGCTAAAGTGATTCTGCGCTTATATTAACTCAAACAAACACGTTAGAAATTAAATACAAGACAAAAAGAAACAAACCACAATATTATCAGACGGTATGTTTATGAAAAACACACATATGGCATTCATTTTAGGTAAATTATCCCTTTAAATCAGAACAGTATGCTAACCCTGCTAACATCCTGCCGAGCCGCTAATTCAATTGAAACGGAGGTCGAGACTTTCCCGTTAGTATTTTTGATCCTTTACGGCGTTTAAACCTTTAACAGACTACTACAATACTAACAGTAGACTAATATTTATAATCCATATCAACCATGACATTAATACTTAAACAAAGCGGTGATAAATAACCGATAAAAGAGCTAAACCGCTTCATCTTTACCTCTCAGTGAAGGTGGCCATCTCGATTCAGAACCCGCTTGGCTCCGCCCCCTTTCACTCCGCAACAAAGATCGTTTAAAAAAGACAGATTCTCAGCATCTGACCTAAAAATAAGTGCTTTTTTTTCAACCGGCAATAAACAGCGCAAGGGAAGGTTAACCGAAAAAAAAGATGAATATTTAAACTCTGCTAATAAATGTGAAAGGAAGCAGGTTTGAGAACTTTAAATATTTACCCTCTCAGGCACGGACACGTCACCTCCAAGATCCACTCAGGAAACGGATTCTTTCATCCCGGATTTCTTAAGGAGGATTTATCTTACACCATTATGGCGTTTTATTGTAGACATTACAGTTTACTGCGGTGCAACCAATTCATACTAAAAACATTGCTTATAATTAAGACAGAAATAAACCCTATATGTCAAACTGACACTTCGATTTCAGCTCTTTATTTATACCCATTCCTCATTATTTTTTTTAATGACTTTAACTTTCTGGTATCTCTTATTAAAGCTGCATTTCATTTCCCCTATGAAGCCTCACCTTGAAATCCTTAAACGAGTTGATTATAAAAGAATTGAAAATGTACCTTAAGGCTCGGTTCTTTGTAGCTTGTAAATAAAATTATGTTTCCATCCTTGTTTGCTGCTGTATACTGATGATAGATGGTGTTGTTACTAAAGACAGAAAGTTGTTCAATCAGTATTTAGAGATTGAAAAAAGGCTGTTTGAACCCCAAACACCTTTAACTCTCAAACCATTCTTATAATTTTCCAATTTTACAGTTTTCTGTATATTTCTTTATGATAGTTTTGTCTCATTATCAACTGCCGCTATATATATATATATATATATATATATATATATATATATATATATTTTTTTTTTTTATTACAATCCCAGAATAACCTTATAAGCCCTTCTGTTAGACTGCGGTTTTCACTGAAATGTTTATTTTCTGCAATGATTTGCTTTTTTCCAGAATTTCCCCATTGTGGGACAATAAAGGGATTTTCTGTTCTATTCTATTTTCATGTCAATGTAATAGCTTAAAAGTTCAAATGTTGTTTAAAACTTTGAAGCATGTAATCAGAAAAAAAGTGTGTATTAAATCTTTTAAAAAGGCACTGATTTATTTTTAGAAATAAAATTCCCAAGATTAATTAATAGTTTAAATTTTGAAATATAGTAAAGCTACATTATATATATATATATATATATATATATATATATATATATATATATATATATATATATATATATATATATATATATATATCTATATACAAACACATATATCTATATATAGATATATCTATACACATATATATATTATCAAATATCTATCATCTATCTATCTATATATATATATATGCTTATAGTGATGTTTGTATGTAGTTATTGACATTGCATCTGCTTCACTGCTATTCTTCACAGGGAACTTTAAAAGTGCCTTTTTTTAAAGAGGTTACCATGAGGAGTTCCTTACCTGCAGAACCAGAACAGAAATCTGACATAAATTTAGGCTAAAACTAAAGCAGCTTCTTAAATGAAAGCTATGTAGTCCTGAATGATTGCTATGTTTTATATATATTTTTTTATTAACTATGTTAGCTTTCCTGCTCAGTTTCTCTCTGATTATCTCTGTTAAGGGATAAAAAGCATGAAAAATCAGTGAAACAGTTTATTTAATAGCTCTGATGATCTCCAGTACCTCCTGACAATGCAGCAAGAAAGCACTTATTCAGCAACTTTTTAGGACTAAATGGAGATTTATTTTGCAAGACGATTTAAACAAGTTTGTTTATGACAAAAGATGGAAGCCGTGTTTTGCAACAAAAACAACATAAGTGTTTCTTCTGATCCAAAATGACAAATTAAGACTATAAGCTAGTTTTGCATCAACATATTTTAGAATTAAGCAATATGACAGGGTTTACTTTCAGAAGCCAAAGCAAAGGTAATGAAAATATAAACACAAACTTATTCACACAGTCCCACATTAATGAGCATTCAGTCCACTCCTGAAGTGAAATGACCGTAATCTCCCAGTTTTACAGTCACTATAGACTTGAATCATCACCGTTTCACAGCTGAAACCTCCAGCACAGGTGTCCCAGTCTATCAATGTTTTTATGCAGGACGCTGTGGATCGGGGCCACGTATCTGGACACATCGCCGTCCCTTGAGAAATCCCTGCAGAACATGCCTTTGTCTGGGCTGAAAACAAACTTCTGAGGCAGCGGCCCGTTGCCCCTCACGTATTCCCACACAGCCAGCAGTAGCAGCCTCACCTCAAACGGGTTCAGGTAGGCGAAAGCCTCGTGGACGTTTGCCAGCACCGGCGGCAGGAGCTGACCCTCTCCCATACAGGACACCAGGAGGCAGGAAGCCTGCAGGTGCCAGGGAGAGTCTTTAGATGAAGCCTCGCGGGAAGCTTCCCAGTGGGACAGCAGAGTAGCCAGGAGGCCTCTGAGCACAGCTGAGCAATAGCAAAGAGCAGGGCGTCCAGCCGCCACCACCTGGAGCAGAGGGAAGAGGACCGGGTGGGCCTCAAAGCAACGTCTGATGTGGATGTCTCGCTCCACCGTAGTGCGGGCGTGCTCCTCTGGGGGCCAGGACAGCTCCCCATTGGCCACATCTGGACAGACGTTTTCCACCAGCGTGACTGCAACAACTTTGGCTGCCTCTGCATTAATTGGTAGTGGCTCGCCGGGGTCAGATGGGGACTGTGAGCCGTTGAGGCTGGATGAGCTGCAGCACTGGACTAAAACAGCCAGCAGAGTCTGGATGTTCTGTAGAGAGAGACCAGAAAACAAACTCTTTAAACAGCTTATTTCATTCCCTGCTAATTACATTTAATCATGTGCTTTACTGACATAAAACCAAGAGATACTACTGTTAAAAAGTTTATATACACCCAGTAGGTACATGAATAGTTTTATTCAAAACTATGAGATTACTCCACCAGCTGTGGAGCACGGTGGTGGTACCTTCATACTGTGGGGATGTTCTACCTCCTGCTTTGAACAACATGGACAGAATAATGAAGGAGAACTACATCAGCAGGTGCTCCTTATTAGATCAGATGTGGTTTTGGAGCAGATTCAACAGGTCAACACAGCCCTGCTATAACAGTTGATAATTTTTAGCAATGCTCGTTTAGCTCACTGCAACCTGCTGAGTAACATTTGCCAAATTACTATTGATCTAGTAGGAATATAGTTGGGCTTATGTGGTGAAAAGAAAACCCACCATAAATCTAAATCAGTGCAGCAAATTGTTGTTTTTTTTAAATCCTCTGAATACAGCATGTTGTTCAAGTTTCCACAATAAATAGAGTTTATCATTAAAAGCTCAAAATACATATGTTTATCTACAATAAAAAGAACTTCTATGAGCTTTCATCAACAACCCACCTGGATGACTCCTGATGGATCGGGCTGATTGGCAGCTGTTCGAACCTTCAGTCCTTTTCCGATCACTCCTGCGTGGAACACCGACCACACGCTGCCAGAGAAATTCACCGTGGTGCCGAACCGACAGTTAATGTCCAGCAGAGAGGCTCCCAGGTCGGAGGACACAGACGGAGAGGCCAACGGAGCCCCGGACATGTCGGCGATCTGCCCACCAAACAGGTCAGCGTTGCCTTTGTGCAGCGCTCCCTCCACAAGCTGCTGAAGGATGGCCTTCAGAGTGAGAGGCGAGTAGGCTGCAAAGCGGGACAGGAGCAGAACCGAACAGCTCACGGCTTCGCCCGTCTGTCCCATGTCTCTGCCTGCCTTCCTCGCTTCCCCTCTTCTACGCAGTGCCAAGAAGAAATGAGTGACGGACGCGCGGGAGAGCAGCAGCAGGTGTGCGGGGGAGGAGGTTCGAGGGAGGGGGCTGCAGGAGAGGAGGCGCACCGTGGCGTTAGACACAGCTGGGTCACCGTGGAGGAGGAGAGGGCCAAAATCATGGAGGTGTCCAGAGACGGCTAAGCCGATCTGGACGGCCATGGAGGACTGGCCTCCTGCTGTTCCTTTCCTCTCTTCATCCTGGCTCTGGATGGCTGCAGCCAAGTTGAGCAGCAGCTGCCGGAGCTGACGGGGCTCCAGCGTGTGCGTGTGAATTTGAGCCACGCAGTGAGCCACGGCGGCAGGAATGAGCCCGGCCATGCAGGAGGAAAGCGTTGTGTGGAGCTGCCAGGCCAAAGCCAACTCCTCCGGGTTTCGAGCCTGGGTTAGAAGCTGGCAGAGGGTCTCAGTGGCTACGCTGGGACCCCCGTACACTGACAGGAGGCACAGCAGCTGGTGCAGCCAGAGGTGGCGCTTTCTTTCCAGCCGCAGTGTCTCTGCACACAGCTGGCCGACGTGTGAACGCAGCTCCTCTAGGAAAGGGGTGACCCTCTGTGGCTGAGAGGAGGCTGAGCCCACAAGGCCGGTCTCTGCCCCGTCGGAGCGGTTAAACACCAGTTTGTGAAGATGTAGTAGCAACATCTGGAGGAGGCGGTCACAGCCTTCCCTCACCCCTTCGTTAGGCGACGGCGTGGGACCGGAGATGATGACTGAAGCCGGCGTTGCCGTGTCTGCCAGGAATTTGAGCACTCGAGCTCCCCCTGTTGGACTCTGGCTGATGAGGTGGACGGCCAGCCCCAGCATGTTATCCAGCTCCTCTCGGGGGAGGCCCTGCAGCAGAGACTGCAGCTGGAGCAGGACCGGAGGCCGCAGAAGCTCCACCAGCTCTGAAGACACGGCGCCAAACAGGTTAGGGGACAGGGCAGCCAGCTGCAGCAGGAATGGAACGGCGGCACGCCGAAGCTGAGGGGATGCTTCCCAGGAGGACGAGGAGGAAGTGGGAGACAGAGGGGTGGATGGAATCAAGCTCTCCTGAAACATCCTGAGCAGCTCCTTCCTGATGCTGTCAGAGTGGTGTGCTGCCAGATGCCCCAGGATTCCCACAACAGAGCTGATCTTCGGCACCCGGCTCCCTTTCTCCGCCAGAAGCCCCTGATCCTTCGCCCCGTGGGAGCAGAAGTCCTTCAGCCCGCAGGCCAACACTCTGCTGATGATGGTTCCCGGGAAGGCAGAGCCGATGTGAGCCACCACCCAGTCAAAATGAGGAGAGTGTTTGACCGATGTGTCCAGCAGGGCGTCGACGCAGGCGTCAGGACACCAGGCCAGCATGGCGGCCAGACACTGGGAGTAGGCCTCCATCAGGGACCGCGTGGCGGCGCAGGACATCCAGAGCTGCAGCAGCTCGTTTAGGCTGGAGGAATGGGGCGCCACCCTGCGGCCCGCATGCTTGCTGCTCAGCTGGCCCAGAAGGTCGACCGCCCAGGTGGACACCAGCGGGGCCCAGGCTCGCGGGTTGAGACGGATGAACTCTGACAGGACGCCATGAACCTCCTATAGAGGAGCAAAGATTTAGTAAAAAGAATAATTTCACGAAAAAAGGTCTTGAGAACCACTACAGAAATTGAACTAGACAATAATATTTATGTTTAGGAACTAAAATAACCAACTACTGTGGTTGGTAATGGTGTAATAGCACAAGGATTTGTAGCTAAAGTTAATTTGGAGGCAGTTTGTCTTTTAAACACATTTTTCTTCCCATCTATTTCTCTATTAGCTATTTATCAATAACTGATAAAGAACATGATGAGATGAGATTAAGACTGCCTAATATTCCTGGATGAAGTCTCACCTGTATGATGTCCTCCAGGTTAGATGTGGAACTTCCTTCTGTCTCAAGGTTGTGCAGAAACATGGACACGTGCTCGTCATACACGCCCCTCAGATGCTCCAGCACCGCCCCCCTGCAGGCAGGGACACAGCGCAGCAGCCGCACGGCACAGCGGGCGTGCTCTCTGACGCTGAGCTTCCGGCCCTGAACGGCATCGACGCCACTGATGAAAGACTTGATCTCCTGAGAAAGTTCCTGGGCACTGCAAAGGAGAGGAGGGAATGAGAGGGGGACAGGTTGCTAGAGTATGTTGGAGATCATGAGCTGTTGCTCAGGAGAAAGAAATGTAAGGTTACCCACAAAGACAGGCCTCAATGAACTACCAGAGTAAACGACAAAATACAGAAACCCGTAAAACTAACTCTTCCAGGGTACTGCACTTGTAAAACAAACTTATGGAAAGTATAGTATTTTATGTTATTGTAAATTAAATTGAAGCAGGGTTTTTTTTTTTTTTTTTAAAGACTCTAGTGCCCTTAATTTTTGCTAATTTCTGAAAATAGGCAAACAGGGAATGGGTGTAGAAATAGGGCAAAGAAAAGCAGCTGGAACCCATGACAGATGCCTACATCATGCATGCTTAACCTCTGATAAACACAGCACCCTGAAGCAATGTTTTCAATATAATATTTGTTTTCCTTCAACTTAAAGACTAAAAGACGTGGGGTTGTATTCCTAACTTCACTCTGACACCCCAAAATAAAAAAGTATACGACCAAAGGTCTTCAGAGAGCTCCTATTTTGCACACTAATTATTTCACTTATGTAAAAGCAAAGCCATGAAGCTTCAACTAAAGTTTACAGCAATTAATGTAAGTAAATGTGTTAGAAAGAGCCCTCTCATCACTTAAGACATGTAATCATAAATTAAATGGTAAAAGTTAGGTCTCAGGGCACTCCAATGTGCTGCCCAGGGGCTCACTGAATGAACAAGGGCTGCATTTCTGCCATGCAAAATGTGAGGTGGAGCAGAAAGATGGAAAATAAGAGTAGCAAATATATTTCAACCATTTGAAATATCAGAGACACACCGATCCAATTTTTTACAATCCAATCCTATACTGATACCAAGGCTAAGCCTATGGCGATATCAGATCAGATTCATTAGTTGACATAGAAAACCTTTGTCATTCTGTATATACAGACTGCATACAAAACAAAATTTCGATGCATACAGCTTTTCAAAAGTGAATGATCAGCTTACAACTGTGAAATGAACATTTCCATTTATGAGGTGCAGCAGTGATCAGAATGTAAACAGTTTAAGAGAAAAGAAAAGCAGTTTACAGTCATGGTGCAAAAGGCATTGATATGGAAAGAGTCGGTGCAGTGTGAAAGAAATAAACATGGTGCAAAATGCAGTAGAACATTGAGTTTGTGTTATATTTAAAGGGATTATGAAAAATCTGGATTAGATTACAATGAATGAACCAAATATCTTCCCACGTGAGTGCAAGCTTTGAGCCTGACATAAACAAATTGTAATAAATTAACAGACATAAATTTACTTTATATGATTTATTAAAAAATAAGTAGCAAGAACAAATAAATAATGTAGAGTGGATTGGAGCTCATATATAGGATATCAAATCCCTGATGTCTGATCAAGGTATTGGATCGGTGCATTTTATTAAATATAGTTCCCTTCTCTTCATGTTCTTTAATAATGATTTTAAAGAATCAGCTACTATTTTAAATTTAAACATCTGTGAAGCAGGAACTGCAGCAGAGACTGCATATGGATGCAAGATTATACATTAATTCTTCATGTATTATATATACCTTTTAGATTATGTTAAAAACTATTCAACAAAATCCATATGCAATCCTTAGTTTATTCATATTTCTACTTTTATTCTTCATTACAAAAATAGAATAAATGTGCTTCTACATATCATTTTATCCTCCCAATTCTTGTTTAAATCTAATGGTTCAGTTTCTATCTAGAAATGTATTTTGTATGGTTAACATTGTTCACATTTTAGTAAATTATTTTATTTGCACAGCTGCGTTAAAGTAACTTTAACTGCCCTTCTGGGCAGAATAAAGTGTCTTTCAGCTGTTGAGCTACAAACAAATAACAGAAACCAGTTAAATACAGTCAGGTTGCTAGTGAAGCTGTTCTCCACATTCATATTTTCCTTTCTTTTCCAGGATTCTTCCTGACAGAGAAGCTGTGTGCTTCCATAGTCCTGTCTGCAGAGGGCTCCTCTTACCTCAGGGCGCTCGGAGCTGTGTGGCTGTGAGAGCTCTGCATCCCTTTCAACGAACCTCCGTCAAAAACCACCGACATTGCTCACTGCTTCGGCATCGAGGCGTCACATCTAACCCAGTGCCTCGGTTTCAGGGCGTTAGGTCGGAGGTTTAGAAGGAGCTTTATGTGTGTTTTTGTTGAAATCCGGGACAAAATACAACCACAGGGCGGTTCGCAATCGGAAGTAGGAACTTCTTTTGCCGTTAGAAGACGGAAGCACCACAATCGGCGGGTATCATCACTGGCGACACCTACTGGCCACAATACCTATGGGTTGGAGGCCCTCAACAGAGGGTCCGCGACCCTTAGAGGGTCTACGGAGGTACTGCATGGAAAGTTTTCTTCTTCTTGAAATTGTATATGGCGGTTGGCAAAAAATGATAGGTGAGTATTACCGCCACCAACTGGCGAAAGTTTTGCTTGATTAGACTTTTTTTTTTTTTACGTCCCCCCTGCAATGGGCTCTATGCACAGCTCCACTACTTCCTGAATTTAAGGCAGCTCCTTTGTTTCCTGTCTTTCATTACTGGACGAACTGATTAATCCAGGTGTGTCTGGCCAGTTACTTAGGTCATACACACCTGGATTAATCAGTGCATCCAATCATGAAAGACATGAAACAAAGGAGCTGCATTAAATTCAGGAAGTAGTGGAGCTGTGCATAGAGCCTATTCTTTCCACCAAGGGCGTAGGTTTGATTTGAACTTTGGTAGGGACACTATTGGTCGGGTGTCATTGGTGCTTTGCCATATGCATGCCCTTTTTTTATGCACGATGTGAGCATCCGTACTGATGAGAGGAATTCATTGTTTAATGAGAAAAGCATAATTTTGCTACATTAATAAAAAAATGTTATAAGCCCTATACTCCCTAGATGCAGTTTATCAATGTTTGAAGTATCACCGGCTCTGAAGAATGTGGAATTAGGACTGTTTTCCACTTTGAAAATGGTTTATTTGAACGACTAAGACAGAAGGTAAATACAGTATTTTCTTTTGAAGATATAGAATTGTGCAGAGTTAAACCCCACTCTTATATTGTTACCTACTATGCTCTCTCCATATCAAGCAAAATAATACATTCATTAAAATATTAACTTCACTATAAAAGTTGAACATCTGGGCTGTAGTTACTCTGTGTAGCCCAATTCATGTATTTTATCTGGGGCTGAAAAAAAAGAATCGTATTAATTGATTATTTCAATATTCGTCAACTAATTTAGTGAGTGATTCATCATTAACTGGAGAATAGAGACTCTATAACATAATATAAATGTAAAATGTGCCTTTCCCCGACAGAGAACCCCACTCAGATCAGTAATTATACCAAAATTGTTTTGTTTTTGTTTTTTTGCTTATAAAATAAATAAAAATGTTTTTGTCAATATTCTTCATCCAAAACTCCTCAAGAAGAAATATTTTAGTTTCACCTGGTGTAATGTCATTAATAATCTTCTTTAAAGAACCTTTTGTTGGGAGCTGGAGAAATTCCACCTTTCTCCAGCAGAGTCCGCCGTGGATCCTCCTGAGTGAGCCTTCTGCACAGCTGCAGCCCATCAGATCATCAGAGGATCCACTACTTAAGCTGTCTTCAGACCTTGCCTCAACGCCGCAGTGTTGATCCAGTTGGTCAGCGCCTAAGCCTAGACTCACTGAGTATCTTTGTGACTTTTGAATCCAGCCTGGATTCTAACCCTTGTCTCTGTCTTCCAGGAAACCAGTTTCTCCCCTGTGGAGCTCAGGAAGAGCTAACCTGCCGAGCCTACCCTCAGAGCCAAACCTGAAGAACCACAGTGAACTTCCATGCAGCTCAGGACTAAGAGCTGGAAAACCCAAAGCCAAGGTCTGCTCAGTAATAGAAGTAAGACGCTGAAGCAGCTTGCGGACTCTGCTGATCAACTCCTCTCCAGATCCAACAGTAGCCCTCTCAAAGCTGTCTGCAAGAACCCTCAAGGTACAATCAGTAACTATCAAAGAATCAAACTCCAAGGTGCAACGCTAACTGAACTGTCTCTCACGCAGACTCCGGTGAACCAGTTTCCAGGCCCGAACCTGAACCAATCATATCAGTGTGCTTGTGCAAAATAAACTTGTTAAACTTTTACTCCTGTGTCCGTCTAGTGGTGTTCTGCATATTTGGGTCACTCTCCGTGCACCCATCATGACAGAACACTGCGGCCAAACTCAAGGCCCAGCAGATCACCTCACCCGTCGATTGGAGGAACAGGCGGCCCAACTCCATGGACACGCCTTGGCTCTATGTGAGTTAAATACCCACATTGAAAGGCAAAATCAAGTTATCCAAAGCTATGCTAACTACATGAACGGCGCTAATGCCGCACCGGCTCCACAACCATTTCCGGGTCCGGTTCCCCCTCCGAGGTCACCAGCAGTGACGTCATCCGAGTTCCGCCCAAGTCTACCAGAGAGATTTTCTGGTAATATGAAAGACTGCAAAGGATTTTTGTTTCAATGTCGTTTAATTTTTCAGAACTCTCCAGGCAGTTTTTCCACGGATTATAAAAAGATAACTTTCATCCTTTCTCAGTTAACAGGAAGAGCCTTGGAGTGGGCTCAGGCAAAATTTGCCTCCGATGAAAGTCTCAATTGCTATTATTCTGATTTCATTTCTGAATTCACCCAAGTATTCAATAAGGAAACAGATCAGACTATTGACTCTCGAGCTCTTTTCAACCTAAAACAGGGAAATTCTTCTGTGGCAGAATTCTCCATCAACTTCCGGGTTAAAGCGGCAGCTTCCGGATGGAACCAAAGCGCTCTGAAAGGAGCCTATTTTATGGCATTAAATGAGCACATTAAGGATGAGCTCGCAACTCTCGATGAACCAGCTACCCTCGAGGAATTAATTTGTTTGACGATCAGATTGGATAATAGAATCCGTGCTAGAAACAGTTCCAAATCAAGAAGTCAGGGGACACTTTCCTCTGCCTCACATAACGTGACTGTTTGTTCTTCCCCCACAGAACAGTTGTCCATACAGAGACCTAAGGCCCAGTCTCTCCCTCTGCCTATTCAGGCCTCTCATTCTGGTGAAAGAGATGTCGAACCCATGCAGGTGGGACACACCAGGCTCACCCCAGAGGAAAGACAAAGACGATTGAGTAAATTATGCATCTACTGTGGTGAGAGTGGACATTTCATCGCTTCCTGCCCGGCTAAATCAAAAGCCTGGGCCCGCCAGAGGATCTGAGGAGCCTGGCGGGCCAAACTAACTCTAAGAAATCTCCTCGACTGATGCTACCTGCCACTTTGTTTTGTGCTAATCAAAGCCTCTCTTTCTCTGCATTCATCGATTCAGGCTGTGAACAAAACTTAATTGATTCAAACCTCGTCCAACAACTACAGATAGAAACTATTCCTCTGACCCAACCTCTTTGTGTATCTGCCATTGCTGGGAAAAGACTCCACCAAGTTACCCATCAAACTCAACCCCTCGAGCTACTTCTTTCAGGTAACCACCGAGAGACAATAACATTTTTTGTTTTTCCCTCCGCATGCTCTCCCCTGGTGCTTGGTTTCGAATGGTTGGAGAAACATAATCCACATATTAACTGGACTGATCGTCACCTGGAGTAATGGTCTACTTCATGCCATGAGACATGCCTCCGTTCGGCTGCCCCCTTGGTGGGGCCTCCTAGAGGTGGGGGGGAGATGGACTCTCCTGAACTTTCTTCTGTTCCTTCCGAGTACCATGACTTGGCTCCTGTCTTCAGTAAGGTCAGTGCTACGTCCCTACCTCCACACAGACCATATGACTGTGCTATTGAGCTATTACCTGGAGCACCGCTACCTAGCAGCAGATTATATAACATTTCCAAACCTGAACGAGAAACCATGGAGAAGTACATTAACGAGTCCCTAGCTGCTGGAATAATTCGCCCATCTTCCTCTCCGTTGGGCGCTGGGTTCTTCTTTGTTGGCAAGAAGGACGGTTCCCTGAGACCATGTATCGATTACAGAGGTTTGAACCAAATTACAATCAAAAATAAGTACCCACTTCCTCTACTCGCCTCAGCATTCGAACCTGTTCAAGGGGCAACTGTTTTCACTAAACTGGATTTGAGGAATGCATATCATCTTCTTAGGATCCGAGATGGAGATGAGTGGAAAACAGCCTTCAAAACCCCCTTGGGTAAATTGGAATACTTAGTTATGCCTTTTGGTTTAACTAACGCCCCAGCCTGTTTTCAAGCCCTCGTGAACGATGTTCTCAGAGACTTTTTAAATGTGTTCGTGTTCGTCTATATTGACGACATACTCATTTACTCTAAGAACCTTTCTGAACATAAAAGACATGTCCGCCTTGTGTTGAAGAGACTACTGGAGAACAAGCTGTTCGTAAAAGCAGAGAAGTGCGAATTTCATCAGTCTTCCGTCTCCTTTTTGGGGTTTGTGCTCGAGGGCGGCCAGGTTAAACCATCTGAGGACAAAATAAAAGCCGTGTTAGAATGGCCAGTTCCAGAGAACCGCAAACAGCTACAGAGATTCCTGGGCTTTGCAAACTTTTATCGTCGGTTCATCAGGAACTATAGCCAGACAGCTCTTCCCTTAACCTCTCTGACCTCTGTCAAACGCACATTTCAATGGACACCTGAGGCACAAACTGCATTTGAGAAATTGTAGTCTTTGTTTTCCAGAGCACCAGTGTTAATACAGCCTGACCCATCTAAACAATTTATCCTCGAAGTGGACGCTTCAGATTCTGGTGTTGGAGCAGTCCTGTCACAGAGACTTGACACTGATCAAAAGATCCATCCATGCGCCTTTTTCTCTCGTAGACTTTCATCCGCAGAGCAGAACTACGATGTGGGAGACCGTGAGCTGTTGGCCATCAAATTGGCGCTGGAAGAATGGAGACATTGGCTGGAGGGAGCTGAGCACCCGGTTCTAGTATGGACGGATCACAAGAACCTGGCTTACATCCAGTCAGCCAAACAAGCCAATCCCCGTCAATCCAGGTGGTCCATTTTCTTCTCACGGTTCAATCTCATTATCTCCTACAGACCCGGATCCAAGAATGTCAAACCCGATTCTCTCTCTCGTCTTTACTCCGTCGATCAACCTGAGACGCCTGAACCAGTCCTTCCTGCTTCCTGTACAGTAGGAGTGGTTACCTGGGAAATCACTGACCTAATCAACTCCGCCCTGGCTACAGAACCCGATCCAGGTAACGGTCCAGCTAACCGAACCTATGTGCCATCTTCTGTCAGATCCCGTCTCATCCAATGGATGCATGCTGCCAAGTTTTCCGCCCATCCGGGGGTCAGTTGAACCGTCGCCTTGATTTCAAGACGCTTCTGGTGGCCAACCCTTCACAGAGACGTCAAGGAGTATGTGTTGGCTTGCTCCACATGTGCCAGAAATAAAGCCTCACACCAGCCTCCTTCTGGCCTGCTACAGCCACTTCCGGTTCCCTCGCGTCCATGGTCCCATATAGCAATTGACTTTGTCACCGGCCTCCCTGTTTCTCGAGGTATGTCCACAATCTTCACCATTGTTGACCGTTTTTCGAAATCCTGTCATCTCATCCCTCTAAGGAAACTTCCCATGGCCTTCTAGACAGCCCAGCTCTTAGTGAAACACGTCTTCCGCTTACATGGCATTCCCCAGGAGATCCTTTCGGATCGGGGCCCCCAGTTCATATCCCAAGTTTGGAAGGCATTCTGTTCCGCACTCGGCTGTAAATCCTCTCTGACATCCGGCTATCATCCTCAGTCCAACGGACAAACAGAGAGGATGAACCAGCAGCTGGAATCAACCCTTCGTTGCCTCACCTCCAACAATCCCATCGACTGGAGCCAATATCTAACCTGGATCGAATATGCACATAACTCCCTCAAATCTGCTTCCACCGGACAATCACCCTTTCAGGTCAGTCTCGGTTACCAACCTCCACTTTTTCCCGCAGACGAGAGAGAGATTTCGGTCCAGTCAGTCAACCATCACATCAGACGCTGTCAGAGAATTTGGAGAGATACCATCACAACCCTCAACCGATCATCAGAGACAACCAAACGCTTCGCGGATTCCAGGAGACGTCCCGCCCCCGAGTACTCAGAAGGCCAAGAGGTATGGCTGTCCACTCGAGACATTCCCTTGAGGGGAATGTCTCGAAAACTGTCACCCAAGTTCATAGGTCCATACAAGATTTCCCGGGTCATCAATCCATCTGCCGTCCATCTTCAACTGCCTCAGTCTCTCCGCATCCATCCAACCTTCCATGTCTCCCAAGTGAAGCCTGTCATCTCGAGTTCTCTGTGCCCATCTTCCGACTCCCCACCACCCGCCCTGGAAGTTGACGGTCATCCCGCCTTCACTGTCCGTCGCATCGTGGACTCCCGTCGACGAGGTCGCGGTTGGCAGTACCTCGTCGACTGGGAGGGCTACGGACCGGAGGATCGCCAGTGGGTTCCCGGCTCGTACATTCTCGATCCTGCCTTGATCGAGGAGTACGAGCGTTCCTGCCCTTCGACCTCTTCCGGACCGCCAAGGGGCGGTCGTTGAGGGGGGGGGGGTACTGTTGGGAGCTGGAGAAATTCCACCTTTCTCCAGCAGAGTCCGCCGTGGATCCTCCTGAGTGAGCCTTCTGCACAGCTGCAGCCCATCAGATCATCAGAGGATCCACTACTTAAGCTGTCTTCAGACCTTGCCTCAACGCCGCAGTGTTGATCCAGTTGGTCAGCGCCTAAGCCTAGACTCACTGAGTATCTTTGTGACTTTTGAATCCAGCCTGGATTCTAACCCTTGTCTCTGTCTTCCAGGAAACCAGTTTCTCCCCTGTGGAGCTCAGGAAGAGCTAACCTGCCGAGCCTACCCTCAGAGCCAAACCTGAAGAACCACAGTGAACTTCCATGCAGCTCAGGACTAAGACCTGGAAAACCCAAAGCCAAGGTCTGCTCAGTAATAGAAGTAAGACGCTGAAGCAGCTTGCGGACTCTGCTGATCAACTCCTCTCCAGATCCAACAGTAGCCCTCTCAAAGCTGTCTGCAAGAACCCTCAAGGTACAATCAGTAACTATCAAAGAATCAAACTCCAAGGTGCAACGCTAACTGAACTGTCTCTCACTCAGACTCCGGTGAACCAGTTTCCAGGCCCGAACCTGAACTAATCATATCAGTGTGCTTGTGCAAAATAAACTTGTTAAACTTTTACTCCTGTGTCCGTCTAGTGGTGTTCTGCATATTTGGGTCACTCTCCGTGCACCCATCATGACACCTTTGGCTATCTAATTAATCGATTCATCGTAAAAACTAATGACAGACTAATCGACTTGCAAAATAATTGTTAGTTGCTGCCTTAATTTTAGCGTAACATTATAAACGCATTTCTTACTAAATACATGTGAAGTAGAGATAACAGCCAACCAAACAAACATGTTAATCAGGTAAACTATATTAAAATCCATGTGGCATCATTTGTGAGCTCCTAAAGAGATCACAGAATCCAATTACCGTACTCCTACTGAAAAAAACAAAACAAAAAAACCTTCACCTGAAGCCCTGAAGGTTCGGACACTTCTCTCTCTACCTGTGCTGCAACATCACTGCTCATTGATTGAGTTCCCTAAATCCAGCAATATCAAATACAAATTGATATTTATATTGTATATAAATAAAAAAGTTGCTCCTTATTTTGTAATTAAAATCATTTAGACGTCAGCTGAAGCACTGAAGCGCCAGCTGCTTCACCTACAAGCTGCCCTGCATTATTATTACTGAATATCTGTGTTTCCTAAAATCATATAATGTATAAAAGTAAGTTTTTAATATAAAAGGATTAAATGAAACAATCTTTTATATCATCCTATTTTACTTACTGACTGTTAAAATAGCTCCTTATATCTATTTTCTTATCTACAAAGCACAAAACTAAGAATGAGCCTAAATTTATTCAAATATAAAATCCTGTTTAAGTATTATAAAAGACAATATAACACTATCTTATCTGTAATGTAATTATATCCAAAATAAAGAGCCAGAATCAAGCATTATTTACCAGACATTAATGTTTGTACTAATTTACTTATAGACTGGGAGGAAATCTATGTAAGATAAAGTCAATGTTAATAGTGTTCCTCTGTTTGTTCTTGTCTTTATCCTATTTCTAGACTAGGAGTATAAATAGTCAATAAAATAGAACTATTATTATGTGGAACCCTAATTATGCTTCTTAAACAAAAAATAGCAGATGTTTAGGCGCCATCTCTTGTTGTTATACTTTATAAAAAGAAATAACACCCGCTAATAATTATACCTGAACTTCAAAGAGTCATAAAAAAATGAAAACAGTTATAGCAACTAAATATCGGTAAAAAGGAAACCCTCACATTTTCTTTTTTAGGTGGCTGTGGCTAAGAATCAGAAATGTTGATGCTTACAGCCTTTATTTGCCCATTTTTCCAGCAGTCTTCAGAACTCCTGGCTGACTCAGAATATTTAGTTTTATAAAATAAAGGTTGCATTTTTATATTCAGTATTTAGATATTCAGTTTTTTTAATTGGGACTAGTTTCGTAGCCTAATATTAATTGTAGTAACCGCGGTATTCTAGTGTGAATACATCTTCAAATTTGTGCTCCAAGCACACGCGGACTAGAAAACTATCAGAAAGAGAGAAGGCGGAACTTAAGGCAGAACAACCAATGAGAGTGGAGTTAAACAGCGCAGCACAGTGAGGTGAGCTGCTAAAGGGACAGGAGAAACAGGCAGGCGCTAGGAAGGAGCTGCAGCTGCAGCTACAAGGCAGGCAGCTGCGAGAGGAAAAGAAGCGACTTCTGCAGCAAAAAATATTTATAATTTTAAATTATAAACATGTTGCTCACATCAAATTATTGGTAGGGACAATTGGGTCGGTTCCAAATTTTGGTAGGGACATGTCCCTATGGTCCCTATGCAAACCTACGCCCATGCTTTCCACTAATTGAAATTTCTTCAAATGCACATTAACATGAATTCAACACACTGTAGTAAACAGATAAATATAGGCAGAAGATGTATTTCAGTCATCAATGCAAACATTCAGCAACACACAGGAGATGGGCACCGTTTAGTTCCCATTAACGAGGAATCAGATTGAATCAGAAATACTTCAATAATCCAAGGTTGAAATTACTTACGTTACATGACTCCATCTGTAATACAGTGACTATAGGACCAATTTGTTATAACACTGTTTCATCGATATATATAAAATTAGCGGGTCCCCACTCCATCTCACCATATTTTGATTCCTACTTGAAATTGTAAATATTTTTGTTGTTAAAAAAAAAAAAAAAGCATTAGAACCTCACAAAAAAAATATCACATTGGCTCTGTTCGAAAACCTGGGCTGCATCCTCCAAGTACGCGGTCCACCTAGACTGGATCCTTCGAAGTCCATGAAAATAAGGAGACCGGAAGTGTTTTGGCTGTGAATTCGAACAGGTCTACCTTTCGGCGGGTTTTACCGCCGTATGCTCTTTTGCTTAGCAACCGTGACAGTTGACACACAAAGCAGGAAAAGAATGAAAACCTAAGTTTTCAAAACTGTTTGTTTATTTATTTATTTATTTTATTATATAGTGAACAAAGACTACAAAGGTGCCAACCACCGGGAGCAGGAACAAATAAAATCAAATGTAATGATAGAAACCTTAGTCAGTTAAATAATCTGCTGCTGTCATTTTGCACATCTCTCATGTTGCTTCTATTTTCAAATATCCATTACTTAAAAAATGTCCATAGCTGCATATTGGTTATTTATTCTCCAGTTTTATATTGTTAAAACACTTCTCAGCATTTTATTGTTTATATTTTAACTCTTCCCAATAGGGCTTGGGATCCGCGTTGCATTGTGGGACGTGGCGGCCATGTTGATGGCTACGCGAACGTAAACATAGCTCTCATACAACGTTGTTGTTGAACGAAGAGACGTAGAAGTAGAGAGAAAAATGTTAAAATCCTGAAAAGGATCTGGAATTTACAAGGACACATTAAATAGAGAAGTCAGGGACCGGTATGTTGACAAAATCAGCATTATTAATAAATTTGGATCCATATGATGTTCCAAACAATGAGTGGAGCACCGATGAGTTAGCGCCTATACTTCAACACAGTTCTGAAACTACAAGTCCTTGGAGTCTCATGTGCAGTTCACGAATGGATGGGTTCAGGAGCTGCAGATCGTAAAGCCAGCAAACAGTGTGAACACAGTAATCCGTAATAATACAAAGGTAAGCTGTGCTCAGACGGGCTCTGGAACCTGCTAGTTTAGTCAGAGGAGAAACCAGGGGGGAGATGTCCGCCACTTGGGGTCGTTGCCGCTTCAGATCACAGAGTGCGGGGGAGCCAGCGGCAGCCGTCACGGATCAAGCAACAGTACTGTATACGTATGGGATAATCCAAATTCAAAATCCAGTCCAGAACAATTTCATAAACCAGGTGATCCGAGAGCTGAAGAGGTATCCAGGGAGAATCCAGGCCAAGTCAGTAAAAGAGTCCAAGTTCAATAGCCAGCAAAATCCAGGCAGTCAGACCAAAAATCAAACTGAGCAGAACAGACAGGGAAAAAGGCAAAAATCGAAAATACTTGGGTAAAAAACTGATCATAATTTAACAACACAGAAAACTTAGATCGCTAGAGTTACCCACTCCGAGACAGATTGAATAATCTGGCACTGATGGCAGGAGAGCAAACAGCATAAATAGCTGCTGAGACCATGTGAATCAGAATGGCAGTAATCAGCCGCAGGGCCAATTAGGCTGGTGAACAGGAGCAGAGGAAAAGGCCAACCATCAGTGCCAGGATTATGACAGGTTGGTTAGAAAGTTAGATAATTTATAATATGGCCATTTGTTTGTTTTCTATTTGTCTTATCTGTTGGAAGCCAAGTAACTGGTGGCAATCCCACAAGCCATAAGAATGCGCTACTAGCAGCGTTCTGCAGGATGCATGGCCTCAGTAGATCTTTTCCCCCTCTCAGCCCCCCCATGTGATGTATTGTGATGAACTGTTTGTACTGAAACTGAAATTTAGATTTCAATGTAAATTGTAGTTTCAATAAAGATGATTGATTGTTGTCTGTAGTTTGTGGATTGTGTGATTATATGTTGTCCATTTGTGAAATGATAATTTAATTATTTTTATCTTTAGAAAATAGAGGTAAGCAAATATTTAAGGATGAACTATAAAACAGACAATTTCTAGTTTATGTGGCTCATTCTTTCGCATAATCTTTTTTCAAAACAAAGCAGGGAGTTAAATGTTTTAAAAGTTAATGCACAGCTGTTTAAATTAGTAATAAAGGGGATTGATATGAGGTTCTGATATCACAACAAATAAATGTTAATGAAACAGAATAAAGAAATTAACAGATTTTGTTTGACAATAATTGGGCATTTCTTCAAATAAGCAAGGAACTGTGTCATTATTTAAAAGCTAAAGTTAAAGTACACTGCGGTTTTCGGGGCGATTTTCCAGTCATGCGAGAATCTTTTGATCGAGCCCACTTTCAGCCTGATCGTGAGTCGTTCAGTGTACAGGGGGTAATGAAGAGCGATCAGCCTCCCGATCAGGAATTGTGAGGTCGTGAGATTTTCTCCTGACCGTCATGGGCAAATCGCTCAGTGCGCATGCACAAACAAGGATTCTTCTTTTTCTTCCTCTGCTCAGATGTAAACACAGCAACATGGCAGGGATGTAATGAGTAAAATGCAGTTTGGTCTGTAAAATTGACAGACCTTATTAGCAATGTTTGCTCA
Organism: Cyprinodon tularosa; assembly: GCF_016077235.1. Taxonomy (NCBI): domain Eukaryota; kingdom Metazoa; phylum Chordata; class Actinopteri; order Cyprinodontiformes; family Cyprinodontidae; genus Cyprinodon; species Cyprinodon tularosa. Next base: position 1,423,989 of record NW_024038851.1, on the reverse strand, counting down.
GCCGTGTCGTTTTTTTGAAAAACGTTGTCGCCTTTTTTTTGTTTAGGGCTTTCAGCACAAAATTGCACAAATTGCCAAGGCAGCACGTTTCACTATAGTGAGCTATATCCCCCTTCTTTTTTTTGGCTTCCGGATAAACGAGTCAGAGCAGCTCTATCTCACTGTGGAACTGAGTCCGACATGGTTTTTAGTCGTTCAGTGTGAGCAGGTCGATCGCATCAGAGCATCAGGCCGAACATAAATCGTGAGCTGTGAACTCGTACAGTGTGAGCAGCAGCCCCGCTTTAATCTTAATTCTTTAAGGTTTAGTTCTAAGTTTCCAAGGAAAAGTAAATCTATATGTGCGTAGAGCAAAGTAATTTGTATAAAAATAAATAGGCTAATTTAATTTTCTTTTAAATTACAGCGTATTCATTAAGACGTAAATGTATCTTAAGTTGATCTGGAATAAATATGCAATTTATTTAACATAGTTATTTGTTAATATTTATACAGTGTTCCAATGACTCAATTGGAAATAATATTACTTAATAATAACATTGATAGTAGTGACTAAAGTGACAGAGGATATAGATAACAGGAGGTGGAGGCTTTAAAATTAACAATACTTAATAAACCCATAGCTTGGATATATCTGGAGCTTAAACTGACTAAAAGTATATGTTGTAGTTTCTTCCAGAACATATATTAAGTGTTAATTGTTCTGATGAAGAAAAGGACGAGAAGAAGATAAAACAAGAGAAAAACAACAAACCTAAACTCATACGGATCAATATGGATGCTGGTTATTTTTCCATCTGGAACAGTTCATGTGGAATTTGGGTTGATAAGAGCAGAATAAACCTAAACAACCTACTAACCACCTTAATAAAATACAAAATTATAATTAAACCAGTAAAGTGAATAAATAGGTGTATAAAATGCCTGTCTAAAGGAAAGTTATCTACGGTATTTAGGTCATTCTTAGCAGCAGACGACAGAAACGACTGCTAGACTGCTGGATGAAGTTTGAACACCTAAGCCTGACTTGTGTCTGTGTTTAGAAAATCCATCATTTTAGATGTTTGTTAATGCTTCAGCTTATTGCATCCCTGAAGATGCTGTTAACCAGGTTGTTTTGGTGTTTGTTCTCTTCATGAAACTCTTGTTTTGCCAAAAACCTTCTAAGCCTAAACCTTGAACAGAAGCCTGTAAGTTTGCCGAAGGAAAAGCTGTGATTATTGTACTGCTTTTGGTCGTGGGTTTTGATTTTGCATCACCTTCAAAACATGTTTAATTCTTAAAATCAAATGGATAGCCAGTTTTCTTTTTCCACACACATTATGTCTCATGAAAGCAACAGAGAATGCTGCCGCAAAGCTTGCAACTTCAGTGTCTACTCTGTTCACAGCGCTGCAGTCCACTGACATACACAGTCCTTCCTCCTCTGCTAAGGAGAAGTTTGTGTTTGGACTTCTGCAGATGCAAAAGTGATTAAGAGTAAAGAACAGTAAGGAAGTCAATGTACTGGGTAAGTTTGGAATTATGGAATAATTCAATGGTTTGTGACAAAGTTCAAATTTTAATCTAAAGATCTAAAAAATCTTTAGAGACTGCTTTACAGACAGACCAAGGTGCCTGGAGACCTTCATGGAGGACCATCTCAGCCATCCTTCAGCAGGAGAAGGTGTGGCTCACTTTCAAAAGAAAGTGGTCAGAGCTCATCTGACCTCATCAGGAAGGAACCAGGAAGAGCTTCAACAAAACAAATCAGAATAAAGGGGCAGAATAATCCCCTCAGATTATTTTAATGAAAGGCGGATATTTTTTTAGCATCTGAGCATTTGGTGTTAGTTTCTCAATACAAAAGAAAGTCCAAGTGTTCGATGACCACCTGATGGCTGATGGTAAATATTGACAGAGGTTTCTGGATTAGAGAATGAACTCTGATGATGGGGTCATCTCAGCTACCATTGGAGAAGGGGAGCGCTGATATCAAACCTCCTGCCTTGTCAGATGTGTGCTTTGACTGACCCTGATTTGAAGAGCTGAACTTTTATCAGTGTGAAACATCTTTGTGTTATGATTTTAACAATTTGCATTAAGATTTATCTTTTTTTTTCTCATAATGAGGTTGTTGCATTTAGGAGCTCAGGTTAATCATTTGACCTACGTTTTGTAGACATGAAGGAGTTCGACTGATATTACCTTTTCTAATCAGGGAACTAAAAGTGGTAACTGATAATGATAAGAACTAATAATTAAAATTAAGAAATAGATCTTTTACCATAAAACTTGTCTTCATGGGGAACAACAGTTAAATGTTTTTGCCAACTAAGATTTGATTCCAGGGCTCTATTTCATTTAACATTGTCCACTGGCTTTACTGCAGGTTTGCATTTATATATATATATATATATATATATATATATATATATATATATATATATATATATATATATATATATATATATATATATATATATATATATATATATATATATAAATAAAATAGTTTATATATATTAACTATTTTCTCACCCCCCGTGGGGTGTTATGTGTCATCATCCTCAGATGACACATAACACCCCATGAGGATGACACTTACCACCGTATGTGTTGTCCTCTACCAGAGGTCTGGGAGTTTGAGGGTTCCGCTTAGTATCTTAGCTGTTCCTAGGACTGCATTCTTCTGGACAGAGACCTCTGATGTTTTACCTGGAATCTGCTGTAGCCACTCTCCCGGTTTGGGGGTCACAGCCCCCAGTGCTCCAATTACCACTGGCACCACTGCTGCTCTTACTTTCTATATCTACATTGTACTGAGTGCCTGTTCTTGTGCTGCAATGATTAGTGCCTCTGTGCTGTCCTTCAGTCCAGCCTTTTCCAGCCACTGGTAGGATTTTTTTATATCAGCCACCTCTTCTATTTGTCTGTGGTACACGCCGTGCAGCACCTCCATGATGGTTCTTCTTCCTCTTTCTTGTCCTCACTTCCGGTTTTCTCCTGCCTGAGGTATTCGCCAAGGCATTTGTCTTTGGGGGCCATCTTTCTGATGTACTCCTGGATCTTAGTTGTTTCATCCTGGACAGTGGTCTTGACACTCACTAGTCCTCGGCCTCCCTCGCTACGCTTGGTATACAGTCTCAGAGTGCTGGATTTGGGGTAAAACCCTCAATGCATTGTGAGGAGCTTTCTCGTCTTGATGTCAGTAGCCTCTATCTCCTCCTTTGGCCAGTTTATTATACCAGCGGGGTATTCGATGACTGGCAGGGCATATGTAACCTGACAACAGCCAGATGCATGTCTCGCTCCGCCTAGCTCCACTCACATACATCTGGGAACCCGCCATAGGAATTGCCTTTACTGAAGGCTGGGCCTTATCAAAACTCCTTGCATATGATTGGATAAGCCACTTGTCTGTCATCTTTATTGACGTGCTATTTCAACCACTCACACCGAAGCTAACCTGTGACGCTGTGAGAGGAGGAGCCATTTGGTAGATCAAGCTCTTGCCAAATCCGGTCGGGAGAAGGGCGAAAACATCGTTTCCACCAACAAAAGCCTTCAAAGCCGTTCTCTGATGTTCTTTTAATGAAACAATATCAGATAGATTGGACAACACAGAAGAAATAGCAGCATCAATGCTACCGCTTGCTTCCTCGATGCGAGCCGCCATTGTTGTTGGAATCTCACGGTCGCTTCTCCACTCCAGGACACACCCACCCTGCGTCCTGATTGGACAGACCATAAATTCGGTTGGGGAAATCACTTTCAATGAGCGGGTTCCCACCATAAACAGGCCTTAATATGTAGCGGGAAAAACACCCAATCTGGCAACACCAGCTACCAGTGTCGTAGCCTACTAGAGACTGACATTTTTTCGGGAATCCCACGGGTCACGGGATTCCCGTGGGATTCCCGTGGGATGGGAGTCAGTATTAGTAACGATCATGGGATTGGGACGGTACAGGATTAAACATTAACGGGAGCAGACGGGAGCGGGAGCAAACCAATAGTAACTTCCGCTCTGAGTTTTTCACCCGCGCTCAAAAACAACAAGAATGGGAGTGGTGCGGGAGCGGGAGTCATTCTGAATGGGAGCGGGATGGGAGTGGGAGTAATTTCACCAGGAGTGGGACGGGACAGGATTTAGATTTCTACTCTGGCCCGGGATCGGGACGGGACACCATTTTTTTCTCTGGGAGTGGGACAGGACAGGAGTGAAAATCCACTCCCGTGTCAGTCTCTATAGCCTACAGCCGCGTGCGTCATCAAAACAAAATGCAGCGTGGAAGCCACAGCAGCATGGAGACGACTGTGGATGCGACAAAGCAGCAGTATGATCACTTAAAACAGTTTTATGACCAGGTGCTCGGTGAGGATGATGGCAACAATCTTACATTTCTCTGCAAACTTTGCCCGCCGGATTTCAGTAAAAAAATCTGCACTTAAACCTGCCTGGTATAATTTTCCAGGATTGCTTTTAGACAGCTAGGAAATAAATGTTCTTCTTCTATTAAGAAAACAAAATCTGATTTTTATCTGTCAGCCACTACTAATAACTTTAATGACCCCAGAAAATTCTGGAAGGCTATAAAATTACTTTCTTATAACAAAGATAGTATTAATGTTCCTTCTTCTATTATGAAAGAGTCTGTAGTAGTTTATGACAAGCTAGAGATATTGAATCATTTTAATGAACATTTTATTCAGTCGGGTTCTTAGTTTGACACTGTTTGTCCTTATGCTGTGACACCCTGTGGAGATGTGCCAGTCACTACGGGTGTCTTCAATCTCGTTCCATTTTCAGTGGCTGACGTTCAAAAAACCCTAAAAGGACTGGCTCCAGAAAACCCCCCAGGACCTGATCTTATAGAGCCCTATTTCTTAAAAATAGCTGCTGATTGTGTAGCACAGCCTCTAACGTACCTTTTAACCTTACTTTAAAGAGCAACACTATTCCCAAAATCTGGAAATCTGCATTTGTTTGTCCATTACTGAAAGGGGGTGACCCGTCAAATTTAAATAATTATAGACCAATTTCTAATTTGTCTGTTTAGGCCAAAACGCTTCAATCCCTGGTGAGTGATCAGATGAAAGACTTCTTGCACGCCCAGGACATTTTATCCCCAGTTCAGTCAGGTTTTAGAAAAAAACATAGTACCACCACAGCTGCAATGAAGGTGATAAATGATATCTCTGTTGCTCGTGACAAGAAGCAGCACTGTGCATCCCTTTTTATTGATTTGTCAAAAGCGTTTGACACGGTTGATTATGATGTTTTAAAGATTAGGATTCTTAAATCTGGGTTTTCAAAAAAAACTGTCTCTTGGTTTTCAAACTATCTTAGTGACAGAACTCAGTGCATTAAGCATGATGGTGTTCAATCTGGTATTTTACCAATCTTTAAAAGGGTTCCACAAGGCTCTGTATTAGGCCCTCTTTTTTTTACTATTTATATAAATGATCTTATTCGGCATGTGTCTGATGCAACTTTTCATTTTTATGCAGATGATACAGTTATTTACTGCTGTGCACCTTCTCTTAAACAAGCAATTGCACACTTACAGAAAGCTTTTAATGTCGTCCAAAATACTTTGCTACAGTTGAAACTTGTGCTCAATGCAGACAAAACTAAATGTATGCTTTTCACAGACCTTCGGAACAGGCCACTGAATGTTCCTTCAGTGGTTACTCTTGATGGTCGTGAAATACAGATTGTTACAACTTATGGGTATCTTGGTATTGTCATTGATGACCACCTATCATTTAAGCCTCATGTTCACTGTCTAGTGAGAAAGTTGAGACTAAAATTGGGTTTTTACTTTCGAAATAAGCTGTGCTTTTTTTTATGTAAAAAAACGGTTGGTGGCATCCACTTTTTTAACTGTGCTGCACTATGGTGATATATTATATATGCATTCATCTGCTCAATGCCTGCAGATGATTGATGCAGCCTATCACGCATCATTGAGATTTATTACTAATTGTAAATCTCGCACCCATCACTGTGAGCTGTATTCTCGTGTAGGGTGGTCTGCGATGGCTACACGGAGGATTTGTCATTGGTATATATTTATATATAAGGCTATTCTTGGTGCGCTTCCATCTTATTTATGTTCACTTCTTATGAAAAAAAGTACTGGTCATTACTCTCTCCGTTCTCAGGCTGTTGTCTTGTTTTCTGTCCCACGTGTCAGTACTGAGCTGGGTAAAAAGTCCTTTGCTTATTCTGCTCCCTTTACATGGAATTTGCTGCAAAATAACTTGAAACTTAGTAAATTGGTTCCTTTGAATACTTCTAAGCTGAGAATGAGATGTTTTGAGTTGGCCTCCCTTACATGTCAATGTTTTAATTGAAATTTTATTGTAAGGGCATATTTGGCTTTTATGTGTGTCTTTGTACGTATGTAATGAGGTGATGTAATTTTGAGGCCTATCATGGCCAGGTCTCCCTGGCCAAGGAGATTTTTAATCTCAATGGGTATTACCCGGTTAAATAAAGGATAAATAAATAAAAAAATAATAAAAATTGAGTCGTAGGCTTTCTTATAGTCAGTCCAGGCAGTGCACAGATTTGTCTACCTGGTCTTACAGTCTGGAGTGACTGCTCTATCCACCAGTAGCTGGTTCTTGGCTCCTCTGGTGTTACTGCCTGTTCCCTTCTGGGAAGAGTGCATGTATTGAGCCATATGCGTACTCATCTTAGCCTCTATGATGCTTGACAGGAGCTTCCATGTGATACAGAGCCAAGTCATTGGCCAATAGTTGAATGGGATTGCTCCCTTCTGGTGATCCTTTACGATCAGAATTGTCCATCCTTGAGTTAACCATTCTGGGTGGGTCCCATCCATCAGCAGTTGGTTCATTAAGTGTGGTTAGTTTTATCAGCCAGTAGATGTGGATCATGTCAGGGCGTGGTGCTGTCAAGCTCTTCATACCTGCCGCTCTTTCTTGGACATCTGCCGTTGTAACAGTTACTGGTTGTTGTTCTGGGAGATTGCTGTGATCTGTTCTTAGATCCTCTAGCCACTGAGCATTGGTGTTGTGGGATGCCTCCTTCTCCCATATGTTCCTCCAGCACTGTTCAGTCTCAGCCCTGGGTGGATCGGATCTTGTATTATTACCCCGCCACTATGAGTACACTTTGGATGGGTTGTGGAGAACATCTGGTTTATTCTCCTGGCTTCTGCTTCTCCCTTGTAGGCTATCTCTTTAGGCGGGTGGCCAGGGTGGTGAGTCTTTGTTTGGCAGTTTCTAGAGCCTCAGGAAATGACAGCTTGTTGTACTTAGATAACCTCTTCCCTACACCTTTCTGTAGGTCTGAGAGCTGACTAACATCTCTTTGTGTTGCCTAGATCTTGGCCTCCAGCCTTCCCCTCCATGGGGGGTAATGCTCTTTGTGGCCTGTGGTGTTTATCGTAGGCGTAGATCAGCTCACTTACTCTTTGTAGATAGTATGTAGTGCTGCATTAACAACTTGTAGAAGACTTTCAGAGGGTACTCTGTCACTTAGCCTTGGCAGTCTTGGTCGTCGTACTAGTGGGTCCAGTTTGGTTATGATCTGCAGTCGTAGGTCAGCCGCCCTTACGTTTAGTGGGCTTGTTGTTGTTATTGGGGCTTGGGACCCAAAACCTGAGTGTTGGGATGATGATGATATCTCCCTATTGACCTGTTGTCCTGACTCCCCCTTGCCGTATGTCATATATATATATATATATATATATATATATATATATATATATATATATATATATATATATATATATATATATATATATATATATATATATATATATATATATACAGTGGGGCAAAAAAGTATTTAGTCAGCCACCAATAGTGCAAGTTCTCCCACTTAAAAAGATGAGAGAGGCCGGTAATTTACATCATAGATATACCTCAACTATAAGAGACAAAATGAGAAAAAAAAATCCAGAAAATCACATTGTCTGATTTTTAGAGAATTTATTTGCAAAATATGGTGGAAAATAAGTATTTGGTCAATAACAAAAGTTCATCTCAATACTTTGTTATATACCCTTTGTTGGCAATGACAGAGATCAAACGTTTTCTGTAAGTCTTCACAAGGTTTTCACACACATTTTGGCCCATTCCTCCATGCAGATCTCCTCTAGAGCAGTTATGTTCTGGGGCTGTCACTGGGCAACACGGACTTTCAACTCCCTCCAAAGATTTTCTATGGGGTTGAGATATGGAGACTGGCTAGGCCACTCCAGGACCTTGAAATGCTTCTTACGAAGCCACTCCTTCGTTACCCGGGCGGTGTGTTTGGGATCATTGTCATGCTGAAAGACCCAGCCACGTTTCATCTTCAATGCCCTTGCTGATGGAAGGAGGTTTTCACTCAAAATTTGACGATACATGGCCCCATTCATTCTTTTTTTCACACGGATCAGTCGTCCTGGTCCCTTAGCAGAAAAACAGCCCCAAAGCATGATGTTTCCACCCCCATGCTTCACTGTAGGTATGGTGTTCTTTGGATGCAACTCAGCATTCTCTCTCCTCCAAACACGACGAGTAGAGTTTTAACCAAAAAGTTCTATTTTGGTTTCATCTGACCATATGATATTCTCCCAGTCATCGTCTGGATCATCCAAATGCTCTCTAGCAAACTTGAGACGGGCCTTGACATGTACTGGCTTAAGCAGGGGGACACGTCTGGCACTGCAGGATTTGAGTCTCTGGCGGCGTAGTGTGTTACTGATGGTAGCCTTTGTTACTTTGGTCCCAGCTCTCTGCAGGTCATTCACTAGGTCCCCCCGTGTGGTTCTGGGATTTTTTCTCACCGTTCTTGTGATCATTTTGACCCCACAGGGTGAGATCTTGCGTGGAGCCCCAGATCGAGGAAGATTATCAGTGGTCTTGTATGTTTTCCATTTTCTAATAATTGATCCCATAGTTGATTTCTTCACACCAAGCTGTTTACCTATTGCAGATTCAGACTTCCCAGCCTGGTGCAGGTCTATAATTTTGTTTCGGGTGTCCTTTGACAGCTCTCTAGTTTTGGCCATGGTGGAGTTTAGAGTGTGACTGTTTGAGGTTGTGGACAGGTGTCTTTTATACTGATAACGGGTTCAAACAGGTGCCATTAATGAAGGTAACGAGTTGAGGACAGAGGAGCCTCTTACAGAAGAAGTTACAGGTCTGTGAGGGCCAGAAATCTTGCTTGTTTGTAACTGACCAAATACTTATTTTCCACCATATTTTGCAAATAAATTCTTTAAAAATCAGACAATGTGATTTTCTGGATTTTTTTTTCTCATTTTGTCTCTCATAGTTGAGGTATATCTATGATGAAAATTACCGGCCTCTCTCATCTTTTTAAGTGGGAGAACTTGCACTATTGGTGGCTGACTAAATACTTTTTTGCCCCACTGTTTATATAGATATACCTCATGCCTGAGGTATATATATATATATATATATATATATATATATATATATATATATATATATATATATATATATATATATATATATATATATATATATATATATATATATATATATATACTTCTTATTTTAGTTTTTGGTTTTCTTAACATATATTCACAATTTTTGTTTTACTAATTTTCCTTTTTTATCATCAATTACACAAGGATAATATCCTTTTGCTGTCATACTGCAGGTCTGGTGTCTGTCTCTCTCCCTTCTCTGCAGGGCGTGATGGGCAGGTGCGGCTCATCTCTGTTAATTTAGGGGGCTACTTAAGGAGTTGGGACCAGGAAGAGGGAGTCAGTTATTTCTCGCTACCAGCGTGGTATATGACCAAAGAGCTTACTTCAAGATTCCCATTTAAGACAGATCTAATTCTGTGTCTCTGTCTTTTCCTAGCTACCAACCAAAGCCAGTCTGCTGCAGCCCTCCTCCAGGAGCCCACCTGCCTGTCCACCCTCCTACACACCATCACCAGAAGGGTAGAGTCTCAGTTTGCTCCTGGACCCAGGACACCATCCCTCCAAGCTCAAAACAACCTCAAGCCCCGTGAGTTCAGCATCCTTCACCTTCCCACCTCCTTTGATCAGTTGTTCACGTCACCCAATCTTTTCCCTACGCAGAACCTAGGAAGATCCTGCCAGACTCCACTTTCTGTGCTTTGTTTAATAAAGCTTTCCTTAACCAAACTAACTGTCTCCGTGGTTGCCCTGATTCAGAGTCTTTCTTCTCTCATTATGACATTTAAAATCAAAAGGGTCGAACTGTGTTAGGAAAATTTAGATTTCTCTTGTCTCATATATTTAGTTATGCTATTTATCCAGTGAAAAATGTTTTTACTCAGTTTGCTGAGGTGTTTGACAAAACATACTTATTCCCATGACAACCCAAATTGTTTCTCATGGTTTTTTAAAGTGTGTTTAATTTTATTTGACTCTGACACAAACCTCACAGTGTTTTCACCCAGTATGAGTAAGGTAGACAAACTCTGTCTATTCAGAATGGGGCTGAATACTGTGCCATAAACATATGCAAACATGAAAATAAAGCGCTGACTGAGTGAAATTCATCGATGTTTATTTAACTAGGGTGAATAGTAGAATACTTTTCCCTATTACACCTAGTAGCCGACATCAGCTCTCTTTCTGGGAAAAAACCCAATTTCTTCTTCTACGCTGCTCTTGCTTGCTCCTTCGAGGACAAAGGGAAATTATGACATCCTAGGACTAGACTCAGTGCAGGAGGTGGGGAACAAAGGGATCCTAACTAAATTAACATGTCTGTTGGATAATGTCTCCAACCCCATGCATGAATCTGGTGCTGAACTGGAGAGCTCCCTTAGTGAAACAGAAGTAACGCCATCAGCTGGCAGTACCACAGAACTATGAGATGGCAACAATTGAGGCAGCTTGATCACGCTGGGAGTGAACGCTGGCACGACTTGGTGCCGCTGCTCGCCAATATTTTTGTATTTGTTGCTCGCTGCCTTCGCTCACCGGTAACTTTTAAATTTTTTTTTAACTTTTTAACGGACAGTCCAATTGTTTTACTGGGAAAACGACCATGATTCGTCAGCAGTACAGGATTGTGTGAGTCCCAACTAGCCTACTACCGGTAGTTCACCTGTCCTGCCCCGTTTTCAGCCTCACCTGGCTTTTTTAATAATGTGGACCGGCAGGACATACACCCTGCTTGTCTGTGTCTGGATATTCCTACTGCCCGTTCACCTGCAAGTGGCGGGTTTGCTGCAGTAGTCAGCCGCTGACTGCTCCGGTTCCGCTGTCACTCCCTTGGACCTGCGACCGAGGCACTCCACCTTCATCCGGAGATCACCTTCCAGCCACGTCGGAGATACATCCACCGAGGGTCCCCATCGGATTGTCCACCGCAACGGTTCAACAGCAATAAAATCCATCTGGTCCAGCTCCCGATGGTGGATTCGTTGCCCTACATGCTACACCAGCCGGGCTGTCGACCACAGTGTGTTAGCCCGCCTAGCCTAGTCGGCTAACACCACCACCAGCTGCGACAACAACGCACTCAACTTTGCTCTGCTCAACATCTGTTCACTGACAAACAAGGGACATCTCAATCAGGATCTCATCACTGACCGTAAACTGGACTTTCTCTGTTTAACCGAGACCTGGCAACGGCCCCAACATTACTCTCAGCTCAACGATTTCACTCCTAGTGAGTTTGTTTACATTTCTCAACCCCGTGGTTCCGGTTGCGGAGGAGGTCTCGTGATAATTCATCGCGAGAATTGGAAAGTCTCGCCGGTATCAGCTCCAGTTTCAGGCATATTTGAATCCACAGTCTGCAAGCTATCTGGTCCAACTCCAACCATCATTGCTGCTGTCTACCGCCCCCCAAAACCGAAAAGTGCCTTTTTAACCGAGTTTGCTGATTTTCTCACCCACCTATCCTCTCTCACCAAACTTAATTCTGCTGGGTGATTTCAATATCCACATGGACAATACCAATTTGCCTCTCACCAAAGACTTTACTTCCTGCCTAGAGAGTTTTGGATGTCAGCAATACACCACACAGTACAAATCACAGTACTACTCCAACTTAATCACTGCCAATCAACATAGCTCTAAGTCACTTTTCTCTATACTTAACAATACTATCAAACCTCAGGACCCTTTTCCCCTGCACCTTTACACAACCTCCTTCTGCATCATGTCATACTTCACAGAAAAAATCAAGAACATTCACCAGAACCTTGGATCAACGGCTCATCTCAGCAACTCAGCAGATCTCCCCCTTACACATTTATTCTCCTCCTTCCGTCCTCCCACTGTCTCGGAAATCACAGAGCTCATCTGGAAATCCAAATCATCCACCTGTCAACTGGACCCCCTCCCAACACAACTTGTCAAAACCTGCCATCCCTCTCTGGCTCCCCTCATCTCTGCTATCATCCACTCCTCCCTCACCACTGGAACTGTCCCTACACCTCTCAAACTGCTGCCATCACCCTGATTGTAAAAAAAACCTGGTGCCGACCCCACCAACCTCAACAACCTCTGTCCTTTCTCCAATTTACCCTTCATTTCCAAAATTCTTGAAGAAATAGTTGCCTCCCAGCTCCATTCTCACCTATCTGCCAACAGCCTGTACGAAGAATTTCAGTCTGGTTTCCGGCCACTCCATAGCACTGAAACAGCACTCATCAAAATCACCAATGACCTCCTCATGGCATCTGATTCTGAACTACTCACCATCCTCATCCTCCTCGACCTGAGTGCAGCCTTCGACACCATCTGTCACACCACCCTCCTCAGTAGGCTTTCTTCCATTGGCATCACTAGCACTCCGTTGGACTGGTTTATTTCCTATTTTTCTGACCGCACTCAGTTTATTTAACTGAAGACCCTCAAATCCACCCCCTCCCCCATCAACTCAGGTGTGCCCCAGGGCTCTGTTCTAGGGCCCCTGCTCTTCATCATATACCTCCTTCCCCTTGGCAATATCTTCCGCAAATTTAACATCCACTTCCATTGCTATGCCGATGACACCCAGCTCCACCTCACCACGCAACCATCGTCCTCTCTTCCGCCCGCCTCCCTCACAAATTGCATCTGTGAATTAAAAGCCTGGTTCACCAACAACTTCCTTCAATTAAACAGTAGTAAAACCGAGGTTCTCCTCATTGGCACCAAATCAACTCTTTCCAAAACCGACAGTTTTCAAGTTGCTATTGATAGTTCCTCCATCTCCCCCTCCCCCCAGGTTAAGAGTCTGGGTGTCATCCTTGATAGCACACTATCTTTCCAATCCCATATAAATAACATTACCCTGCCTATTTCCACTTAAGAAACATCTACCGCCTCCGTCCCTCCCTTACCCCACATACTACTGCCATACTTGTGCACAGCCTTGTCACCTCCCGACTAGATTACTGCAACTCCCTCTTCTTTGGACTTCCTCAGAAATCACTCCACAAACTACAACTGGTCCAGAACTCAGCTGCTTGCATCATAACAAGAATTCCCTCTATCCACCACATCTCTCCGGTCCTCCGACAGCTCCACTGGCTCCCCGTACAGTTCTGCATTCACTATAAAATTATCATGGTGACATTCAAGGCACTTCACCGCCTTGCCCCCCCATATCTGTCAGACCTCCTGCATGTTCCCACCCCCTCCCATGCTCTTAGATCCTTATCTGCTTTGCACCTGTTTGTCCCTTCCGCCCGTCTCACCACCATGGGGAGCAGAGCATTCAGCTGCATAAAAACCTGGATGACTCTTTACTTTCTGCTTCTGAATGCAGACAAAACAGAAGTTATAGTCTTTGGACCACAGTCTTTGAAAAAGAAGCTGATTAGCCAGTCACTTCATTTGGATGGGATTAAACTGATTTCAGATAATAAAGTAAAAAATCTTGGTGTTGTTTTTGATCAGGACCTGTCATTTAAATCCCATATCAAAGAGGTTTCTAGAATTTCCTTCTTTCATCTGAGGAACATTGCAAAAATTAGAAATCTCCTGTCCAGGGGTGATGCTGAGAAACTAGTCCATGCATTTGTTACTTCAAGGCTGGACTATTGTAATTCTTTACTATCAGGAAGTCCACAAGCTGTAGTTAAAAGCCTTCAGCTGATCCAAAATGCTGCAGCCAGAGTTCTGATGAAAATTAAAAAGAGAGATCATATCTCTCCTATCCTGGCTTCTCTTCATTGGCTTCCAGTTAAATCCAGAATAAAATTTAAAATCCTCCTTCTCACATATAAAGCCGTAAATGGCCAAGCTCGATCTTATATCAGAGAGCTGATTGTTCCTCATGTCCCTAACAGAGCACTTCGCTCTCAATCTGTCGGTTTACTAGTGGTTCCTAAAATTTATAAAAATAGAATGGGAGGCAGATCTTTTAGTTATCAGGCTCCTCTCCTGTAGAACGAACTACCAGTTTTAGTCCGTGAGGCAGACACCCTGTCTACTTTTAAGGCCAGGCTTAAAACTTTCCTTTTTGATAAAGCTTATAGTTAGGGTGGCTCGGGTTATCCTGAGCTATCTCTATAGTTATGCTGCTATAGGCTTAGACTTCTGGAGGACATAGGGACCCCCATTTCATCATTCTGCTTCATTCTCTCTCTATCTCCTATTCTGCAGAATCTGATAGTTCAATCTCTAACGTTCTGCTCTCTCTGCTTTTCCTCAGAGTAGCTTTGCCTCATCTGTTCCTGTTTGGCTGTGACGGCATCCTGGAAAGAAACATCAGCTGTGCTGCTTCCATCAACACCCTTGTTTATAGATGCTGGAGATCGGCCTGTTTTCCAGTGTGGTCCTGTTCCTCTGACCGTGACTGAGTGGATGTGCTCTCTTCGTCCTCTGGCATGGGAGCTGGCTCGGAGCTTGTCTGCCTGGCTGTGTGTTTCCTGGACGTGGCCGCCTTTACAGCTGCTTTTTGTGTCTCTGCTTCTGTCTCCTTGAACCCCAGTCGGCCTCGGCAGATGGCCGCTCACACTGAGCCTGGTTCTCCTGGAGGTTTCTTCCTGTTAAAAGGGAGTTTTTCCTCTCCACTGTCGCTACAAGCATGCTTAGTGTGAGGGATTGTATTTGAGTCAATGAGTCAATGCAATCAACTGGTTTCCTTAGATAGAAAACTTTGTATCAATTTGACTGTATGATCTGGTTGAACTGTAAAGTGCCTTGAGATGACATGTGTTGTGAATTTGATGCTATATAAATAAACTGAATTGAATTGAAATTGTCATGTTCAAGCCAGTCTGAGATGATTCCAGCTTTATGACATGGCACATTATCCTGCTGAAAGTAGCCATCAGAAGTTGGGTACATTGTGGTCATAAAGGGATGGACATGGTCAGCAACAATACTCAGGTAGGCTGTGGCATTGCAACGATGCTCAATTGGTACCAAGGGGCCCAAAGAGTGCCAAGAAAATATTCCCCACACCATGACACCACCACCACCAGCCTGAACCGTTGATACAAGGCAGGATGGATCCATGCTTTCATGTTGTAGACGCAAAATTCTGACGCTACCATCCGAATGTCGCAGCAGAAATCGAGACTCATCAGACCAGGGAACGTTTTTCCAATCTTCTATTGTCCAATTTCAATGAGCTTGTGCAAATTGTAGCCTCAGTTTCCTGTTCTTAGCTGAAAGGAGTGGCACCCGGTGTGGTCTTCTGCTGCTGTAGCCCATCTGCCTCAAATTTCGACGTACTGTACATTCAGAGATGCTCTTCTGCCCACCTTGGTTGTAACGGGTGGTTATTTGAGTCAATGTTGCCCTTCTATCAGCTCGAACCAGTCTGGCCCTTCTCCTCTGACCTCTGGCATCAATAAGGCATTTCCACCCACAGAACTGCCGCTCACTGGATGTTTTTACCATTCTCTGTAAACCCTAGAGATGGTTGTGCGTGAAAATCCCAGTAGATCAGCAGTTTCTGAAATACTCAGACCAGCCCTTCTGGCACCAACAATCATGCCATGTTCAAAGTCACTCAAATCACCTTTCCTCCCCATACTGATGCTTGGTTTGAACTGCAGGAGATTGTCTTGACCATGTCTGCATGCCTAAATCCACTGATTTGCCGCCATGTGATTGGCTGCTTAGAAATTAAGCGTTAACGAGCAGTTGGACAGGTGTACCTAATAAAGTGGTCGGTGAGTGTATGTATATATACATATATATATATATATATATATGTGCACATTAGCTGGTGCTTTTCTGACTCTCCTTCCACTGCCTGTTTTCCTGTTTCTTCCATGTGCACTTGGAAATGTAAAAACAGATGGAGTGGACTTAAACACTGCATTAATTCAGCTTCACTCCTATTGGCAGAGGTCTGTAGCTGCTAGTGGCTGCCTGGCTGCGGAAGAGATAACTAGCAATGACTAACTTCCATCATGTTCTTGCTTAGAAGAATGATGGATTGGGCCACATAGTAGAAAATTTGGCAGCAGGTGGGGCATTTGATCAATCCCTTTGCTGTATTATGCTGACTGTCTAGCTCAGGAAATGTATCAGTATGCAGGAGCACAGAGTTTTGCACTGAGTTTCGGTTTGTTTTCAAATTACTGTGGACAATATAATCTATTTTTTTTTTTTTTTTTTTTTACAATGTCCTGTCTGGCAAAGTGGCAATAAGAATAATTGTCTTGATGCCAAAAACAGCCCAACAGATTTTACTTTCACAAGTGTAGCAGTATGGCAATTGCCATACTGCTACACTTGTTTCATGCATATAAATTGCTTTATTATAATTATGCAGGGAGTTTTACAGTTTATATGGACACTGCAATGTAAATAGAGCAGAAAAACAGAGGAAGAAAAGGAAGGAAGAAAAAATAAAGAGAAAAGATGAAAGAAAGAAGAGATAGAAAGGAGATAATAACAAAACATTTTCAGTCTGCTTCATCACCTGTAAAGAGATGAAAAAAGAACAGCACAACCGAAACACATGGTAAGAGACATACAGTAAAGCAACACCTTGAAACTATCATCTGACTACTCTGTGTTACTTGAAGATATGAATGTGGGGTTTCTGTATGGAAGTGAATCTCTGAGTACCTGGAGCCAAGCACCTGTAATTGTTTGTGAGGGTGCACATGTGCATGTAAAGTTTATCCATAGAGAAAAATGCTCAATAGTGGTTGTGGAGAGCTGAAGAGGCAGAACCCACAAAGCACTGAGTCCAGCGCCGGGAGACCCAAAGCCCAAGGGCCCAAAGGGACCCCAAGAGCGAAGGCACCAAGGAGGGGCCAGCCCCGGAAATCAGACCCCCACCAAGGGAGGAGGAGAGACAGCACCGAAGAAGCCCCCCAGCCACCGCCATGCCGGCGCCCTGGGGAGCTGCGGGGACGAGTCCGCGGGCTCCGCCAGCAGCCGGCCTCCCCGAAGTAGGGCTGGTCACCGAACACCGCCCCCCCCCACGGCACCGACCAAAATGCCCCGGCCCCACAGAGCACCGAAACACGCCCCGGCACCAAGCCCCGGCGACCGGCCGCAACACCCAACGCGACTGCGCCACCCAGGAAAAACACACAGGCGGCCACGCCCACAGCCAGGGCCGACGCGCAAGAAGAGCAGACTGCAGCAGCCCGTGGGCAGCGCACAGCCACAGCGGAGCTAACACCGCCCCCCCCGTCCACACCAGCCCCCAACGCGCGCCGGTCGGAGCCACTCCAACCCCCACCAGCCACGATCAGCGGCAACAAAGCAGTTCCACCATGCCTCCAAGTGGGAAAACTCATTCAGCGCAGCCAGCCCATCCACACCAGCCCCCCAACACCACCCTCGCCGGAGCCGCCCAGACCCCCACACACCAGCTGCGAGCTGCCAGCAGGACCTCCGTCCAACGGGCCCACCCGCCCCCAAGAAAACAGACATGCCAATCCACCCAAAGAAAAAAAAAAAAAAAACGGCAAGCAAAAAGGCCCTCACAATGCGACAGTGGAAACCAGACACCGACCCACCCGC
Source organism: Cyprinodon tularosa (assembly GCF_016077235.1). Taxonomy (NCBI): domain Eukaryota; kingdom Metazoa; phylum Chordata; class Actinopteri; order Cyprinodontiformes; family Cyprinodontidae; genus Cyprinodon; species Cyprinodon tularosa. The sequence goes on along the minus strand of NW_024038851.1, from coordinate 1,406,092 downwards.
AACCGTTCCCCCCCACTGAAAAAAAAAAAAAAGTCCCCTATGCAAGAGGAGAAATGCAAATGGAAAAACCAGAGCACATAACAAAACCCAAGACCTGCACCTCACCATGCCGTGCAGCTCTCCTCCTCCCCGAACTGATACCACAAAACCGGCATCGGAAAAAGCATCGCCCAGGAACCGGCATCGAAGCGAAGGCACCGGCACAGAAAATCCCAGAACAACCACCCCAAAGTGAATCCAGTCCCGGGCCCCAGGGATCCGAGGCCCCAGGGGCGCCAGACCCCCAGACAGGAGCCCCAGCAAGGCCCCGGCCGGCCGGGTGCCCGCAGAGAGGCCGCCAGGAATGAGCCAGCAGCCACCCGGGCATCCGCCCACAGACCCGAGCTCCACCAGTGCACCGGCGAGCCCCGACACCAGCCAGCGGAGGGAGAGCAGGACAGGGGACAATATAATCTAAACACCATACAAATCATTTTACATTTATCATACAATGAGGAAGAAGGTCTTTAAAAAACGACCATGATGCCTTTTGTGATTGCTTTTACATGAAACTGTAATTATTTCATTTATAACCCACATAAATATTCCAAGGGCACTATTGGAGCGGATAGGGCCACATAATAGTAAACTTGGCAGCAGGCGGGGTTAGTCAGATCCATTTGCTGTTTTATGCTGATTGTCTAGCTCAGAAATTATATACCAGTGTGCAGGAGCACAGAGTTTTGCACTGGGTTTCGGTTTGTTTCCAAAATAAAAGCATGTGTTGTAGGCAAAATATTGTCCGCATTTAATCAGACAAAACATATATTAAGAAACTAGCAGTTAATATCGTCCCTAAAATATGTTAAAAAATATGGACAAAATAATTTAAACACTATACTAATCATTTTAAAATGTATCATACAATGAGGAAGAAGGTCTTTAAAAAACTACCATGATGTATTGTGTGATGTGTTTTGTCACTGCTTTTACATTAATGTGCAATTATTTCATTTATAACATACATAAATATTCCAGAGGCACTATTATAGCAGTTGGGTCCCTTATTGGTGGTTGTTCCCTACTGCTGTCAGTTGGAAACAGTTGTCACCTATGATATTACTTCAAACAGAAAGTGAAAGCATTACTGATTTCCGCGTTAAGTAAAGCTGTCAAACCTGTTCAAACTAGATAAGCTGTGCACAGCAACAGGAGTAGGGCATTTGAAGTGCCACTTCAACTGAGCAAATGGTTTGAAACTTTTTTCATAAAAGGAAAATAATGGTTGAGATAGAAACACGGATCGGGCACATTTGGGAGGTGTTTTTTGCTCTTCAAATTGTTGCCAGACCTTTGGCCGAGTATCGGTCAGCTATGGTATGTTATGAGATACATTTTCACTTGAAAATTTTGCAAAACAAATCCAATTAACAAGTAAAACTTCTAAACTTCTACTGATTTAGAACAACATGGTTGGAAACTATGATTTGATTCCCCCTTCAGCATACGAACAGCCGGAAATGGACGGTAAGGTAAGTAACATTTTGCTAGAAATCTTTGCAATGAGATATCAGATCTTTGTTTCTTATAACAGTTACTTTCCAAATGTCTTTCTATCCTCTCTGCATTTAGGCAAGAAAAGTTGCTCTTTTAAGATTTAGTTTAAATATTTTTCTGGTTGTCTCAGCAGTCATCTAGCAGTCTTCTATGTGATTGAAGATAATGAACAACTGCTTTGCCTGTTTAATGTGTATATTATGTAAAACCACAGTTTAATTTAAACAGCATTGATGTTTAATATGTGCATAGCTTTTTTAGAACGAGCCTCATGAACATCTGGTATGTCTTTCATGATTTATTTGTACATAAAAGGAACTGAGAGAACAGTTCTTATGTTGTCTGTTCCCTTTATTTCTGCTGCATCGATTTTTATGGGAGACAGTCCTCTGATAGATGGGAATTCACGCAGCTCCATGTGTTCACAATAACATTTCTCAAATTATTCTTTTAGGTGTATCGGTGTTGATGAGTTTAGCCAAAAAATGCATAAAATCTACAAACCCCTTTTTTCAACACTATAGCTAGACATGATCAGCTAAACATGATTAGGCTATCACCAAAGCAATGTAGCTAATGCAATGTAGCAAATGTCTGTCACATCGCTCTATCTTTATTTAAAAAACGTCATAGAGTTGGAAAGCAAATAAAAAATTTAAACCATCTGAGAGAAATTATTTACCAGGCTGGGTAAAAAGGTCTGTATGAGAGCAAAAAGGAGAGTAAAGTTTTCCTCAGCTTCATTAATACCTGTAGCTTTGGAAGCAGAGTCTGTGAATGTACTCTTTGGTTGTCAAATCCACTATAGGACTTCAGAGTTGATAGACAAAGAGTTATTTTTTCCATTTTAACACTGAATTTTAACTACTACCATGTGACAACTCAGAGTTATATCTGTATGGTATAACTCTATTACTAGGTAAATTAACACAGTCTTTGTTTAAAGTCTGCTAACACTATATTATTGAACACTTTTCAATTTGTCATGCAGAGTGTCCCAGATGCTGCAGCCCCAGGGAACAAGCAAGAGCTAGCTCAGGCAAACAGAACAGGAACAGGCAGAATGAGAGGTCAAGGAGTCCGAAGCCAGGTCATGCAAACAGATCAGAAGAGTAACAGGCATTCTCAGAGGTTCAGGAGTCTGAAGACAGGTCAGGCAAACAGAACAGGGACAGGCAAGCTCAGTGGTTGAGAAGCAGGTCAGGATCAGGTAATCAGAAACACTAAAACACTAAGGAACGCTAAAAACACTCTCACCACAGGCTAGAGAGAAATAATTTGGTCCTGATGACTGGGAGCAAGCAACTTAAATGGAGGCAGGAGCAGGAGGGATCAGATGAGGAGTAATGACAAACCAGGCCGAATTGGAAAGGCTAAATAAGTAATTAAGCCACTTGCCAGTGCCAAGTTCATGACAACTACAGGTTAAAATATTGATGTCTTTATAATAATTAAGGATTGCAAATATAACATCTTTGCAAACACTACATACTACTAGAAAATAGAAACTAGGTAGATCAAATACACAATTTGGAAAGAAGAAAGAAGGGGTGGGGGTCTAACAGTCCATTCAAGAGTTTCTTTGGAAAAGCCCAAGTTAAGCAAGATGTATCAATGCTTTCAGTAGGTATATGTTAATAACAATGAATGCAGTCAACATTGTTGTTTCATTTACGCTACAATGGGTAATGTCATAATTCACAAATGTAACATGATGAGCATCCTATGAGGCTTTGCGAAAAGAGCTCTTTTGACAGTGCGAGCCGTAATTCGTTGACTGAGGCGCAGAATCCTCACAACAGGAGTGGTACTTGCAGCAACAGGGTAGTTTATTTAACCAAGGGTGAGAAATCACTTTTCTCATCCACTTCACAGCTGGAATGAATCGCAATGATACACTGTAATCGGAAATTCTGAATTGCAGGAGAAGAAGGCAGTCAGCAAACCGACTTCTATGGAATTCACGTGAAGATGTTTCTCCCTTTCAGGCTGGGAGCCCCAGAGAAAAGAAGGCATTTAGGTTCAGTGTGTCAATTTTAAAGCTGTATGACAGAGGTCTGGCTTGCCTGCATCACAGTTTTCCAGCAGCTGACTCGTATCACAGGCATGACGTCTGGGGGTTTGTTGTGCTTACATCGTCCCGGTTTGAGCTTTTTGCATCTCTCTAGAAGGAGCACACAGCACCATATTCATGGGATCTGCCTGCATCTGCCTTAAAAGGCCTTGAATTTTAATTTGGCTATCAGCTATTTTCCTTGAAGAGACATGATCCCAGTCACAAGGGGGTCAGACTGTAATCATGTGCTCCAGCAGTGTTTGTACGACAACAATAATAAATAAAACAAATTCAATAAATATCTTTATTGAGGTTGTTCCATAATTATACTTAATTTACTGTAAAGCTCTGTTCTATTATTCTGATTCTGAGTATTGGTTTGTTTTTTAAATTAAAGGTACCTGTTCTTTACATTTTATTTATGTCCTCTGCATCTTTTGTTTGCATTTTAAGAATTACCTAAATAGATTTATGTTCCTTTAGACAGGCAATTTATACACATAATTTATTTTCATTTTACATTTTACTGGTTCATTTAGTTTACATATAATTTTTATATTCCTCTCCCCTGTTTTTTTCTTAAACATAAATACTGTATGTTCTGTTGAAGAAACATCATAAAATGGCAGAATAAATCTAGCTTCCAGCTAAACCCGACAACAAAAATATTTGATTGCATATTTTGGTACTTGCAGTTTTTTACCACAAATACTAAAAATTCTTTATATTCACTTCCAGCCGCTATAAACAGCAGCGGGAAATCCCCCGCAGGCTAGCCGCTAAAGAGATTTTCACTGGGGATTCGCTGCTGGCTAGTGGTATGCTGTAGGTCTGGCGCTCCAAACAAGAAATGCATATTTTAGTGGGATCATAATCCTGATGAACAGACTGCACAGATTATGTTTTGGGGTCTATTTTCTCACTTAAAAACGTGCTAAAACTATGTTTCTAAATCATCAAACTAAATAAAGCCAAGCTGCTCTCTAGCTTGTAGTTACCGCACAGTGCATCAAGAGAATCGAAAAATTCAAAGCATCTTGACCAGCAATAGGGGGTTTTCAGGTGACGTCACGCTCACGTGACTACCGTACTCAGCGCGTCCGCCATATTGGGTGGCAGCCTTAGGCAGTATTGACAGTGAAAAATGGTGAAAACGTGTGTAATTGTTGGTTGCACGGCCCGTGGAGGTGGAGATCAACGCTCTTTCTATCGCATACCAGCCGTAATCGTGAATCAATGTGAAAAAACAAAACAGCTATCTGAACAACGGCGTCACCTGTGGCTGACACGGATATCCAGGTCCGATTTGGACAGTGTTAAGCTGGAATACGCCAGAGTCTGCAGTGCTCACTTTGTCACAGGTAATTAACTGTCAAGCATTTAAAACATGTAAGAATATATTAATAATAGGGCTTGGGCGTCATGACGTATTACTTTCCGTGGCCGCAATGTTGACTGCCTCCGCCGCCGCTACTCAGACTACTGCCTATGACTACCGCGTACTGGACTCCCTCTCTCAGCCGTGTTTTAATTTGATTAATTTCACCTTAACTTGATTTCAACCAGCGGGAAAAGGCTCAAATATGTGAGAAACCCGGAGGGTTTAGGGAGGTTTGGCAGTTAATGTTACTAACCAAACCTTTGAAACACATAGCAGCTAGTTAAAAGTACATTACATGCCTGAGTGGTTGTTAGCACTAACGGTTAGCACTGTTTGCTGGCTTTATGAGCTACAGCTCCTGAACCCATCCATTCGTAAACTGCACATGAGACTCCAAGGACTTGTAGCTTTGGAACTGTTCGCGCACCGCCGGCCGTTAGCCACCTAGCATAGCGAGCCCTGCGTCGGATTGTTTACATTTTTGCCATCTTATTAAAACTCACCTGTCCACGTATGTGTTGGGAGCTGGAGAAAATCCCATCTTTCTCCAGCAGAGTCCGCCGTGGATCCTCTGAGGGAGCCTCCTGCACAGGTGCAGCTCATCAAGATCATCAGAGGATCCACTACATAAGCTGTCTTCAGACCTTGCCTCAACGCCGCAGTGTTGTTCCAGTTGGTCAGCGCTAAAGCCTTGATCTCAGTGATTATCTCCATGACTCTAATCCCTAGTTGGATTCTAACTTCTGTTTCTGTGCCTCTAGGAAACTCGTGCTTCCTCCGTGAAAGCTCTGGAAGAGCTAACCTGCCGAGCCGACCCTCAGAGCCAAACCCTGAAGATCCTCAGACAACCTCCAAGCAGCTCTGGGCTAGAGCTGGGAAACCAATGCCAAGGTCTGCTCAAACTAGACGTGAGACGCTGAAGCAGCTAACGGACTCTGCTACTAAATCCTTCTCCAGAACCAACAGTGACTCTCCCAAAGAGAACCTCAAGAACCCTCAAGGTACTATCTGTGCTTCATTGGAAACCAAACCCCGTCAACAGTCTTTAACTGTGCTGTCTCTCACGCAGACTCCGGTGAAACCAGAATCCAGGCCCGAACCAGCCTTCAGCATATTCAGTGTGATTGTGCAAATAAACTTGTTAAACTTTTCATCCTGTGTCCGTCAGTGGTGTTCTGCATCTTTGGGTCTCCATTAAAGAACCGATCATGACAGTATGATGGCGATTTCCTTCATGTACATCACTTCGACATCTCGTACCCAACCAGATGTGAACTGGTTGTGAGCCTCTAGACCCTTGTACGCTCTCATTTCCTCAAGAGTGTGCAGAGGGTTTTCACTGAACACCAGGTAATGAACTATGTCACCGTGCTGTACATTTGGCCAATCATCTGGATTAGTGCTAAACAAGGCACCGTGGAGGGCATAGGGGTCCATATGGTCGATCACGGAACATTTCCTCAGATATGTTCCATGATCTGGTGGCTCTAGCGTGCTGGCGTACTTATCCATTCGCGACATGATATATATGATATACGATAATATGCCACCCAAGATGGCGGATCGGGAAGCTGGCCAGTGACGTCACTGAAAACCCCCTATTGACCCAGCACCCAAATTTTGGCTTATCAGCATTTTTGAAGCCAAGGTTCCATTTGATGTGAATGCCTTTTTAGACTTTTAAATCTTTGCTACTTTCCTTGTAAAACAAGTATCTACTTCCTCAAATGTATTGTTTGTAAGGGAATATGTGTCAGGACTCCTGTCTGTGTGCTTGTGTTCTGTGTTTGTCTCCCTTCCTCCACCAGGAGGCGCCTGGTTCTGGTCCGCCTCCCCACACACCTGCTGATGGTTTCCTTGTTAACGGAATGTTCTTAAGCTGCTGACTGCCACTACCTCGACGCCAGAGTGTTTGCCAGTTTTGGATACTCTAGCCAAGCTGAGTTTTGCTGAGTCAAACTGAGTTCTTGTCAACCTGAGTTTTAACATTGTTTGTCTTTTGCCTCTCGGCAGGAAGTCATCCTGCAAACTGGAATTTTCTAACTTTCCCTCCCTGGAAGGATCAAATGAGCTTCAAACTGAGCTGGGGTTCAAACAGGAGGTTTGGATCCACTTTCCCCAAGAGATCGTTTGAGCTTCACACTGAGAAAGGGATTAATCTCCATTACGACCTGTTCAAGTAACGTAGGAAATCTGAGTGGCAGTCAGTTTCTCCATTCACCTACAAACAACCGCATTCTGGGTAAACCCTGTTCCGCTCTCCACCGAATCAGACAAACACTGAAACTACAGCATACAGACTGGAGTCAAAGATTCAACAACTTCTCGGGAAACGTGAGTCAGCAACCAAATCCTCTTCTCCAAGTTCACGAATCTATTTTCCCACTGAACCGGAACTAATCGCTGTGCCTTCTCCTCACTTTTCAGTTCCGGTTGAGCAGTGTTCAGGGCAACACTTCTCTCTGCATTATCTCTTCAATAAAACCTGTTAAACCTTTCCCCCTGGTCTCCCTGTTTGGTCTTCTGCATTTGGGTCTGAACTTTATTAAAATCATGACAGAACCCTCTGGCCAAACCGTTGACCCAGCAGAAGCCATTCAGAGAGCCCTTCACCTTCAACAAACTGAGATCCAGAAACATCACAACCATTACCTCGATGTCAGTAACCAACTGTCTGATCTTAACAGGCGAGTGACTAATTACACCGAGGCTGTCAAGTGTCTCTCTTCGGGCTTCTGGCCCAGCCAGTGAGCTAGCCCCGCAGCATGCTAACCAAGTGTGTCAGCTAGCTAATCTGCCCAGGTTTGATGGAGATTCCAAGAAGTTCAGTGGATTCTTAATGCAATGCATCGTTCAATTCAACCACGCAAGTAAGTTTCTCCAGGATTATACAAAGATCTCATATATTATCTCGCATCTTATTGACCGAGCTTTGGACTGGGCTGAGTTAAGATTTTCCTCATCCTCCAATTATGGCTGCACTTTTGCTCAGTTTATCAAGGAGTTCAAGATAACTTTCAACCAAGAAACCGACAAATCTCTAACCTCTCATGAGCTTTTGACATTAAAACAAGGACAAAGATCTGTTTCTGACTTTGCCATCGATTTCCGTATTATGGCAGCTGTCTCAGGCTTGGATAAAGTAGCCCTTAAGGGGGCTTTCGCTCATGCCCTAAGTGATTTGATTAAGGACGAACTAGCCACCTTAAATGAACCAGATTCTCTCGACGAATTAATTCACCTCTAAATCCGTTTGGATAATCAGATTCAAGACCGTGCTAAGGAAAGGAGTAGTAAAACAGCTCCTTCCAAACTTCTGTCTAATAGTTTCCCTGTTGAGCAGCCTGCTAATCCATCCTCGCCCGTACCTATGCAAATGGCAGCGTCCGCTTAAGCCCTGAGCAGAAGCAGCACAGAATGCGGGCTAAGCTCTGTTTATACTGTGGAGAAGCAGGCCACTTTGTTGCCTCTTGTCATCTTGTGGGAAAAGCCAGGGTCCACCAGTAAAGAGATGGCTACTGGAGGACCAGAAGATTTCTCCCTCTTCACCTCGTCTACTCCTTCCTGCATTTCTGCTTTTAAACAATAGATCGGTCTCCTTATCGGCCCTGATAGATTCTGGCTGTGAACAGAATCTAATTGACTCTGCTTTTGCTCAACAGATGGGAATAGAGCTTATTCCTCTACAGAACCCTCTTCGTGTTTTTGCCTTGGATGGCAGAGATCTGCCTCAGATAACCCACCAGACTATCCCTCTACAACTAACCGTTTCTGGTATCCACATTGAAAACATCTCTTTCTTTGTTTTCCCTACAGCTAACTCTGCTTTAACCTTGGGTTTCAATTGGCTCCAGGCTCATAATCCCACAATAAATTGGACCAGCAGACATGTGGACTCATGGTTCGTTTATTGTCATTCACATTGTCTCAGATCTGCTGTTCCCCCAGGTTTCCAAGTTCAGGATTCTAGTGAGTCTGATGCCATTCCTGCTGACTACCACGACCTCTCCTAGGTATTTAGCAAATCCAAAGCCTGTTCTCTGCCTCCCCACAGACCATACAACTGTGCTATTGACCTGCTTCCTGGAGCCCCTCTGCCCGGCAGTCGCCTATTCAACATTTCCAAGCCTGAGAGGGAGGCAATGGAGAAGTTCATTAAGGAGTCTTTAGCTACCGGCATAATCCGCCCCTCATCTTCACCCTTGGAGCGGGGTTCTTCTTTGTGGCGAAGAAAGATGGATCCCTTCGGCCCTGTATAGACTACAGAGGTTTCAATCAAATCACACACTGCAAAAATGATCTCAAAATGAGTAAAAATTTCTTAAATTAAGGGTATTTACCCTTAATTTTAGCAGGTAAATAAGATGATTTGCCAATGGAATTAGTATTTTTAATCTTAAAATAAGGTATCTAGATAAAATGCACTTGAAATAAGACAATGCATTTGTTTTTTCTTATTTTAAGTGTAAATTGTCTTGTTCCATTGGCAAAGTGTCTCACTTAAATCCTTAATTCAAGAAAAAATGCACTTATTTTAAGAAGAAATGACTTATTTAGATTTCATTTTTTTGCAGTGCAGTCAAAAACAAATACCCTTTGCCCCTTTTGTCCTTAGCTTTTGAACCCGTCCAAGGAGCCACAGTCTTCACTAAACTAGACCTCAGAAACGCATACCACCTACTCCGCATAAGGGAGGGAGACGAATGGAAAACCGCCTTCAAAACTCCCATTGGACACTTTGAGTACATTGCTTCCAGGCCCTGGTCAATGAAGTTCTGAGAGATTTTTTGAACATTTTTATTTTTGTTTATATTGATGACATCCTCATTTTTTCCAAGATCCTTTCTGAGCACAAGATCCTTTTCCGCCAGGTCCTTCAACGTCTGCTCAAGAACAAACTATTCATTAAAGCTGGGAAATTTGAATTCCACAGACCATCTGTTTCCTTTCTTGGATTTATCCTTGAGGGCGGACAGGTAAGACCCACTGAGGAAAAGATTAAGGCTGTTTTGGACTGGCCTACTCCAGAGACTCGCAAGCAGCTCCAATGTTTCCTAGGTTTTGCCAATTTCTACCGCAGGTTTATCCACAGCTACAGCCAAACTGCTCTTCCTCTGACAGCCCTGACCTCTTCCAAAGTTCCCTTTGTTTGGTCCTCTGAGGCGGAAGCAGCCTTTTCTCGTCTCAAAAAACTTTACGCCAATGCTCCTGTTCTCACTTAGCCAGATCTCTCCAGACAGTTTGTGGTGGAAGAAGATGCCTCGGATTCTGGAGTTGGAGCTGTTCTCTCCCAAGTTTCCGGTTCTGACAACAAATTACACCCCTGTGCCTTTTTCTCTCGCAGACTCACTCCTGCTGAGAGAAATTATGACGTTGGAGATCGTGAACTTTTAGCCATAAAGTTGGCTCTGGAGGAATGGAGACACTGGCTAGAGGGAACCACACATCCGGTTCAGGTTTGGACAGATCACAAAAATCTCTCCTATATCCAATCCGCCAAAAGACTCAACGCCCCCCAATCCCGATGGTCGTTGTTTTTCTCTCGATTCAACCTCTCAATCTCTTTTCGACCTGGCTCTCAGAACATCAAACTGGACGCCCTTTCTAGGAAGTTTTCCCCGGACGAATCTGAGGAATCAGCTGCTCCCATCCTGCCTCCCAGCTGCTCTGTTGCTGCAGTAACCTGGGAGATTGAGGATCTCATCAAACAGGCCCAACAGACTGAACCTGATCCTGGAACCGGGCCACCTAAGAGAATCTATGTATCTTCCTCCATCCGAGCTCGTGTAATCAATTGGATTCATTCATGTAAGTTTTCTGCCCATCCAGGGATCAGTCGAACGGTAGCCCACATCAGTCGGCGCTTTTGGTGGCCCTCCTTGCTAAAGGATGTAAAGGAGTTTGTTTTAGCCTGCCCAACCTGCGCTCGCAACAAACCTTCTCATCAACCTCCTTCTGGACTTCTTCAACCTTTACCCATCCCAAAGCGACCCTAGTCTCACATCGCAATCGACTTCATCACAGGTCTCGCCACCTCCAAAGGTATGACAACCATCCTCACCATCATTGATCGTTTTTCCAAGGCCTGTCATCTAGTCACTGAGAAAACTCCCTACAGCTCTGAAAACAGCCAAACTTCTCGTTAAACATGTTTTTCTGCTTCATGGAATACCTCCGGACATTCTGTCTGACCGCGGCCCGCAGTTCATCTCCCAGGTGTGGAGAAGTTTTTGTTCGACTCTTGGGGCCAAGGTCTCTCTCACTTCCGGTTACCACCCCCAATCCAATGGACAAGTAGAGTGAATAAATCAAGAGTTGGAAGCCAGCCTCAGATGCCTCACAGAATCAGATCCCACTAACTGGAGTCACCCACTTCCATGGGTCAAGTATGCACATAATTCCATTGGTTACCAGCCACCCCTTTTTCCGTCTGAAGAGGCTGAAATCGCTGTACCCTTCATCCAGCAATACATCTGCCGCTGCCAGACCTTCTGGAACCGGGCCAGGACGGCCCTGGGAAGGACCCTCCAGCAGAATCAGAGGTGGGCAAATCACAGGAGGAAGGTGTCCCGTCCTATCGCCTGGACCAGAAGGTCTGGCTCTCCACCCGTGACATCCCCCTAAAAGCGATGTCACGCAAACTGTAACTCAAATTCATCAGTCCCTACAAAGTGGAGAAAACAATCGGAGAGTCTGCAGTCCGTCTCCGTCTTCCATCCTCCCTTCGTATGCACCCTACATTCCACATCTTACAGGTCAAGCTAGTCTCATCTAGTCCTTTGTACCCACCCACTGAGCCCCCTTCCCCTTTGTACATTGATGGCCACCCCGCCTACACGGTTTGACGCATCGTTGATGCTCGTCCCCGTGGGCGAGGGTGGCAATATTTGGTCGACTGGGAGGGTTACGGTCCCAAGGATCGCTCTTGGGTCCCGGGATCGTACATCCTAGGCCCCTCCCACATTAGGTACTTCCGTCTCTCACAGCCCTCCGGTTCCTCTGGACCGCCGGGTGGCGGTCGTTGAGGCGGGGTACTGTCAGGACTCCTGTCTGTCTGTTTGTGTTCTGTGTTTGTCTACCTTCCTCCACCAGGAGGCGCCTGGTTCTGGTCTGCCTCCTCACACACCTGCTGATGGTTTCCTCATTAACGTAGTGTTCTTAAACTGCTGATTGCCACTACCTCGACGCCAGAGTGTTTTCCAGTTTTGGGTACTCTAGCCAAGCTGAGTTTTGCTGAGTCAAACTGAGTTCTTGTCAACCTGAGTTTTAACATTGTTTGTCTTTTGTCTCTCGGCAGGAAGTCATCCTGCAAACTGGAATTTTCGGACCTTCACTCCCTGGAAGGATCAACTGAGCTTCAAACTGAGCTGGGGTTCAAACAGGAGGTTTGGATCCACTTTCCCCAAGAGAGCTTCACACTGAGAAAGGGATTCATCTCTATTACGACTCCTTCAAGTACAGCAGGAAATCTGAGTGGCAGTCAGTTTCTCTGTTCACCTACAAACAACCGCATTCTGGGTAAACCCTGTTCCGCCCTCCACCAAATCAGACAAACACTTGAACTACAGCATACAGACTGGAGTCAAAGATTCAACTACTTCTCGGGAAACGTGAGTCAGCAACCAAATCCTCTTCTCCAAGTTTCCGAATCTATTTTCCCACTGAGCCTGAACTAATCGCTGTGCCTTCCCCTCACTTTTCAGTTCCGGTTGAGCAGTGTTCAGAGCAATACTTCTCTCCTCATTATCTCTTCAATAAAACCTGTTAAACCTTTTCTCCTGGTCTCCCTGTTTGGTCTTCTGCATTTGGGCCTGAACTTTAGTTAAATCATGACAATATGATTGTGAAATTATCAAGGTGGGTAAGTCTGTTTATGTGTGTGGTAGCTTCTACCAGCTTGGTCAAATGCTTTTTTTGTGTGTGTGACATTTATACTTTTTTTTTGTAAGCTGCCCAGTATTTTTATTCTTATCATTATTGTTATTATTATTATTATTATTTTTAACCTTGTAACTTATATCACTAAAGATGAACCTTTATTCAAACAAACCTGATCTCTAAATCAACTAATTTTACATTTAAAGGACAGTAAATAGAATGGTTAGAAGCCATACCTTAAAACATTATAGTATGATTGGATAGATGCTGCCACTTCTCCCCCCTCCATCCAAGGTGGAGAAGTAGAGATTATGTACCAACTGGTTAAAATGCAGCCTCTTCTCTTATGCTGCGTTCACACCGGGGGCAGCTGGCGCGACAGAAGCAGCGAGTTTACATGCAAAGTCAATGGTTGACGCGCGTCAAGGCGCAGCAAAAGGTCCCGCGGCGCGTTTCGAGCAGCAAGCGCAGCGCGTCTGAGCAGCTGAAGCAGCGCCTCGGGCGCGTTTTGGCATCTGACGCGCGTGACGCGCCGCAAACGCGTTGCTGCTCGAGATGGAAAAATTGAATTTTTGCTGCTCGACGCGCCGCGTCAACCAATCAGAGAAGCTGATCTGGGAGCTGGCTGGGAGAGAGACACAGCGCTGATGACACAGACCGCTCTGATTACTCCTCTTAAACAGTTTATTAACGCATAATTAACTTAAAATATATACATCTGCCGGCAGAATATGTTCGCTTTTATTATTGTGGTGCCTGCAGATCGGATTATTAGATGAAAAACACCTACCAGCCGCCGCGGTAAACCGCGAGGAGGCGACCCGCCAGAGGCTGCTGATGAATGGATTCCTTCTGTCGGCGCACCGCCGGTATGTGGGGGTCTGAGCGGCTCCGACAGAAATAATATTGGGAGGCAGGATCGTAATCTGAATGAACTGACGGCACTGATGAAGTTTTCAGGTGTATTTTCTCACTTAAAAACATATTAAAACTACTTTATTCCTACTGATCACAGCAAATATAGCTGCAAGGCAGAGAAAGGATAGTGAAGCTCCGCCCAACGCGCGTCAGAGCCACTTTTGGACCGCGCAGGCAGAGCAGCAAAGCTGCTTCAGCCGCGCGTCAGAACTAACTGGTACAAGCAGCAAAAATGAAGCAGCAGACGCGATTTTGCTGCTTTTGCTGCCCCCGGTGTGAACGCAGCATTAGGTTGTGGGCAGCCATGAAAAAACAATTACCTTGATAAGTCACCAACCCTGTAGTAAAGCGGGCCACATAATTTGAAACTTGAATTTTTTTTTTCTCCTTGTTGATAAACTTTACAGTTATTCCCAGAATTATAAGTTTAAGGGGGCATTTTAATCTTGCTTATTTTTATTGTATATTGTATATATGCGTAGGACTCAGGTTTGGCTTTGGTTTATTATCTGGAACTTGTGGTCAGAAACTTTATATTTCTCTTATTTCATATATTGAGTTATGCTATTTACTCAGTGAAAAAAGTTTTTCACTCAGTCTGTTTCACCTGCAAGGCCATAAAATGTCTGAGTAAGGAGTGTTTGTAGACAAGACATAATTACTCTCATAAGCCAGATTATTTCTCAAGGTTCTTTCGTAACTTGTTACTGTTTAACCAAAGTGTCTGTAATTTGTTTTGACCCTGACTACTTTCCATTATTAGTGTATAAGTAAGGAAGACACACACTGACGAGGTAAAAACAGGGCTGATTACCACGCAATAAAGACGGTGGTATGATGTCTTGTTCTCTCTTTGCGAAGATGTAATAAAATTCAGACTAAGTGAATTCAATCAATCTCCGTTTATTTACCTTGAGTGCATAGTTGATTACATTTTCCCACGAAAAACTGCTCCCATCTAATCTTTTTGGGGAATAGTGGGAGATTCAGCAGAATCTTCTGAGCCGACTGGGTGAAGCAACACCTAGTCCCTGCCTACCAAGATTAGGTTTTAGCTAATCAAAGTGACAAGACAACATGAGAAAACAGAACAAATTAGCTACCTTTATTTTGGTTTGCTGTGAGCTTAGCAGCTCTTTTTTGTATCATATCTGTATGTCCTGCCTCAAAACGTACTGCAACTGGATTGGCTGATTAGGGTCTGTATTCAGTAGTTTAAGCAGGAGCGGTACAAGATGGATTCTTGTATGTTCATGAATGCACAAATATATTGAGAATTTAGCCTTTACTCGGCTTTTTTGACATTTACTAAATTGATGTTCCCCAGTAACCCAATTTGTGTAATATTTAACAATGGTATAACCTCATATTGACATTCTTTAATTTCAATCTCTAAGCAGGTAGGTTATTTAAAAAAAATAATAAAAAAAATCCTGATAATTAATGGACTACATCTGCTTTTCTGTCAGCTTCTAATGTTGGAGCAGCAGGTTCTTGAGTTGGAAGAAGACCTAAGAAGAACAATGAGAGATGTTTTAAATTCTCCAGACCCCTCCAGATATAAATGGACAGAAGAGATTTTGGCTCTAAGAAAAGAGTTGAGGAGCCTTCGAAGGGACATTAGGTCAGCACTGGGAAATCAGAAAACATCTTATTCCTGGACATTACCAGAAGAACATAAAAAAGAGGTAAAAAAAAAAGCATAAATCCTTATCTATCTTTACTTAACTCTTAGTATACGATTCGTTGCTTAGTAATTTAATATTATTTTCTTATCACTAACTAAAGCTATCCCAAGATATTCTTGTCTGGTTTTGTCATGTTAAAAAGATTTCCTATACTTATTCCAAACAATTATAACATGACATTTTTACCTGAATTGCATTCTCCTTTTTCTATAAGAGGCAGTCATATTTTTTTATTACTGTTACATCTTTATTTCTGAAATATGGACTGAAAGAATAAAAATTTGTTGGCTTGCATAACATTTTAAAGTTAAATTACCACTAGTGCTTTGATTGATAAGACAAAAAATAAATTGATTAAACAAAATTAAAAAACAAATTATTTTTGATTATTGTTCATTGTAACTGTGATTTTGTGTGATGTATTGTATCTCTTTTTGCACAAATGTAGTACATACAAAAAATTCAACATCATAACAATGTCCAATAATTTAAGAATTTCTGTAATTAATAACAGCTGCCTGTCTTTTCATTATATTGTGGCTAGGTGGGGAAATACTTATCACGACGTCTAATTTCTGCTCCTGATCTCAAGAAGCTGGACCAGGAGGACCATACTGACTTATTAGAACACCTGTCAAAGTCTAGGAGTCATAATACAACTATCAATTTCAAGGACTTCACAAAAATAATACGTGATTATAAGGATAAAGTTTCCATCTACAAAAAAAAATTAAGGAACACATCTGAAGTGAGTTTGCTTCACTGTTTTGTTTATATGTTTTGTACGGTATCTTTGAGATAGAAAAAATTAACAATTAGGTAAGAAGTTTAGAGTAAAATTAAATTTTTAGACCATCTCTCACTGCAAAATACAATATTTGTTTTTGTTGTTCATTAAAATGATAAATAATGGTCCTGAGTGAAAAATATCCTGTAGATTTGCCCCAATTTTCATACTGCAATAGTGTGACACCAGATAGTCTTCATTGCATTGTCTCTGTTCTTTGAGCAGTGCTTTTCTTCTGTTAGCATGTAGAATTGGACTAGCTGCAGCTTTGAGAACCAATGTGAAAAACAAAAGGGAATTTTAAGAGTGTTAAACTATAACTGCAACAAAGGTGTTGTAAAACTTAACAGTAATGAAGTGGCAACAACTGAGAGTGCTGCAGCTGTAGAACTTATCACAGTAATAAAAATATATAGTATGTTTTGTCTAGTAGTACATTTGTTGTCATAAAAAATAACAGTACATTTCAAATATTGCTGTTTGCATTACAGCAATCTTTTTGTAACTGTAAAATTAAATACAGTACCTATACAAAGTACCTTACTGTATTTAATGAAACAGAAATCTTATTGTAAAAGTAAAAAAATATATATTAACTGTTTTTTTTTCACGGCAGGGTTATTATAATTGTGATCCAAATATACAGTAAATATTAACTGTATATTTATTTGATTGTTTGGTTTTTGTTCACATGTCCATTGTCTTATTTTAGTGGCCCACTTCTTATCATAGTGAGACAAAGTTTCCAACACAGGGCCTTTAATATTAAATAAGTGTTTTTATTCTCAGCACAGTGAATTCTTGCGCCATCTCTCACTGCATTTTAAAACAAAACTTGTTTACACAGGAGAATGAATATGTTGACAGTGATGAAGATGAAGATGGACAATCACCACAGGTAGGAGCTTTTTAATGCATGGGTTTCAAATTTGTAAAATGTATTATAAAATTCATCAAGTGTCCATATAAGCCTTTTTCCACTGACAGCCTCATTGTCGTGGTAAGAAAAACACTAAACTGGTTTTATTTACCCTTTAGTTTTATCATTAGTAAAGGGTAACACTTAGAATAGAGTATTTGTTGTTGTTGTTCTTTACAATGATAAATAATAGTGGATGCACAGCTTAAGAGTTAAAAAGATGTTTAATTTGTACAGCAGTGCACACAACCATTAATATGGCATCTTATTAAAATACACAGATCCATAAACAAGAACAGTTTGGATAGTAATTAGACATCTCTCACTGCATTTTAAAACAAAACTTTTTTACACAGGAGAATGAATATGTTGATTGTGGTGAAGATGAAGATGGAAAATCACAACAGGTAGGAGCTTTTTAATGCACGGGTTTCAAATTTGTAAAATGTATTATAAAATACATCAAGTGTCCATATAAGCCTTTTTCCACTGACAGCCTCATTGTGGTGGTAAGAAGAACACTAAACTGGTTTTATTAACCCTTTAGTTTTATCATTAGTAAAGGGTAACACTAAAATAGGGTATTTGTTGTTGTTGTTCTTTACAATGATAAATAATAGTGGATGAACAGCTTAGGAGTTAAACAGATGATTAATTTGTACAGCAGTGCACACAACCATTAATATGGCATCTTATTAAAATACACGGATCCATAAACAAGAACAGTTTGGATAGTATTTAGACATTCCATTATTTGTCTAAACTGAATTTGCCAGGGTTTTTGCTTTCAAACAGCATGATTTATTTACAAAAATTACATACAATTATTTTAATAGTAATAACAACCCAGTAAATATCAAATCAGATATACCAGATTTAGCTATACATATAGTTGCAGACTAAGCCATTTTTGGGCCCCAGGCAAACTTATAGGAAGTGACCCTCCTTCATGTTGGCTCTAATTTCCCAGTCGGTCCTGAATGAAAAAGATCCTGTAGATTTTCCCCAATTTTTATACTGCAATAGTGTGACACCAGATAGTCTTCATTGCATTGTCTCTGTTCTTTGAGCAGTGCTTTTCTTCTGTTAGCATGTAGAATTGGACTAGCTGCAGCTTTGAGAACCAATGTGAAAAACAAAAGGGAATTTTAAGAGTGTTAAATTATAACTGCAACAAAGGAGTTGTAAAATTAACAGTAATGAAGTGGCAACAACTGAGAGTGCTGCAGCTGTAAAACTTATCACAGTAATAAAAATATATAGTATGTTTTGTCTAGTAGTACATTTGTTGTCATAAAAAATAACAGTACATTTCAAATATTGCTGTTTGCATTACAGTAATATTTTTGTAACTGTAAAATTAAATACAGTACCTATACAAAGTACCTTACTGTATTTAATGAAACAGAAATCTTATTGTAAAAGTAAAAAAAATAATATTAACTGTTTTTTTTTTTTTTAACGGCACTGTTATTATAATTGTGAGCCAACAATACAGTTAATATTAACTGTATCTTTATTTGACTGTTTGGTTTTTGTTCACATGTCCATTGTCCTATTTTAGTGGCCCACTTCTCATCATAGTGAGACAAAGTTTCCTACACAGGGCCTTTAATATTAAATAAGTGTTTTTATTCTCAGCACAGTGAATTCTTGGGCCATCTCTCACTGCATTTTAAAACAAAACTTGTTTACACAGGAGAATGAATATGTTGACAGTGATGAAGATGAAGATGGACAATCACCACAGGTAGGAGCTTTTTAATGCATGGGTTTCAAATTTGTAAAATGTATTATAAAATTCATCAAGTGTCCATATAAGCCTTTTTCCACTGACAGCCTCATTGTCGTAGTAAGAAAAACACTAAACTGGTTTTATTTACCCTTTAGTTTTATCATTAGTAAAGGGTAACACTTAGAATAGAGTATTTGTTGTTGTTGTTCTTTACAATGATAAATAATAGTGGATGCACAGCTTAAGAGTTAAACAGATGTTTAATTTGTACAGCAGTGCACACAACCATTAATATGGCATCTTATTAAAATACACAGATCCATAAACAAGAACAGTTTGGATAGTAATTAGACATCTCTCACTGCATTTTAAAACAAAACTTTTTTACACAGGAGAATGAATATGTTGATTGTGGTGAAGATGAAGATGGAAAATCACAACAGGTAGGAGCTTTTTAATGCACGGGTTTCAAATTTGTAAAATGTATTATAAAATACATCAAGTGTCCATATAAGCCTTTTTCCACTGACAGCCTCATTGTGGTGGTAAGAAGAACACTAAACTGGTTTTATTAACCCTTTAGTTTTATCATTAGTAAAGGGTAACACTAAAATAGGGTATTTGTTGTTGTTGTTCTTTACAATGATAAATAATAGTGGATGAACAGCTTAGGAGTTAAACAGATGATTAATTTGTACAGCAGTGCACACAACCATTAATATGGCATCTTATTAAAATACACGGATCCATAAACAAGAACAGTTTGGATAGTATTTAGACATTCCATTATTTGTCTAAACTGAATTTGCCAGGGTTTTTGCTTTCAAACAGCATGATTTATTTACAAAAATTACGTACAATTATTTTAATAGTAATAACAACCCAGTAAATGTGGCAAAAACTGAGAGTGCTGCAGCTGTAGATCTTATCACAGTAATCAAAATACACTGCATGTTTTATTCTAGTAGTCTTTTTGTACTATGCTGGGATACATATTATGTTGTGATACTTTAAGATGTTTATTGCACAACCCAATAGGGCTAGTAAATATCTTATTTAATCAGATATTATTCAGACAGTCATGTTTTGTTTATGAACACAAGCCCTACATTACTAGCTGTGTTAGAACAACAAATGAAAGTGTGAATCGAGCTCAGATCATGGTCAAACGAATAATTCTGCTCATACATTATTATTTAAACAAAACTTCTGTTCAAAATATAAGAGATATTAACAAAAAATCATTCAGCTCCAAGTCAAACATATTTCAGTTTAACACATTTTTAACTAAAACTAGTGAAACTCAACTAATCTAAACTACTATGTGCAAAGAGTACAGGTTAAGATGGTGTTGGGTTTTAATCCAGAGAAATGTGAGTTTAAAAGATTAAAAGGAAAATGATCAACACAGAGACGGGATTTTGTGACGTCAGCGTGTGCCGGGTGGAGAGAAGATGGCTTGGAAAGCCATCACCTTCTCCCACAGATCCCTTCATGGCAAAGCCTTTTATTAACAGTTTACAACATCAAACAGGCGGGCCTAAAACAGAAGAGCCAGTAATCATTGTCTGGGAGGATGCAGGTAACAAGATAGTGTGAATTGACCAACTGGCTGGATGGAAGTCACACATCCGTGTGATTCTGCCTCATGACCTACAGGAGGTCATAAAAGTTTATGACCCTTCTGGTTGAAACACAGGATAGTTATCACTCTAACATTTCCCTCCTCTTATACATAAAAACATCAGCATCTTTCAATTCATATTGTATTCATAGAAGTAGGAATATGAGTATAAACATAACAGTCTGTTTTGTTCAAATCTTCAGCAACATGTTTTGCATGTTGCCACCACATCTTGGCACTGTAGGATGACTTGCTGTGGATCCATCAAAAATCATCCTGCTCTTCCTTTGTTTCAGACAGTCAGTTTGAGTTCCTAGGAACACCGGTCCAACAGTCATCACCGGGCAGCATAACCACTTTGGTTTTTCAGATCTTTGCCAGTCCGTCCAAGGAAACACCCACTAACCGGACTCTAAAAGACTGGGTTAGGTTGTTCTTTTCACCAGCGTTGAGACGAGTAGTCCTAAAAAAAACCAAACCCCTTTGAAGCTGGACTTCACCACAGATCTATACCTTAGTCGTGGGGTCCCTGTGAAAGTAACTGGGCTTCTTGCTGTGGAAAGTTTTTAATCAGTTTACAATGACTCTGGTGGATCCAAGTGTCTCTCTCCTGGATTTTCACGGCAGTGGTGGGGGTTGTTAGTTGCACTTTGTAGGGTCCTTCCCACCTCGGAGCTTTCCAAGTTTTCCTTTTGATGATTTTAATCAGCACTCGGTCTCCTGGCTTCAGGCCTTCCTGTGGGGAAACAAAAGGAGCACTAGGCAGATTACATGTTTTCCGAACAGTTTTGTCGCTGAAAAGCTTCAGCATCCACTTAGTTAGCGGGTCAATGTCATCTTGTTCGTTTTCTGCCCATGGCTTTCCTGTTTCTGCCATGAATTTTCTCAATCTATTTTTAACATCCTCGAACCATTTAACTGGGTTCTGTCTGGCTGGAGGTAAACCTAAACAGGCAGTCCGCATCTCTGCATCTGTCCATGGCCCACACACAAGAACAGTGGGTCCACAATCCAGTGGGTCACCATCTTGGGGTCCCGTGCGTTGACCACAATGAGGGTTGGCCACCTCCAACACCGGAAAAGCACATGCTCCCTCCCCAGGATCTTGGTCCTGTTCTTGTTTTTTTAATTCAGCCAATCTTGGATGAATAGGGGCAGATGGGCCCCTTCCACAAGCCTCCACTTGATAATGATCCCTGTAACACTTCGAATCAAGCTTCACATCCCCCCCTGATCCTCCCAACTCATGCTCACAAGAGTCAGAGGCACTGAGTTCCATACCATCCACAGAGGACGACACGGACAGGGGGCCTGCTCCTGCTCCTCCAATATCACCACACGATGGTGGGGCTACTGGAGGAGGAACAGTGGCATGGCTGTGTTCACATTCACCGTGATGGGGTTTATCTCCACCTTCCTGCGCAGCTGATGCCACTGCTTGAACCCCATCACCCCCTTGAATTTGATTAGGATCAGGATATTGAGGAAGCATACGGGAAACAACAGTTTCTTCATCAGCTTTAACTTTTAAAGCAGCAATTGTAGCTGTCTTTCTATCGTTCTTCTGTTGCATTTGGCTTTCCTTATTTTTTGCTTGCATAATCCACTTATTTAACTCTTCTAATTCTTTTCTGTATTTAGCTTGTTTTCTTTTTGATTTATACACCAACTTCATCTCCACCTTCTGCTGAATCTTAGTCAGCGGCTCAACTTTCAACTTTCCATCCCAGCCCTCCTTCTCAATCCACTTTCTGGCAAACTCTGGGTCACCACCACAACACGCCACCATCCATCTAACATCATCTGGCATTTCCTTCTTACTACTGCCTTGTCCCATTTTTAAAGAATTTAGTCCAGTACACAGTGGTTCGATTGTTTCCTCACACACTTTCACACAGTCACACACACCTAAGGCCTAATATTTTTTATTTTTTAACCAACATAGAGTCCCAGACTCGAATGCACAGAATACCAATCCCAGATCTATCACAACAAACCCTGTTTGTCAAATATTCTAGCGACTACAACTAGTTATAGCTTTCACATGGTCCCAGACCAGCTTTTAATAAAAAACCTTAGGCGTACCGTTTCTGTGCAGATCAGTCCTCAGCTTGAGTCGTCACCAGGATGTCCAGGGCAGGGCTGGACCAACCTATTGGCTCTGTCCGGCAAAGGGTGGACGGCTGTTGACAGTTTCTTGGCCTTGGTCCCGCACGGTCCTGGACAATTGGATCTTGACTCCCGGGTTTTCAGCACCAAAAATGTTGGGTTTTTAATCCAGAGAAATGTGAGTTTAAAAGATTAAAAGGAAAATGATCAACACAGAGACAGGATTTTGTGACGTCAGCGTGTGCCGGGTGGAGAGAAGATACTGGCTTGGAAAGCCATCACCTTCTCCCCCAGATCCCTTCATGGCAAAGCCTTTTATTAACAGTTTACAACATCAAACAGGCGGGCCTAAAACAGAAGAGCCAGTAATCATTGTCTGGGAGGATGCAGGTAACAAGATAGTGTGAATTGACCAACTGGCTGGATGGAAGTCACACATCCGTGTGATTCTGCCTCATGACCTACAGGAGGTCATAAAAGTTTATGACCCTTCTGGTTGAAACACAGGATAGTTATCACTCTAACAGATGGATTTTGTGTTTGAAAGCCAAAGTTTATCTGGAAGAATTTGGAATATGATCAAATTAGCTGTTCACTAATTTAGAGAAATTGGAATGTTTTCAGACCAATTCACAATACAAATCAATGAAGTGAAAAAAACATTATATGGCCAAATATGATTTAATGATTTGCTTAATCAAGAACCAATAACCTTTAGGCAAATTATTCTTTACCCTCTTTGAAAAAGCTAGCAGCGAATAGACATCAGGATTCCACTAAAGGATTATTGGGCAAACTTGGAAATTGAAATGTACTGAGCATATGAGGAACATGTGAACACTAATGCTATATCAGTGTTTAAACCTATAGTGAAATAAAGCTTGTCCAAGCTTCAACAACAGCTCAATGCATGTTTCTGTATAGCATAGCATGCAGTCCATTCTGTTAGCGTTGTCTTTACTCATCAGTAAACAAATAAAATGATCAACATCATCAAAAGACATTGTTTGTTCTGTCCTTAATTATGCCAGACCTGCAAACCTTTTTGTCCATGTCCATTGGAAGGCTTGAGTTTCATCCAGCAGCTCAGCAGTCAGGCCACAGCAACCAGGGGTTCTTTGTCTCAGTCTCAAACCAGGGGTCCTTTTCATCCAGTCTGGCTCTATAAGTTCTGAAACTCAAGAGAAATGTGTTGCAAAATGTCTGCTTTCTAGCAGTTTGGTTATGAACGGTCACCATAATGATTAATCCTGGATGATTCTTAAACACTGATATAAAAATAGTGTTCATGTATTTTCTCATATGCCCATTACATTTCGATTACCAAACTATGACCAAAAGTAATTTAATGGAATCCTCATCTCTATTCACTGCTAGCTACACTATATTGCCAAAAGTATTTGCTCACCTGCCTTGACTCACATATGAGCTTAAGTGACATCCCGTTCCTAATCCATAGGGTTCAATATGACGTCGGTCCACCCTTTGCAGCTAGAACAGCTTCAACTCTTCTGGGAAGGCTGTCCACAAGGTTTAGGAGTGTGTTTATGGGAATTTTTGACCATTCTTCCAGAAGCGCATTTGTGAGGTCGCACACTGATGTTGGACGAGAAGGCCTGGCTCTCAGTCTCCGCTCTAATTCATCCCAAAGGTGTTCTATCGGGTTGAGGTCAGGACTCTGTGCAGGCCAGTCAAGTTCATCCACACCAGACTCTGTCATCCATGTCTTTATGGACCTTGCTTTGTGCACTGGTGCACAGTCATGTTGGAAGAGGAAGGGGCCAGCTCCAAACTGTTCCCACAAAGTTGGGAGCATGGAATTGTCCAAAATGTCTTGGTATGCTGAAGCATTCAGAGTTCCTTTCACTGGAACTAAGGGGCCAAGCCCAGCTCCTGAAAAACAACCTCACACCATAATCCCCCCTCCACCAAACTTTACACTTGGCACAATGCAGTCAGACAAGTACCGTTCTCCTGGCAACCGCCAAACCCAGACCCGTCCATCAGATTGCCAGATGGAGAAGCGCGATTCGTCACTCCAGAGAACGCGTCTCCACTGCTCTAGAGTCCAGTGGCGGCGTGCTTTACACCACCGCATCCGACGCTTTGCATTGCACTTGGTGATGTATGGCTTGGATGCAGCTGCTCGACCATGGAAACCCATTCCATGAAGCTCTCTGCGCACTGTTCTTGAGCTAATCTGAAGGCCACATGAAGTTTGGAGGTCTGTAGTGATTGACTCTGCAGAAAGTTGGCGACCTCTTCGCACTATGCGCGTCAGCATCCGCTGACCCCGCTCCGTCAGTTTACGTGGCCTACCACTTCGTGGCTGAGTTGCTGTCGTTCCCAAACACTTCCATTTTCTTATAATACAGCTGACAGTTGACTGTGGAATATTTAGGAGCGAGGAAATTTCACGACTGGATTTGTTGCACAGGTGGCATCCTATCACAGTTCCACGCTGGAATTCACTGAGCTCCTGAGAGCGACCCATTCTTTCACAAATGTTTGTAAAAACAGTCTGCATGCCTAGGTGCTTGAATTTATACACCTGTGGCCATGGAAGTGATTGGAACACCTGATTCCAATAATTTGGATGGGTGAGCAAATACTTTTGGCAATATAGTGTATTTCAACGCAGGTAAAGAATCATTTAACTAAAGGTTACTGGCTCCTGATTGTGTAAATCATTTAATGAAACATCATTTGCCGAAATAATGTTTTTTTCACCTAATAGATTTGCATTGTGAATTGGTTTAAAAACATTCCTATTGGTCCAAATTAATGAAAAGCTAATTTGATGACATCCCAAGTTCTTCAAGACAAGCTTTGGTTCTCAAACACAAAATGCATTGTAATTTGTGATATGGTTTATGAGAATATCATTAGTGACTTTCACCAGAGCTGTTTTGGTGCAATGATGAGCTCTAAAGCCAGACTGAAACTATTAAAAAGTTCATTATGGTGTAAGTGATCACACACTTGTTTGGCAACTACTTTCTCAAAAATTTTAGATAAGAAAGGAAGATTGGATATAGGTCTATAATTGACTAAGTCATCTGGGTCAAGAGATAGTTTCCTAAGTAAAGGTTTAATTACCTTAAAAGCTTTAGGTACATATCCATGTAACAGGGAGAGATTAATCACATCTAAAATGGAGGAGGAGATCAAAGGGAATACCTCCTTAAATAACCTGGTTGGTATTGGATCTAACATACAAGTTGAAGGCTTAGATGAAGACAAATGTTTTGCCAACTCTGAACATTCAGCTGGATCAAACCGGTCTAAACCCGGTTTAGATTCCATGACTACCTCAGATGCTGCCTCACCTTCCAGAGATAAACTAACTGTAGATAGAGGAGTTGCTAATGATCTTATTTTTAATAAGATCAATATTATTTATAAAGAATCCCATTAAATCATTACTACTAAGAGCAGGTGAAATGGACGGTCAACTAAGCAATAGCTCTTGGTGAGTTTGGTACCTGTATTAAAAAGATATCTCGGATTATTCTTATTCTACTCTATTAATGAGGAGAAATATGCTACTCTTGTTTTACAAAGGGTCCTCTTATACAGCAGTAAACTATTTTTTTCTGACTAGGTAGAATCCGTAGGCCTGTGGAGTGATATTTTCTCTTAATTTTCCTAGCATTCTGTTTCAAAGTGCACAGCTCTGCATTAAACCAAGGAGCCAGCTTTCTATTTTTAATGTTTTTATTTTCAAAGGAGCTGCGTTGTCCAAGGCAGTACGCAGAGATCTAGCAACACTTTTAACAAATTCATCAAACTGTGAAGGGGAATAAACTAAGCTTTTGCACTCTGCAGCACTGCTCAGCGACACAGAGTAGAGAGAAAGTGAAACACATTCTTTAAAATGTATAACTGCACTATCTGATAATGATCTGCTAAAGTGGAACCTTTTTTGGGGGGATTAGAACTCGGATAAAGTAATCCTGAAGGTTATTAAAAAGTGGTCAGAGAGGACAGGGTTGTGAGGAAATACTATTATTTCTTCACATTCTATGCCATATGTCAGCACAAGACTCTAAGTATGAAGATGAGAATGTGTGGGACTATTCACATTTTGAACAAAGCCAGTAGCATCTAATATAGCATTAAAGGCTGCTCTTAAGCTATTACCTTCAATGTCAGCATGAATGTTAAAATCTCCCACTATGATGACCCTGTCAGTATTTAATACCAAATCAGAAAGGAACTCAGAAAACTCATCTAAAAATTCAGAGTAAGGACCTAGTAGATGATACAAAATTACAAAAAGCAGAGTTGTACTTGCTTTGCAGTTTGGATGAGGGAAACTAAAGGTTAAATGTTCAAAAGAGTTGTAATTATTAACTGCCTTAGGAGTAATCAGTAAGTCAGACTGAAAGATTGTTGCTACTGCCTCTCGTCGCCCAGAACTTCTGGGTATGTTAAAATTTAAATAACTAGAAGGAGTTGCCTCATTTATGCTTACATAGTTCTCTCGCTGCAGCCAAGTTTCTGTAAGGCAACATAAATCAATGTGATTATCCCAAATCAAGCATTAACTAGCAGACGTTTTGAGGAAAGAGAACTTATGTTAAACAGACCACATTTGACTGTTTGAATAACTGTATCACTAAGCTTAGTGCTCGAATCACTCTTTCAGTTATTGTTTTAACACACAGTTAGTAGGGCGTGTGTTCATAAACAATATATAACAGCCGAAATAATATCTGATTAAATAGAAATTTTCCACCCCTGCCGGGGAGGGCCATTAACATCTTAAAGTACAAGAAATATAAATTCCCAGCTGGCTGGGAATTGAATAGAACATAAAATCACTACATTAATTGGCATCCTACCTCGATAGGCATTGAACTTAATATCCCAACAACACCAAGGAAACGGCTTCTTTAGGAGACTTTCTCCTCCAGTCAGGCTGTGTACGTTCTGAAACTCAGAGAAATGCGCGCAAAAAGTACATTTTGCGGCAGTTAGGTTCTAAAGAGATTGTGAGCAAGAGGCAGTGAGGTTAATAGTTTGGAAATGAAAAGTAAGAGGTTGTCTGTGTAAAGGGAAACCTTCTATTCTATACCAGGGGTCACCAACCTTTTCAGGGCTGAGGGCCACTTCAAGGGTACAGAGACTTAGGAAGGGCGACCATTACTGACCCATGAGCTGCAAGGGTTAGCGTTAGCCTAAACTTTGTTTAATTATCAACATATTTTTATTGTTTCTGTTAATTTCTAAGTTTATTTAGACATTGTCATTTTGAAATCTCTGTAAATGATTAAAAAGAAGAGCAACAGAATAAAATAAAATTTCAAACTTAGCCCTCTGGTGGGTTGTTCTTTATTTAGAAGACTCTGAGGGCCCCCCATGTGGTCCTTGAGGGCACCTTGGTGCCCACGGGCACCGCGTTGCTGACCCCTGTTCTATACCATTCCTCCAAATGCTTGATATCTCTTTATTGGCATTTAGAGCAATGGCAAAGAGATCTATGGCAAGGTTAAAAAGCAGAAGACAAAGGGCTTTGTAGTTTAAATGATTTCTGAGGTCTGACATTTAATGCAAACTGTTGCACATGGCTGGTCATACCATAACTTAAGGCTAGTTGTGTATGACTTTTGTATCTTTGATCTGATTTTATTCCATGTCACACCCACTCCATATAGAGAGGTTTTTGACTAACTAGGGTGAGCAGGTCTGTGCAGATTTTTTTTTCACGTCTGTCTCTGTGCCACACAAATTAAAACATTATCACACGTTTGACTTTGATAGATTATGAAAAGTTATTAATAATTATATAAATAAATACATTTAAAGAACACTGGCACAGCTATAACGCAAAGCCCCACTTAACCAGTCTAACAAACCAGAGCAGATAGTTTATATGCCTATATTAAAAACATAATGAGAACGTCTAAAGAAAAGAAATACATAGTAATAAATGCCATGGGCTGGCGTTTGTACTGTCAGAAGGTGAGCGACGTAGAGACAAATTACAGGTTTCTTTGCAAGTATGAAGGAGGCTGAAGGTATTAAGGTTGGAGACATTATCAAACAACAGTGAAGATTGCTAAAGGGAACATCTTTCTAATATTATTCTGTAACAAAACACATGTTTTGTTTAAAATAATTAACTTAGCTCTAAATAGGAAACAGACTTTTGGTTCAGAGGTCTCTCTCACATTTGATCAAGTCTGTTCTGCAAGGGCCCTCATCTCTCCTGCCACTGCTGTCTTATTTTTTTAGACCTTTTTACTTCTACTCTTAAAATTTACTTGCAATTATCCCTACTGTCTACCCCTTACATAGAATTAGATCCGTTATTTTTGTTTAATTTAAGTTCATTTTTATTATGCATGTTGCTATTTAAAAAAAAAACAAAAAAAAAACATCAAAATAATTTGTTTCACCCAGACAATTAATTTATTTGTGGTTGGACTTGGTACTGCACCAACTTGCTGTTGACAACGGGTCCACACCGTGCCCCATACATACATATATATATAAAGCCAGCAGCTTTTCAACAACTGTTTATAAACTAACAGTTATTTCTTAAACACAGAACAGTATTGGTCTTTTATTTTCAATACTTTCAATCTTGTAGCGTTGAACATCGGTTGTGCTTTCTGTTTCTCATGGGACTTCCGGATATAGTGCACCTCGCCACTGTGTCATCATTCCTCGCCATGGCCGGTTCTAGACAGGGGCTAACGGGGGCCAATTCCCCTGTAGATCATGTCCTGGCACCTTTTATGGCCCCTGTACTGATGACATATTACTTAAAGCTACAGTGTGTAATAATTACAGGGATATACAGTCAGAAATGTAATATATTATACATAACTATGTTATTTATCATCATCTACGAGCTCAGCCTCTTAACCTTAATATTTGCGTTGCCTTAGAATTCGTTATTTATAATTACATAGGAGCGGGTCTCGCAGCCATGGAGGCAGACATCTTTGCGCTACGGCAGCGCAGAGCAAACAAACTAGCGATTGCGAGATCGCCCATTACAATAACATGCTGCGTGATGATGCTGTTACTCTCCAGTATGCTTATTCAGCAATGTCCCTGACGTTTCACAGGTAATGATTCAGTAATTTTCTGTAAAATAATTTTCTGGATATATACCTCGGTTATTTCTCTCCGGCTCCTTTGGAGATCTTCAAGCCTTTCCTCCTCTGCTCTAGTCACCCCGCTGGCACCTCTCCCTCGCCTGGCCCTGGCTGCACGCCCACCCCGGCCTCTCTGCCCTCTTCCTCCCCCTCTTCCTCTCCCTCTTCCTCGCCTTGTAACACCCGTGCCACAAACAAGACTTGGACTCTGTAAACGGGGAATATATATTCTTCCAGCGAACACAATCTCGCTGTTAAACTAATGACTACAATTACTTCGTCTGTTTATATCACCATGCAAAGCAGCTCACCAAAACGTCACAACGATGTAGAAAAAATAACGGGTATATTTATTATCTTACATGAAATCTATACCCTACACCAGGCATCCCCAAACTCGGTCCTCGAGGGCCGCTGTCCTGTAGGTTTTAGAGGTTTCCCTGCTTTAGCACAGCTGATTATCATGATTGCAGTAGAGGTGAAGCTGTTTATCAGCTTTCAATTAAAATCAGCTGTGCTGGAACAAGAAAACCTCTAAAACCTGCAGGACAGCGGCCCTCGAGGACCGAGTTTGGGGATGCCTGCCCTACACAGACTAATGAAATACTATCTGTAAAATTATCTATGTAAACAAACCTCATCACACTTGAGAATGTAGGTGATGCGGACATCGTGGAAGACATTTTGTCCCGTAACGCTCGCCGTACTGTTGGGGGGGAGAAGCGGTGGGGGGGAGATGTTCATGTTGCTGCGGTCTGCAGTCTGGACGTTAGATGTCGCTGAAAATTACACACTGTAGCTTTAAAAGAAATTCTAATGATGATATGCGCTGGAACTGACATGGTTACTGATAGTTCCTTTGGATCTATTCCATTCTTTTCATTACAAATTCTGTTTTACAAGTAAGGTGATAGCTTCAGTGGGATTGACATAAGATCCCAGTTTTCATCTGTTAAATGTTTGTTTTTTTTCCAGAACAAACAAACCAAAAAATTTTTTACAGATGAATTTAACAGTTTTTCTTGAGTTCTAACTCAATTTATAGAAAACAGTCATTTTAATTTAAATTAAGTCAAAAAAATATGTAAAATTCCTAAATTTTAAATGTATATTGACCTCATAAGAAATAGAATTTTTATTGAACCTAATTGAAAAGAAATGTCACTTCATGCAGCTCTCTTAATATTTTTGAATCCCTTGCCCTGGTTTTTATTTCATGCTTTTCTGGGCCCCCATGAAAACACGCTGGCCCCCTCCTGGCCCCCTGGTACATTTGGTCTAGATCCGCCACTGTTCCTCACCTTCACTAGATGTGGATATACTTTAGTACAGGGGTGGCAAACTGGTTCCAGAAAGAGCCGTGTGGCTGCAGGTTTTCTTTCCAACCAAGCAATGGCACACCAGACTCCATTCATCTCATCAAGTCATCATGTTCAGATTGGACTCACTTGATGAGATGAATGGAGTCTGGTGTGCCATTGCTTGGTTGGAAAGAAAACCTGCAGCCACACGGCTCTTTCTGGAACCAGTTTGCCACCCCTGCTTTAGTATATTCTGCTGTAAAATTAGTCCTATATTTTCGTTTTTACTTGAGGATTAAACCTCTGCCGTTTCACAGGATGCACAGCTTTGAGTGGTAACTAGGTGACTGCCAGAGAGTAACCCAGAGAAACTTATCGGATTGATCCAATCAGCTATCTGACAACCAGTCGCCTGGAAAGCTGGATTAACAGAGCATCGCTTTGGACAGAGACGCTGCACAGCTTTTATAGGCAGCCCCCATCCCACCCCCACCCCCCTCAACTTGCGCTCTCTCGTCGTTCCTGCGCAAACTGAGTAGTTCTAATCCGCACATGGTGCACAAATTATTTTACTACCTGCTTGCTCTCACCCACATTGAAAAAACACCACCTCATATAGTCTAATATCCGGGAGAATTTATCTGACTCGGGGGCATCTGTGAACAACTATCGATACCAGGGAGACTCCCAGAACTTCTGGGAGACTTGGGATGTCTGTTTTATGGATCGTGCAGTAAAGCATCTGTCCTTAAAATTGCTTCCGGCTTTACTTTTATAATTTAAGTAGTTTTATTAAAGTGGCACTTTTACACTTTTGCTTGTGTAAAAAGCTAATGTTGATACTCCGACTTCTACAAAGGTATATTTAAACAGTAGGATTTCTACTTCTATTTAAGTAATAAACATTAATGATGTACCGTAAGCAATTAGTATTGGTAATAAAATACATTTTTGAATACGTGTTTTGTACAGGTTTGAAGTATGAACACTCCCTCTTTTTGAGATTTAGAGTTCACCATACATATGATTATTCACCACATATAGTAAAAATTACCCCTAGGAACAAGTACTTATTACCAACAGGTACTTATTAAGATCAGGTAAAAAAGAAAAATGGTGTTTAAAAAAGTTCTCATCATCTGCATTAGGAGCTTAAACATTGACCAGAGTGACCAGTGTTGTACAATTTTCCACTTAGTATAACAAACCTACCATATTTATTGGTTTCCTCATTTTCAGGCTCAAATGAAATATTCTGTCTGATCAGTATAGAGATCCCCCATGCTTTAACCTGAAAAAGGGAATGAAAACAGTGTCCTCTCCAGCATGTGTTGCCCTGCGGCCTTGGGTCGCAGGTGACACGATGATTTCTTCCCTCTACTGGAGTAACTGGAGTGACTGGAGTATAGAACAGATGAGTCACAAACAGTGAGCTCCTTACTGACTATCTCATAGGGAATGAAGTAATAGGGGCAAGCTTCTGAGAGGTTCTGTTCTAGGGTGCATTGTAGAGCAGAGGCTGTGTTCTTCCAGATGTTCCTACAACAACGGATGTGATGGCGAAATGAGGTTACACCCATGTATTTCTCATCGGATAGAAAAAGTTTCTGTTGGTACCCAAGTGAGACTTCAAAGTGCCAAGGAAACATGACAGTCGTGGACATATTCTACCCACTGCAGGTACTTGTTCCAAACAGATGTTTTTTTTTTATGGGTTTGGCAGCGCAAGGTAGCCTAAGTTCCTGGTTCATCCTGTCCATTCGATTGAGGTAACCAGAGGTGAGGGAGACTTTGGAACCCAAGGGCTAAGCAAAATTGCTTCCAAACCAGGGAGATGAATTAAGGTTCTCGTTCAGCCTCAATTTTTTTGGGGCATGCCATGGAGTCAGAAGTCACGCTTAACAGGAACCTGAGTAGGTTGGAAGGCTGAAGCTTGTTTCTTAAGGGGAACAAGATGACATGTTTTAGAGAAACGATTTATGACAGAAAGAAATGTAGTCATACCACATACAAGTGATGAAATCAACAACAATATAATGTTAAGGCTGCTTCGGAATTGCCAAAGATTAAAATAATCTGGCTGGGGGGCTGTGAGATGGCTTGGTATGGGCACAAACAGAGCATGCTGCAATGTACTCCAAAATGTCTTTTTATAAAGACGGTCACCAACATTTATGGGTAACGAGGGACATTTTGACAGTTTGACTGCTACCTGGATAGGATGGAAATTTAGAACAGTGAAACCAATGCATGAGACTGAAAGAGACAGAAGAAAGAACATATGTTTTCATTTGCGGACCATTTCTTGGATCTCATCATCATCGTGTTAACATGATTGAAGTTATTTGTTAAAGATTAAAGAACATTTGAGCAAGTATCCTCCACAACTAACTTACCAGATAACTTGTCAAGATTAAGGGAGGTCACGTCCTGAAAGACTGCAGATTGACTGATAACCGGAGAATCAAAAGCAAGGGTGGAGGCACCTTCTGCTGGCTGGGGAAATAAATTGGAAGACAGATTTTGAATTAAATTAGTTTACTGTTCAAGGCATTGGTTTGAAGATCTCTGTTACTCACGAAGAGCTTGAAGCATTTCTTCATGAAATTGAATTAGTGGATGTTGTTCAGATATAATTCTCCTGAGAGCGTCTGTTGGGTCTGAATGGCCTGATTGTTCTGTCAAGGTTTTATCAAAACATTTGACCCACATGCAGAGAGATCACACCAAACAATCTTGGTTTAAAGCTGTTATTTACAGAGAAAATAAAGCATGCGATTTTGAGTTCCAGGAGCTGTTGGGCGGAGGAGGGAACAGAGGTTCCGTGACTGAAATACAAATGAATTAGTTTGAGCATAAATTGTCGGGATAGAGATTGGCTGGAATTAAGGGTGAGTTGGGGTTTATTAGTCAGGAGGTTCCAGGAGTTGCAGTGAGGCATTAAGCATCACAAGCACTTCGGAGAGCAGTCTGTGTTCAGTTAGGAACTTAGAGCATAGAATGGACCTGACGGTTGTTTAAAGGCTTGACAGTATCCCAGGTAAAGTTTGTCCTTCAGTGAGTCGGCCAGGAGTACACCGAGAGCTGGACTAAGAAAATCTGAGACAAAAACAAGATAAAAGGTTTACAGAAGGCTCTAGTTGAGGTTCTAGGCAAGGTTCTACTGTTTGAAGTTTAACATGTTTGGTTAACAATCGGGCGCTGAACGACTGCGGCAGCTCATTTAATGCTCCTACCTGATAAGTGAAACCAGTTTGAGGTGTGCCTTATTAGGCACTGGGATAACACTGTGCTGCCACTCCATCTTGTAAAGGAAATAAACGCCTCTACTCCCAAATGCCCAACAACAGGAGCACATTTAGCTACATCATTAACTCAGACAATGAAGCAATAAACAGTCTAATAAGCTCTGAGATGTATCAATATCCACACAGGGATAAAGCCAGCTGGTAGGTAATGTTTTATATAAAGAGGTGGGACACAATCTGATCTACCTTAAAGCTGACATAGAGCAAAGCCAAAGCCTTACTGTATAACCTGGCTTGGGTTTTAGTTTCAACGTTAGTGAAAATTCAGACAGCTAGATGTTTAGGTATTAAAGAACATGGTATTCAGCACAAACAAGAAGGTAGAAAACAC
This sequence comes from Cyprinodon tularosa, assembly GCF_016077235.1. NCBI lineage: Eukaryota > Metazoa > Chordata > Actinopteri > Cyprinodontiformes > Cyprinodontidae > Cyprinodon > Cyprinodon tularosa. Next base: position 1,371,409 of record NW_024038851.1, on the reverse strand, counting down.
AGCCGTTTACAACTTTGCCAAAGCGTCTTCATGCCGTTCAAGAGTGACAGTCATTTCTTTCCTGTAGTTTTTCCACAATCTGTTGATAGTGGTGATATTTATGAGCTAAATAACGAGATGTCTCTAGGTGCTTACATTTGTAAATCCTCACTCGCAAGAGCTGCTGCGTCCCCGCCATGTTTTTCTCATTGATCCATCCATTTGGTTACAAATTTTCCTTTGTTCTCTGCGGAAATTCTGTCCAGACGGAATCTTCGCAGAAGGTTTTTGAAACCCAAACTTATATAATATGGCAGTGCGGACCTCGCTAACACGTCAAGCATAAATCAAGCTTTAGTGTGCTCAGACATTGGCTTTCTCTCAATATGTGCACTTGTGCATTCATTGTGCATTTCAGCTGTTTCAGACCCAGCATTTTTCCAATTCACAAGAACACAAGACAGAGAACGGACAAAATCCCTGGATGTTGTTCTCGCCCCTCCCTCTTTACCAGCATGCATCAGAGCAGACTTTTGCATTCTCCACACTGACAGCTGTTTCAAAATGCACTGCGGCGGCAGCAGCAGCTTCAAGGGGAGCACTCACAGAGCTTACTAAGTACTAAGTTAAACGTTCACTTTTCTGTTGCCATTGTTCTATAAAAGTAAATTTTAAGGTCATTTGAGGTGAGAATATTATACTTTTAAGCATTTCTATATGGGCCATTTACTGATTTAGTGCATAATAAAAAAAAAAAGTTCCAAAGTTTAGAGTAATCATTTTCAACTTTTTTTTAGCAGCGGCACATTTTTTACATTTACATTTTTTACTTTTACAAAATCAGTGGACCAAACTGACACAAAATAACACTAACACAGTACATATTATACTGTAGATATAGTTAATAATATAGTTTGTAAATGTATTTATGCTCAGTGTGAAACCTGGGCCTGTTTTGATGAACACAAAAGGAATATCCTGGCAGGAATGGTAGAAAGACACACACAAAGCTCTTCCTCAACATGACTGTTTTAAGTTTTTATCGCAGTCATGCTTGAGAGGCTCAGCTCACATCAATATATGGTTAAAAAACGGGGGCAATGTCAAAATAGCTTTGTTGGCCAGAATTGGGAACTCCTTGGCAACAGAAAACCAAAAGTGTCAAAAGGAAAATCAGCAAACTTTAGCTTTAAACCATCTTGTTTCAAGTAAGTTTGACACAAACATTTTTGATTTATGCTCAATATTGAAGCGTGGTCTGTGCTACACACTGTGGGTCTAGATACGGCCGAGGCGGCGACGAAGTGGGGGCGAGTTTAGTCCGAAGGGACATGAGGGCCAAAAAGAGCGGAGATCCAGGTGGAAAAAAAGGGTCCGAGCATTCTCGCGCACCTCGGTCTTCTAGCTGGTCAAACTTCACAAGTTGTTTTACGCAATTTCGGTCATAAAAAAAAAAACAAGCCGGCCTTCCATCTTCAGCACTGTTTGCAGTCAGCTACAATTTGGGAGAGGTGCAGCGGAGTGTCTGTGGAGGGAGCAGGGACATCTGGAGCCGAGGTATTGAATTGCACTCATTGCACTGATTTTGTGCAGTATTTTTTTATGCAAGGCCTTTCAGAATCTATAACGCAGGGGTATTATTATTTTTCAGCTTTATAGCTTTGCCTCGTCTGTTCCTGTTTGGCTGTGACGCCATCCTGGAAAGAAACATCAGCTGTGCTGCTTCCATCAACACCTTTCTTTATAGATGTTGGAGATCGGCCTGTTTTCCAGTGTAGTCCTGTTTCTCTGACCGTGACTGAGTGGATGTGCTCTCTTCGTCCTCTGGCATGGGAGCTGGCTCGGAGCTCGTCTGCCTGGCTGTGTGTTTCCTGGACGGGGCCGCCTTTTACAGCTGCTTTTTGTGTGTCTGCTTCCGTCTCCTTGAACCCCAGTCGGCCTCGGCAGATGGCCGCTCACACTGAGCCTGGTTCTGCTGGAGGTTTCTTTCTTTTAAAGGGAGTTTTTTCTCTCCACTGTTGCTACAAGCATGCTTAATGTGAGGGATTGCATTCGAGTCAATGAGTCGATGCAATCAACTGGTTTTCCTTAGATAGAAAACTTTGTATCAATTTGACTGTATGATCTGGTTGAACTGTAAAGTGCGTTGAGATGACATGTGTTGTGAATTTGGCGCTATATAAATAAACTGAATTGAATTGAATTGAATTCAGTGAATGAGGTTTTAATAGGAATAGGTAGAGTGCAACTTTTCTACTTCTGGGGCCTGTTTCAATAAGGAAGTTCAACCAACTCTGAGTTAAAACTTGAACTCTGAGTTGACTTATCCTGAGATTGGAAACTCTGAGTTTTGGGTTTCAGAACAGCTGAAATGAGTTAGTTCAATCAACTCTAAATTGACTGACTCTGAGTTAAGCGCGTGCACCACAACTATAAAAAGCCATTATCAATGGAGCACAGATATTACGAGTCACCATGGCAACAGCGTCAGACAAAAAAAGGTGTGCATATTTCTCACCAGCAGAACTGGATGTGCTTACGTATGCAAGCATATGCAGAATTTGAACATGTATTAAAAAAAAAAAAAAAGCAACACGGCTGCAGCGGCGAAGGAGAGAGAGTTAGCTTGGGTGAAAATAGCTGCTCGAGTCAATGCGTAAGTTTACATTTTAATTACTTTTATACAGTGTTGGGTGTAATGAATTAAGTTACTTAAGTCATATAAATACTGTAATTAAATTAAAGACTATAAAACAATAGTGGATTTAATATCAAATTTTAAAAGGTATATTTTGATTTGAACTTTCTCCCTCTAGTTACACACTTTGGTCAATTTAAGATTAATTCATGCAATTGAATATTGTTTATTTGAAAGCATTAGAAGTGCAGTTTCTTGTCTCTCCTTGTATTGTTCAAGTGGTTGAGGTTGATTTGGGATTTAGAAAGTAATTAATAAGTAAGTAAAAGAAATTAGTAAGTAGACCAATACTTTCTAGAGACAGTAATTATTACATTAATCTAATTAGACTTGTTGAAGATAAAATTTGTAGTTAGTAATTAAGAACTATTTTAGAGTAACTTACCCAACTGTTATAATATCAGAGGTGAAACTTGAAGAACAGTATTTTATTAAACCTAATTTAGTTTTCATGGATAGGTGCAATTCTGCAGGCATCAAAAGAACATGGCAGCAGCTGAAAATGAAATATAAAAACATACTTCAAGCAGGTAAGCCTTGAGCACATCATGGGAGTAGAGTAGCTACCTGGCTTTACAAACAGGATCATCCATAAAAGGACATCCCATTTCATTCCCTTTGATGTGCTCTACGTGACTGAAATGTGTGCAATGAATACTGTATGTCCCCAAAGAATCAATGAGGTGTTTAAACACCACTTCCTCTTTAAAAAAGGGGAGGAGAGCAAAATAAACTCTGGATTTTCTGAAGAAAACCTGCTCCCGACCAGGTTAGGTTCACAGAGTAAATTGCCATGGTAACTGACTCTGAGTATAAGTTACCTCTCTTTCAGAAACGGGCTTGACTTACTCTGCTTTCTCAGGTTTAACTTACCTCCCTTTCTGAAACAGAAAACCCAGAGTTTCCCTCATTTCAGGGTTAACAAACTCAGAGTTTTCACTTAACCTCCTTTCTGAAACAGGCCCCTGTTATTTGCTGTTGTTTCTAAAAAAAAAATGCATAACGATATTACAGCTTTCATTGATATATTTCAAATTTGAAACATTGTCTAGCCTGTAGGGTGTAAAAAACAAAAACAAAATGAACCAATTAATCTAATTAAATCATATCGTGGTGTATTCTTGAGTATCGAAAATAATCGAATTGTCAGGCCAGGAAATCAATACTGAATCGAATCGCCATGATGGATGTAATTTACACCCCTAGTAAATTGTCTGAAAAAGGGGATGAAGAAGTAAAACTTATTTTTCATACCCCCTTTCTCTCTATTAATTGCCGTTAAAACCCTTCTACATCGGCACTTAGAGTACTGTGACCGTAAATGTGCTCCTACCCCTTCTGCACGTCTCCAAAATTGTAGGTGACTGCACACACTGCCACAGACAGGAGTCCTCTGATTGGTCAAATCTACATCAGCTCTAACTATGCGTATTTCATGTTTGGTACCTTACCAGCTTGTTTTGTTTGTTCACTAGTCGTTTACCACCATTGTGGAAAACGACTTGTGAAGTTGGACCAGCTAAAAGAGTGAGGTGCACGAGAAAGCTGGGACCCTTTTACCACCTTGATCCTTACTCTTTTTCGCCCTCATGTCCCTCCGTTGGCGCACAAACTTGGCCCCACTTCCTCACGTTCTTGGCCGTATCTAGACCCACAACACAAAAAAGTTGCTACAAGGAAGTCACAAAAAGAATAAAATTGATTAGTTACAACAATCAGCTGGGCTGTAATACTGAAAATGGTTGACTGATATATGTTTCTCTATGTAGGATGGAAGAGGATTAGGGCCACTGAAAATAAAAAAAAAACTTAACTGATTTTTAAATTGCATTTCAGCTTAATATAGGAAAAAAGTCAGAAGAAGACTTTTTTTCTCAGAATTCAGATTTTTTTTCTCAGAATTCTGACAGCTACCAAACATGTTAGCATCAAGCCATAGCCATGTCTGTTTTAGTCACTAGCTCTCTTGTTTTAATCACTTTCTGCTCTTCCATTAATGAAATAGCATCACCGGGGACCCCTCTGGCACGTAAAAGTCGCCTAATTCCATCATTTTCCACCAGTGTGTTACTGGCCCTCCCAAACAACTCACATCTTTGTCAGTAAAGCTCCCACTTTACTGACAAAGTGCTCCCACATCTCTTCCTTCATGGTGCCCATCTACATTAAGATCTAAAATTCTGAGATTAAATTCAGAATTCTGACTTTTTTTTCCCATATTAAACTTAAATAAAATTAGAAAATGAGTTCACTTTTTTTTAGTGGCCTTAATCTTCTTCTTACCAGAATATGAAAGCAATTTACAACCTAAATCTTTATTAATGAAGTAGGCTATGTGAAACTAGATTTTAAAAAGTAAATGTTTATATAGGTCAATGAAGGTTTGAGACCAGCTGTTCAGCAACGCCCTTTCAACATTGGTCTTACTGGTTTCACATCACAGGAAGGATTTGGTTAAGGCTCTTCACGTTTTAGATCTATCATAATTTGCAATATTTTCAGTTGTTGCAAATGGGAGCTGTCCTACGCAAGCTGTAGCCCCTGCTGGCTAGGAGCTCTCTCCGAGCAGGACTAAGGCCTCTCTGATCTAACGTTGTGCTTCCCTGCTCTGACCCTGACCAAGCAACAGCAAGCGTCTGCCTTTTCTCCCTGCTTTGGTGCATTGTTTCGATCTGATCTCCTGCTGTGGTTCCTTGGCTTCAGAGAGGGGTACGTCTGGGGACCATGTTTCCACTTTCGGTGCTCTCTCTGCCGTTGTTCTTGTCCAGATTTCTTGCTGCCCCTTTCTGAGCTCAAAAGCACCGTCTCACCTAACCTCTGTTGTCCAGGAGAATAAGATGAACCTAGAATGCCGACGCCAATGGATTTTTGATTTTACTGAGTGAAAAAGACAACAACAAAGAAAAAAAAAGCGGAAACTGCAAAATCCTGGTCCTCCATGTTTTCTGTTAAAAATGTTCTCCGTCCTTTCCCCGGCAAGTCAGCATCTGATATTCCATGTTATCAGGAGCTAGATCCCCCCTACCCCTTGTTATGTCCACTACTCCTACATGCGAATATGAATTCAATAAAGAAATATTTTATTATTCCCAAAGGGAAATTAAATGTTGCAGTAACTCATAAGTTGTCTTTTAAACAGGTGTTGTAGGAGTTGATAGCTGTGGGCAGGAAGGATCTTTTGTACTACGACACCACTAGCCCACAAAATTTAGTGGTACTAAAAATTAGGGCTAGAGGGTGTATTTGGATTGGGTATGAATATAATTTATGACAAGACAGACATATTGACTAATGATATGCTGATGAAGATTCTCAGTCATCCAGGTCATATTCATTCTGTAAAAGTTTAAAAAACAATCCACTGAACTTGGTTTCCAAGGTTTGAAGACGTTTTGCTCCCATTCGAGGAAGAGTTCTCAATTAAAATGTCTGGATCCTCAGTGAGTTTGAGGCTTTATATAGATGAAGCCTTGTATTGCTTGGAAACATGCAAATTGAAACCGACGAGTGGGTTGTTTGGTTCCATTGTTAGCCTGTAATATATGAAACCTGTCTATGATTTTGAAGGTCGGTCGTTAAAGGAGGGATTGTCTCCTATGTGGTGCTGTTTCTCTGACTGTGACTGGCTGGATGTGATCTCTTCGTCCTCTGGCATGGGAGCTGGCTCGGAGCTCGTCTGCCTGGCTGTGTGTTTCCTGGACGGGGCCATCTTTTGCAGCTGCTTTTTGTGTCTCTGCTTCTGTCTCCTTAAACCCCAGTCAGCCTCACCCCAGGCTCACACCGACTCCGGTCTTACCGTTGCAGTGCGGTGGGTGCGGCGCCGCAGAGATTCCAAGTCATTAAAAAGACGTAAACCTCTCTCACCGGCTGCTGAGCTGTCCGGCTGTGGTTACCGAGACACTCCGGCGCTGCACCGCACCGTAGTCAAAAGGGCGGTGTGAGAGGGTGTGTGCGGTAGTTGCGGTCTCCGTCGTCTCGGTAACCGCACCGGAGCCAGTGTGAGCAAGGGGTCAGCAGATGGCCGCTCACACTGAGTCTGGTTCTGCTGGAGGTTTCTTCCTGTTAAAAGGGAGGTTTTTCCTCTCCACTGTCACTACAAGCATGCTTGGTGTGAGGGATTTCCTTCGAGTCAAAGAGTTGATGCAATCAACTGGTTTTCGTTAGATAGAAAACTTTAAATCAACTTGACTGTACGATCTGGTTGGATTGTAAAGTATCTTCAGATGACATGTCTTGTGAATTGGCGCTATATAAATAAACTGAATTGAATTGAATTAAATTTGCTTTATGGCTTAGGAGAAAACAGTAGTCATCAAGTCATGTTTCAATAAAAAGCATAGCTGCCCACTATTTCACGTTACCACCTAAAAGATTTATTAATGAAGGATATGAGACTGGATTCATAAAATAGATCAAGTAATGCTTAAAAGGCTTCTTTTCTTTATAGTTAATTGTCCTCATTTTGGGAATAAATAAATGTTTATACAGGACACCGAAGATTCGAGACCAGATGTTCAGGAGCGCTCCATCAACGGTGATCTTGTTGGTTCTACATCACAGGTAAGATTTGGTTAAGGCTCCTCATCTTTTAGATCCATTATAGTATGGAAATACTTTTTGTTAGACTTAAGACTCTTGCCTGACAAATTTTAGTTCAGGTCCAAAGTAGTGTAAGACTTACGATAGGATCATGCTTTCAACCAGGGGCGTCTCTAGGTTTAAGAGACAAGGGTGGCTCAGCCCCCAGAAGATAATGCGCGCACAGCGCGCACCGAATTTTTTCAGTGCACCTGCTAAGGCGTTGTCTAAGACAAGGGTGTAACTTTGTGTTGAAAGTTGGTGGGGACGGCTCATAAGGAAAGGGAGCTACCTGCGCGACGCCTTTTTTTTTTTGTTGGAAAGGATAAAGCCAAAAAAATGCAAATAACATTTATCAATTTAATGCTTACAGTTGAAAACATAACTGTTACAATATTCACTTATATATTTTGTGCAAAAAATATCACATAAATCTAAACAGACAGTACAAATCAAAGACATCAAATAAATATATCAATTTTGTAGAACATTTATTGACAGTCAATTTTGGGTCACTTTTTAAAATTAATTTACTTTTAACCCAGGACTCGGACAAGATCTTATGGGACCTTAAGCAGAATATGATCAAGCAACTCCGTCTTTCTGTCAAGAATATCCACCAGCAGGGTATCCAGGGGGGGATTTACCATTAGGCGATACTAGGCAGTTGCCCAGGGCCCCAAGTTCTGGGGGCCCCATAAAACTCTGTTTCCATGTATGGTTAATACAACTAATCCTTTTTTGTGCACATTAATTATGTTTTTGATAAAAATCCTTTGGCTAAAATGCCATCAGAACGCTGATAAATAGAGAGGAAAAAGGGACAAGAAGAGAGGGACAAAACCTAGAACAAATAATGGATGTCTATTCTATTAACATTTCTCTATCTGTAGAATGGGTCTGTTTTATGGGTTTACTTCTCAGGGGGCCCCCTGCCTGTCTTTGCCTAGGGCCCCAAATTTCCTAAATCCGCCCCTGAGGGTATCAATACTGATTTGATAGAATCTGGGAGAGCGGACTATGTTCAACCATCCATTTTCTTTAACCTTATCCCTGAGTGGGATCAGGAGGTGCTGGTGCATATCTCTAGCCACGTTCTGGGTAAGAGGTGGGATCACCCTGGACAGGTCACCAGTCTGTCGCAGTATGTTCAACCAGCTTAAAAGTAATCGGTAATCAGATTTATTATTTGCACTTTTACTAAGTGAACTTTCTAACTCCCTTAAATCTGAAATTCCAATGCCAAAATTGTTTAAATCTTTTATCTTTGGACCCCCTGCAGAGTGACGTCACACCTGCAAGATCCTATCCTTACCTCCCTGCTAGATTGCAAAAAGCAGCTTGCTCATGAGTTGTCAACATAACACGCTAAATCTTAAATGTACGTGTACATATAAAAGAAAAAGGGGCGCAGTGCTTGCAACTGAATGGCAACACTATCAAAGTCAGGAAAAAGTTTTAAGTAAAGCCGGGATTAAAACAGTAGCTACAAGAAGCTTCAAATAAAAGGTGTTCTTTATGTTCAACCTAAACACCAGCTCCGATAGACCATCAGTAGAGCAGGTGTTTAAAGGAGAATTCCGGTTTTTAACACTTTTAGCCCATTTTCTGTAGTGTCCAGGATGAAATCGAATGATCGACATCAAAATTTTGACAATTGGTCCTGTCTCTGCTATTTGGCTCATTTAGAATCCACCCCTGGCTGCTTCAGAATGGCTTACATAGTGCATGTCCGATAATGTCCTTAAAACAACCTTAAACGTTCTTTTTTAAAAATATGCTACTCACCGGGTCGTCAGCGCTGTTCAATGACGTTCCAAAAAAAGTGTTTTATTTAGCATTTTGTAAATCCCATTGAGTTCTGTTGGAATAGTCAATATTCCCCTGCCACCGGAAACGGAAATGGGGCCTGTTTACACAGTTGTAGTCTTTTCGCTTCACTCTGTGTACTCCGACGTCGAGGTGCTAACGTCTCTGTTAAACACTTTAAAAAACTCTGAAAATGGAATACGAAAGGTGGATTCTTGATTCTCGGACATGCACTATGTAAGCCATTCTGAAGCAGCCAGGGGTGGATGAGCCAAAAAGCAGAGACAGGACCAATTGTCAAAATTTTGGTGTCGATCATTCGATTTCATCCTGGACACTACAGAAAATGGGCTAAAAGTGTTAAAAACCGGAATTCTCCTTTAAATTAATCAATCACTGCTGCGAAAGCTTATAGCAGTGAAAGCTAATATACCACAGCCATCACTTAATAAACGCAAAATAAACAACCCTCTAAAAACGGAAAACTGTAATGGACTGAAAGTCCTGTTTTTTATGTGGGAAATTATTTGCGTGTGTTTTAGTATAATTCTGATATATTGGCGCTGTTGTCTGTTTCTATGGCAACGATACTGAATGTAGTGTAGCTTAGAGACCTGCATGGGTCGAGTTTTACCAACCCGCACCCGCCCGAACCCGTTAGAATGACTACCGAACCCGACCCGTCACCCGCGGATATCTTCAATTCAAATGTTATGGGGAGAGGTTGGAGGGGGGTGATGGGGAGAAAGCGAGAGGCAACAGATTCTTTTTTCTGAGTTTTTTTGTCGGGGTTTGTGGACGGTGAGCAGCGGGGAGAACTTTTTTTTATTTACTTTCTGAGGAGTGGCATGAATGGGGTTTTAATCAGATATACACAGCACCGAAAGCAAAATACGTGTACAAATATTGGTGGGGACATGTCCACACCAGTCCTTAAGGAAGTTACGCCTATGATTGTTCAGATTAACTTGTCTTCTTTATGGCTTTTATTCGGTGCTTTACTGCATTTGTTTTGGGAAAATATGAGGAAAAAATAAATACAGAAAAAAAAAATATTTTTTGTAAAATCGCAAAATAATTATAGGGTGGCTAATGCCAAAGAAAGGGTGACTGAAGCCACCCTTAAATAGGTCTAACGACGCTTATGCTTTCAACAGTCATAAAATATTCTCCACCAGCTGCTCATGACTGTTGTTGAGCTAAGCCCCTCTGCTGCAACGGCATCAAAATAGTAACCAAGTAGCCCAAGCAGTAACTACCCTTTACAACCAACAAATAGTTAGGGACTGACATTTAACTGTTTCACAACTTACACCGAGTATCCGAGCTAGAAAGATCTTAGAGACTAGGAAAAATAAGTCCATATATAGCCTTTTTTAATATATTTGTGCTAAGGGAACTCTTATAGCCTCCAAATAATTCACATACCATGCACAAGGACAATTTTACCAATATAAATGAAATCAACACTGGAAAATACTTAAGTAATTGAATGTCCATAAATTTTTTAGAGTTTCATATTCTTTTTTAATTAGTGATAATTTAAAAGGGATAAGTATCCCATCTCAATAATTATCAGGACGTTGCTACAGTGGGGTCAAGCAGGGATGGACCTGAGCCGCACCAACACTCGGTTGTGCTTTGATGGTTAGGAAGTTTGATTTATATATTTATATTTTCTGTTTGATGGTTGTTGAAATCAGGCAGAAACTCTGATCTTTCAACTTCAAGTGGCAGGTGAGGTTTCTTTAACCATGATTCAATTCAATTTATTGCTAAGAAACAAAGCAGAAGTCATGGGGTTATAATAGAAAGTATACCAGTTAATTTGTTACCACCTTAAAGACACATTCTTAGGACATAGGAGACTATGTTAGAAAACAGGACTGTTAATGCTTTAAGAAAAACGTTTGATTTTCCTCAGATTAAATAATCTTTCTTACACTTGGAACATAGAATAAAATTAAGATTAAAGACCAGCTGATCAGCACTGATCTATCAAGAATAGTCCTGTTGGTTTTACCTCACAGGAGGGATCTAGTTAATCCTAGGTTTAGTGTTTTTTCTTGGATGGGCTATACCAAAACTGAAATCTCACCCTACTGGAGTGCCGCTTCAGACCTGTTGACAAATAATGTCTCTTTGACTCTTTGAAATTTATCTCAGGAACAACAACCTTTTCTGTTAAACAGAAACACCTGAAATTAAATAAATTTTACTCAGACATGACAAGAAACAGAACAAAGTAACAAAATGGATTTAATCGCCAGGGCTTAACCAAAAATATATTGGAATCAGAGATACAGGGAGAGACAGATGCTATCATCATTGTTCATAGAACCTTGTCAAGGCCATCTATGCCTAGGGTCAATAAGTAGGCTTGGAAGGTACTCACTGTCTATCACATGATGAAATGTCTGACTTGAAATCTAGAAGTTAACTTTTGCAGTATGGGGTTGTGGGAATATGAATATAATAAATAACCTCTATCCGGTATGTGCATCTGCCTCAAGACACCTTTAAACTGAAGTCCTTCCTGTCATGATGGGTGTCACAGAGAGTAAGCCCAAGGTGCAGAACACACACGGAGACTCGGGAAAAAGTCCAAAGAGTTTATTAAAGGCACAAGCACATGAATCACAGTTCAGGCAGGGGACTGATTCGCTGGGGTCTGTGCGGGGAAAGGGGAGATGGCTGGGTTTGAGCTTCCAGCTCACTGCAGGGAAACAACAGGGGAAATCCACATGGGAACCTCTTAGGGAAACTCAGCAGGGGAGTCGTCAGGTAGCATCCACGTAGAATTCTTGGGTTGGCTCACAAGGGCAGACTAGCAGGTTAGTTTTCCTAGAGCGTCAGGCTTGGGACTGGCTTCCTATGATGCAACTCTCCCAGAGCTGCAGGCCAGAGACAGGTTGCCAGAGAGACAGTTCTTCCAGAGCTTCACAAGGAAACAGGAGGTTAAGCTCATCCAGAGCTTTCACGAGGAGACAGGTGGTTAAGCTCATCCAGAGCTTTCACGAGGAGACAGGTGGTTAAGCTCATCCAGAGCTTCACGAGGAGACAGGTGGTTAAGCTCATCCAGAGCTTTCACGAGGAGACAGGGGGGTTGCTCATCCAGAGTTTTCACGAGGAGACAGGGGGTTAAGCTCATCCAGAGCTTTCACGAGGAGACGGGGGGTTAAGCTCATCCAGAGCTTTCACGAAGAGACAGGAGGTTAAGCTCATCCAGAGCTTTCACAAAGAGACAGGATTCCTGTGAGGCAGAGACAAGGAAGAATTAGAATCTGATCTCACACGAGAGATAACAAAGATTCATCTGTAACAGAGGCTCAGGAAGCTAACCAACTAAGATCAACACTGCGGCGTGGAATCAAGGTCAGGCAGGAGCTTATAAAGGAGAGGTCTTCTGATAAGAGGATTAGGAACAGGTGTGCAGGAAGGTTCCAGCTCCAGAAGACCCACAGCGCATCCTGCTGGAGACAGGGGGTAATCTCCAGTTCCCCACAGTAACTCCAACCCTAAGGGAAAAACAAAGAGAGCAGAAGAGGATCCTCGGCGCCCTCTGGTGGGCAAGCCTGAGGATCCCAACACTTCCAAATTAAATTGCTATTTTGGATCTGTCTAAAGATCTACCAAGCAAAGTATAACACAGAAGTTAAAACCCCTTCACACTACATAAAATCTGGTGCCTGTGAAGAACGCTCTTCAGCATAAATAAGACATTCTCAATTTAGGCTCATGAATGTTCATAAAGGCCAGTATTCCAAAAACATTTGCCATCGTATTGAATATAGCTAGATGAAGAGACAGCCATAAATTTAATAGCAATAAACGGGATGTTTTTTAATGTGGCAAGATTGCTGTTCCTCTCAACTTTGAACCGAATAAAGAGTAGAAAACCTGCCCACCCAGTCTCTTTTGAGCTTTTTAAGCTTCCTGTCTGATAAATGGCTCTTGTAACTGTGCAATATCAATTTTAATTTTTTTAAGTACAACTAAATCACTTTTATTTATATAGTGCTGTTTAAATCTTTGATATTAAATTTCACAACCTTTAATGGACCCCAAATTAAACTTGGCTATAATAAAGGTAATCCACTACAGCCATAATAAACACATTCCTCTCCATGTTTGTGTCTGTCTGATAAATAAGTAGCAATACTTTTTACTTTATTGTGGGGGGAAGGAAAAAAGGAACTTCAATTAACACACATGTTTGTAAAGATTCTCAGTCATCCAGATCATAATAATTGTAAAAAAAAGTTAAAAATAAATCCACTGGACTTTGTTTCCAAGTTTGAAGATGTTTTGCTTCACAGGCATTTCCATTCACATTTGTAATTGAAAAGCTTCTTGGATGGGAAGTGAAACGCCTTCAAACCTGGAAACAAAGTCCAGTGGATTATTTTTTACTTTTTTGGAACATTTAACACACACCACTCTGCTCAGTAACCAGCATAACATCCTGACAACCAAACACAAACTTAAAGTGTTGATTCAAAGATGCTTGTATTGCCTTATTCCTAAACCTGTAAGCACCCACAAAAGTTTCTAAAGCAAAACCAAAGCTTCCCGATCCCACTTAGGAGAAGCAATTTTGCAAGACATATCCTCTTGGCAACCCAGGTGTGTGGGTGTTTTTATTTGAGAACAAAAAAGTGGCTACACAGAGGTCACAAAAGGTTAAAAATGGTTAGTTACAACACGCATCTGGGTGGTAATGTTGAAAATGTTTGTGTGACTGATAGATGTTTCTTTGTATAGGTTGCGAGAATGAGAGAGCGATTCACATCAATGACCAACAGACAGCAGGTAAGATTTTTTTCAGCCATGAGCTATGCTGTCTCTGCTTTTTCTCATAGTAGCTTGATCAGGTCTTTTCCTGTTTAGCTGTGACACCATCCAAGAGAGAAAAATAAGCCGTGCTGCTGCCATCAACACCTTTTTTTATAGATGTTCGAACTCTGCCTCTTTTTCCGTGTAGTCCTGTTTCTCTGACTATGACTAACTGGATGTGTTCTGTTCGTGTTCTGACGTGGGGGCTGGCTATGAGCTCGTCTGCCTGGCTGTGTGTTATCTGGATGGGGCTGCCTGTGGAGCTGGTTAAAAGTTGCCTTTAGTATCTCTGTTTCTTTCTGAATGTATGTTTCTGTGTCCTTGGACCCCTGTTGGCCTCTGCAGTTGGCCGCTCACACTGAGTCTGGTTCTGCTGGAGGTTTCTTCCTGTTAAAAGGGAGGTTTTTCCTCTCCACTGTCACTACAAGCATGCTTGGTGTGAGGGATTTCCTTTGAGTCAAGGAGTTGATGCAATCATAAAAGTCCAGTATTCCAAAAACATTTGCCATCGTATTGAATATAGCTAGATGAAGAGACAGCCATAAATTTAATAGCAATAAACGGGATGTTTTTTAATGTGGCAAGATTGCTGTTCCTCTCAACTTTGAACCGAATAAAGAGTAGAAAACCTGCCCACCCAGTCTCTTTTGAGCTTTTTAAGCTTCCTGTCTGATAAATGGCTCTTGTAACTGTGCAATATCAATTTTAATTTTTTTAAGTACAACTAAATCACTTTTATTTATATAGTGCTGTTTAAATCTTTGATATTAAATTTCACAACCTTTAATGGACCCCAAATTAAACTTGGCTATAATAAAGGTAATCCACTACAGCCATAATAAACACATTCCTCTCCATGTTTGTGTCTGTCTGATAAATAAGTAGCAATACTTTTTACTTTATTGTGGGGGGAAGGAAAAAAGGAACTTCAATTAACACACATGTTTGTAAAGATTCTCAGTCATCCAGATCATAATAATTGTAAAAAAAAGTTAAAAATAAATCCACTGGACTTTGTTTCCAAGTTTGAAGATGTTTTGCTTCACAGGCATTTCCATTCACATTTGTAATTGAAAAGCTTCTTGGATGGGAAGTGAAACGCCTTCAAACCTGGAAACAAAGTCCAGTGGATTATTTTTTACTTTTTTGGAACATTTAACACACACCACTCTGCTCAGTAACCAGCATAACATCCTGACAACCAAACACAAACTTAAAGTGTTGATTCAAAGATGCTTGTATTGCCTTATTCCTAAACCTGTAAGCACCCACAAAAGTTTCTAAAGCAAAACCAAAGCTTCCCGATCCCACTTAGGAGAAGCAATTTTGCAAGACATATCCTCTTGGCAACCCAGGTGTGTGGGTGTTTTTATTTGAGAACAAAAAAGTGGCTACACAGAGGTCACAAAAGGTTAAAAATGGTTAGTTACAACACGCATCTGGGTGGTAATGTTGAAAATGTTTGTGTGACTGATAGATGTTTCTTTGTATAGGTTGCGAGAATGAGAGAGCGATTCACATCAATGACCAACAGACAGCAGGTAAGATTTTTTTCAGCCATGAGCTATGCTGTCTCTGCTTTTTCTCATAGTAGCTTGATCAGGTCTTTTCCTGTTTAGCTGTGACACCATCCAAGAGAGAAAAATAAGCCGTGCTGCTGCCATCAACACCTTTTTTTATAGATGTTCGAACTCTGCCTCTTTTTCCGTGTAGTCCTGTTTCTCTGACTATGACTAACTGGATGTGTTCTGTTCGTGTTCTGACGTGGGGGCTGGCTATGAGCTCGTCTGCCTGGCTGTGTGTTATCTGGATGGGGCTGCCTGTGGAGCTGGTTAAAAGTTGCCTTTAGTATCTCTGTTTCTTTCTGAATGTATGTTTCTGTGTCCTTGGACCCCTGTTGGCCTCTGCAGTTGGCCGCTCACACTGAGTCTGGTTCTGCTGGAGGTTTCTTCCTGTTAAAAGGGAGGTTTTTCCTCTCCACTGTCACTACAAGCATGCTTGGTGTGAGGGATTTCCTTTGAGTCAAGGAGTTGATGCAATCAGCTGGCTTTCCTTAAATAGAAAACTTTGAATCAATTTGACTGTATGATCTGGCTGTATTGAAAAGTGCCTTGACATTACATGTCTTGTGAATTGGCGCGATATAAATAAACTAAATTGAATTGAATTAAATTTACTTTATGGCTTAGGAGAAAACAGTAGTCATCAAGTCATGTTTCAATAAAAAGCATAGCTATTTCACGTTACCACCTAAAAGATTTATTAATGAAGGGGATTTAGAATGGATTATAAAATAGATTTAAGTAATGCTTAAAAAGCTTTTTTTTCTTTATAGTTTTAAATTTTCCTTTATTTTGGGAATAAATTTTTTATTTCGGACACCGAAAAATTCGGACCAGATGTTTGGAGGCCCCCCACAACGGGGGGATCTTGGTTTTGGTTTTTCATTTACTTAGATTTGGTTAAGACTCCTCAGGGTTTTTGATCCATTATAATGTGGAAATACTTTTTGTTAGGAAATTTAAAACCCTTGCCTGGGCAAATTTTAGTTAAAGGGCCAAAGTAGTGTAAGACTGACGTTTGGATCATGCTTTCAAAAAGCATAAAATATTCTCCACCAGCTGTCTGGAATGTTGTTGGGGCTAAGCCCCTCTGCCCCGCAAAAGCATAAAAACAGGTGTTGGGTTTTTGGTTTTTTTTGGGTTTTGGGGGGTTTTTTGTTTTTTTTTTTTGGAAAAAAAAAAAATTTGGCAACACAGGGGTCCAAAAAAGGGTTTTTAAAAAAAGGGTTAGTTTCAACCCCTCATCGGGGTGGTAATTTTTGAAAAGGTTTGTTTTTGGACTAAATAGAGGGGTTTTTTTGGGGAAAAATAGGTTGCCAAAAATGGGGGAAGACCCCGTTTAAAACACCCAAGGGGGACCAAAAAGCCCCTAGGGAAAATTTTTTTTTAAAATAATTAAATTACCCCCCCTTTTTTAAAAAGGGGGAAAAAAGGAAGGCCCTCATCTAAAAAACTTTATTAATAAAGGCTTTTTTAACTAGTTTTAAAAAAAAAAAATGTTTACTCGGGCCCAATGAATTTTTTGAGCCCCAGCTATTCAGAAATTTTTTTGGGCCCCCAAATCAACGATGATCTTGCTGGGTTTTCCACATCACAGGTAGGTTTCCCGGTTTTAAAAGGTTTCCTGAATTTTATTACATCAAAATTTGCAAGTTTTTTTCCAGTTTTTTCCAAATGGGGAGCTCCCCCCAACTTGCAAGCAAAGCGTACCCCTGTTGGCAAGGAGCTCTCTGCAGGGGGTTAGGCCAAGAGATACCTCCCCTGCCGAAAAAAAATCACCTCCCCTTTTCACAAAAATTAAATTAAAAATTTTGAAAAAAAAATGGAATTATTAAACTTTATTTTTAAAATTTTTCCCAATTTCTACAGCATGGGCCCGCAAATTAGGGGGGTTTTTTAGTGGACAAGAAAAAGCACGGGAAAAATCAAGAGTGGGAACAAAAGACAAAATTCAAAAATGCAAAAGGGGTGTCATGATTTTGGGCACTGGATTTGGGTCTTTTTCTTCCACCTGTTTAGCCCCCGGGCCCAAGCCCCCTAATTTTTCCCATACATCGACCCCACCTTTTCCTGTTTTCCCTTAATCAGTTTTGCCTTTTCCCAGCCAAAACGGTCCCCAGAGTATTCGGCGGGTTGAAAGGGAAATTTTAAGTGAACAGGGCATATTTTGATTATCAGATTATGAAAAAGTTTTTGTTTTTCCGGCCCCTTCCCCAAGTATTTTTTTCCCCCCCCTTTCCCTTTGTAGCCTGACAAACCAAAAAAAAATTTGTGAATTAAAAAGTGTAATTTAGTCGGGCCCCCCCCCAAAAATGAACAAAAGGAAAGATTGTTGAAAAGGGAAAAACCCCCCTTGGTTTTTTAAACCCCCAAAGGGTGGGTATGACCATTCTGTTGAAGTACTTCCACTGGGAAAAAAACCCTTTTTTTGGCCCTTTAATTTGAGGTTTTTAATAAAATAAAAGTCATAAATGAAAAAACCCAGATCCCCCAAAGCTTTCCCAAGGGTTTGAGACAGCCAGTGGGGAAAAATTTTTAAAAACCCGTTTATTAACACAAACGGGACAAACCCAATTTGCTGTGGATCTGTGGCTCGGGCGGGCTGCAGGAGGGGGGCGGGGGCCACGGGCCCAAATCTCAGACACTCTGGTTTGGGGGAAAAAACAGGTTAGAAAACTACGTCACTTAACAGAAGAGTTTAAATTAGAGTGAGTCACTTATTTGGTTTAAAAAACTGAATTTGGTGCACTCAGGAAGGGGAAAAATTCGGGGGCTGGGGGATCCATCAAAAGCGTGGGGCGGGTTCAAAGTCCCATGGGGAAACCCAATCCAGTTTCAGCAGAAATGCATTTTGGGAAAGGACGGGGTTTCCCAAGGGCCCTGTACGGGGATCACCCAAAAGGTCAGCCCAAACATAAAACTTTGGAAGAAAAGGTTCAAAGTCCCTTTGCGTCCCCGTCCAGTTTCAGACAGAAACGCACCAAGAGGGGCCCAAACCCAAAGGGCCAGGAGTCCAACTGGGGTTCAGGGGGGCCAGATCGGGCGGGGGACACACAAGGGCCATTTTGGGTGGAGAGTTATGCCAAGAGATCCCCTCCTGGCCGAAAATCCCCCTCGCCTCCCACACTGATGAAATTTGAACAAAAATGGAACTTATAAACATATTCTTAATGTCTCCATATTTCTCATGCATGGGTGCCCGCAATTAGAGGGTTTTAGTGGACAGAATCAGCACGGCAAATCAAGAGTGGGAACGAGACTAATTCAGAAATGCAAAAGAGTGTCATGATCTTGGCACTGGATTTGGGTCATTTCTTCCACCTGCTTAGCTCCGCCAAGCGCTAATTTTCATACATCAGATCCACCTGTTCCTGTTTCCTATATCAGCTGCCTGTTCCCAGCTAACGGTGCCAGAGTATTCGAGCTGTGTAAGAAATTTCTAGTGAACATGCATATTTTGATTATCAGATTATGACAAGTTTTTGCTTCCGGACTTCCAAGTATTGTTTACCCCCGTTCTGTAGCCTGACAAACCAGACTAAATGTGAGATTAAAAGTGTAATTTAGTCTGGCCCCCATAAATGAGACATCGGAAGATTGTTGATAAGAACAACCCCTTGTTTTTCAAACCATGGTGGGTATGATCCATTCTGTTGAAGTACTGTCCACTGGGCAAAAAACCTTTTGGCCTAATTTGAGGATTTTATATATATATAGTCATGAAATGAGACAGATGGGCCCAGTATTCAAGGTGAGACAGCCAGTAGGAAAGTTCAAAACGTTTATTAACACAAACAGGACAGAAGCACACTGCTGTGGATCTGTGGCTCGTGGCTGCTGCAGGAGGGCGGCGGGGCACTGCCCAATCTCAGACACTCTGGTTGTGGGAAAAAAACAGGTTAGTAACTACGATCATCTTAACAGAAGATGATTATTAGAGTGAGTCACTTACTTGGTTTAACTGATTGGTGCACTCAGGAACGGACACATCGGGGGCTGAGGGATCCATCAGAGCGTGAAGGCAGGTTCAGAGTCCCATGCGTTGAGCATCCAGCTCAGACAGAAATGCATTTTGGAGGACAGGTTCAGAGTCATGTACGTCGATCATCCAGGTCAGACAAACATGAACTTTGGAAGACAGGTTCAGAGTCCCGTGCGTCACCGTCCAGCTCAGACAGAAACGCACAGAGAGGCAGAATCCAGCAGGAGTCCAACTGAGGTTCAGGCGGCCAGATCAGGCAGGGACACACAAGGCCAGTGGGTGAGAGTTATGCCAAGAGATACCTGCCTGCCGAGAATCACCTCGCCTCTCACACACTGATGAAATTTGAACAAAAATGGAACTTATAAACATATTCTTAATGTTTCCATATTTCTCATGCATGGGTGCCCGCAACTTGAGGGTTTTAGTGGACAGATCAGCACGGCAAATCAAGAGTGGGAACGAGACTAATTCAGAAATGCACAAGAGTGTCATGATCTTGGCACTGGATTTGGGTCATTTCTTCCACCTGCTTACAGTAGCTCCGCCAAGCGCTAATTTTCATACATCAGATCCACCTGTTCCTGTTTCCTATATCAGCTGCCTGTTCCCAGCTAACGGTGCCAGAGTATTCGAGCTGTGTAAGAAATTTCTAGTGAACATGCATATTTTGATTATCAGATTATGACAAGTTTTTGCTTCCGGACTTCCAAGTATTGTTTACCCCCGTTCTGTAGCCTGACAAACCAGACTAAATGTGAGATTAAAAGTGTAATTTAGTCTGGCCCCCATAAATGAGACATCGGAAGATTGTTGATAAGAACAACCCCTTGTTTTTCAAACCATGGTGGGTATGATCCATTCTGTTGAAGTACTGTCCACTGGGCAAAAAACCTTTTGGCCTAATTTGAGGATTTTATATATATATAGTCATGAAATGAGACAGATGGGCCCAGTATTCAAGGTGAGACAGCCAGTAGGAAAGTTCAAAACGTTTATTAACACAAACAGGACAGAAGCACACTGCTGTGGATCTGCGGCTCATGGCTGCTGCAGGAGGGCGGCGGGGCACTGCCCAATCTCAGACACTCTGGTTGTGGGAAAAAAACAGGTTAGTGACTACGATCATCTTAACAGAAGATGATTATTAGAGTGAGTCACTTACTTGGTTTAACTGATTGGTGCACTCAGGAACGGACACATCCGGGGCTGAGGGATCCATCAGAGCGTGAAGGCAGGTTCAGAGTCCCATGCGTTGAGCATCCAGCTCAGACAGAAATGCACTTTGGAGGACAGGTTCAGAGTCATGTACGTCGATCATACAGGTCAGACAAACATGAACTTTGGAAGACAGGTTCAGAGTCCCGTGCGTCACCGTCCAGCTCAGACAGAAACGCACAGAGAGGCAGAATCCAGCAGGAGTCCAACTAAGGTTCAGGCGGTCAGATCAGGCAGGGACACACAAGGCCAGTGGGTGAGAGGGAACGGAATCAGAAGAGAGAATCACTAGGGAAACGCTAAAACGCTCTCACCAACTCACCAACATCAATATAGACTAAGCTCCCAACCTAACTTTTCTCAAAGTTAGGTTGGGAGCTTAGTCTATATTGATGATGACTTTCTCCTTCATATTGTAGCATTTTGCCAGCAAGTAATTCATGCTGAAACCAAGGTCCAGCAACGATGCTCTTCGTTTATGCAATGCAAAATCCCAAGATATATATGCTTGTTCCTTTATATTCAACTGGTGAAACATGCTTCCGATGATGCCAATGTTCACACTTAGAGCTGCAACCTCCAGAACATAATGTTAGCTTAGTCTGAACAGACTACTTACATAAACAACGCTCTTTCACACAAAATTTGGATAAAATGGTGATGTTTTCCCTATCTTGACAGTACCCAGCAGCCCTTGCTGCTACTCAAGCCTCACAGGACATTATAGTGACTGCCTGAGTGACTGGTGAAAAAAGTAGAAATAGAGCTTGGACTGACTGACACAAAGCTACTGACTGTAAACAGATAATCGTGACCTATTATGTAGGCCTAAAGTTCAGAAGTCACGTTTATCTTAATTAACAGTTATTAAACACAATTATATCTTATTGAATTATCTCTTTTTATCACCAGTTACCATTGTAGAAAAGCTTTCTGCAGCAGTTTGTCATCTATTTTGGAAACAGGAGATGAGCCCCTGGTCTATTGTGCCACGTGGCTTGAGAAACCTGTTTAAAGACTTACTTTTATTTATTTACTTATTATCTAGGTAGGACATACATGTCTTTCTAATCTTATTTTAATTTTATTCTTATATCATATTTGTACTTACAATTTTATTTTTCTCTCCTCGGTAACCGATTGCACTGCCAGAAAAAATGTCGCGCAAGGGATTAATAATATAATTGTGATTCTGATTCAGCAACTCCTTTTGCAGAATTCAAATGAGCCATTTTAATCTAGATTAAACCCATGATTACAGTGAGATTAATCTAGATTTTTTTTCAATTATCTATGCCGTATGACTGATAGATGTTTCTGTTTGTAGGTTTCCAGAATGAGAGAGCGATTCACATCAATGACCAACAGACAGCAGGTAAGATTTTTTTTCAGCCGTGGCTATGCTCTCTCTGCTTTTTCTCATAGTAGCTTGATCTGGTCTGTTCCCTTTTAGATGTGACACCATCCAAGAGAGAAAAATAAGCTGTGCTGCTGCCATCAACACCTTTGTTTATAGATGTTCGAACTCTGCCTCTTTTTCTGTGTAGTCCTGTTTCGCTGACTATGACTAACTGGATGTGTTCTGTTCGTGTTCTGACGTGGGGGCTGGCTATGAGCTCTTCTGCCTGGCTGTGTGTTATCTGGATGGGGCTGCCTGTGGAGCTGGTTGAAAGTTGAAAGTAGTATCTCTGCTTCTTTCTGAATGTATGTTTCTGTGTCCTTGGACCCCTGTTGGCCTCTGCAGTTGGCCGCTCACACTGAGTCTGGTTCTGCTGAAGGTTTCTTCCTGTTAAAAGGGAGGTTTTTCCTCTCCACTATCACTACAAGCATGCTTGGTGTGAGGGATTTCCTTTGAGTAAAGGAGTTGATGCAATCAGCTGGTTTTTCCTTAAATAGAAAACTTTGAATCAATTTGACTGTATGATCTGGCTGTATTGAAAAGTGCCTTGACATTACATGTCTTGTGAATTGGCGCCATATAAATAAACTAAATTGAATTAAATTTGCTTTAGCTCTTAGGAGAAAACAGTAGTCATCAAGTCATGTTTCAATAAAAAGCATAGCTGCCCACTATTTCACGTTACCACCTAAAAGATTTATTAATGAAGGATATGAGACTGGATTCATAAAATAGATCAAGTAATGCTTAAAATGCTTCTTTTCTTTATAGTTAATTGTCCTCATTTTGGGAATATATAAATGTTTATACAGGACACCGAAGATTTTAGACCAGATGTTCAGCAGCGCTCCATCAACGGTGATCTTGTTGGTTCTACATCACAGGTAAGATTTGGTTAAGACTCCTCATGTTTTAGATCCATTATAATATGCAAATACTTTTTGTTAGACTAAAGACCCTTGCCTGACAAATTTTAGTTCAGGTCCAAAGTAGTGCAAGACTTACGATAGGATCATGCTTTCAACAGTCATAAAATATTCTCCACCAGCTGCTCATGACTGTTGTTGAGCTAAGCCCCTCTGCTGCAACAGCATAAAAACAGTAACTAAGTAGCCCAAGCAGTAACTACCTTTTACAACCAACAAATAGTTAGGGACTGACATTTATCTGTTTCACAACTTACACCGAGTATCCGAGCTAGAAAGATCTTAGAGACTAGGAAAAATAAGTCCCTATATAGCCTTTTTTAAATATATTTGTGCTAAGGGAACTCTTATAACCTCCAAATAATTCAAATACCATGCACAAGGACAATTTTACCAATATAAATGAAATCAACAGTGGAAAATACTTAAGTAATTGAATGTCCGCAAATTTTTTAGAGTTTCATATTCTTTTTTAATTAGTGATAATTTAACAGGGATAAGTATCCCATCTCAATAATTATCAGGACGTTGCTACAGTGGGGTCAAGCAGGGATGGACCTGAGCCGCACCAACACTCGGTTGTGCTTTGATGGTTAGGAAGTTTGATTTATATATTTATATTTTCTGTTTGATGGTTGTTGAAATCAGACAGAAACTCTGATCTTTCAACTTCAAGTGGCAGGTGAGGTTTCTTTAACCATGATTCAATTCAATTTATTGCTAAGAAACAAAGCAGAAGTCATGGGATCATAATAAAAAGTATACCAGTTAATTTGTTACCACCTTAAAGACACATTCTTAGGACATAGGAGACTATGTTAGAAAACAGGACTGTTAATGCTTTAAGAAAAACGTTTGATTTTCCTCAGATTAAATAATCTTTCTTACACTTGGAACATAGAATAAAATTAAGATTAAAGACCAGCTGATCAGCATTGATCTATCAAGAATGGTCCTGTTGGTTTTACCTCACAGGAGGGATCTAGTTAATCCTAGGTTTAGTGTTTTTTCTTGGATGGGCTATACCAAAACTGAAATCTCACCCTACTGGAGTGCCACTCCAGACCTTTTGACAAATAATGTCTCTTTGACTCTTTGAAATTTATCTCAGGAACACCAACATTTTCTGTTAAACAGAAACACCTGAAATTAAATAAATTTTACTCAGACATGACAAGAAGCAGAACAAAGTAATAAAATGGATTTAATCGCCAGGGCTTAACCAAAAATATATTGGAATCAGAGATACAGGGAGAGACAGATGCTATCATCATTGTTCATAGAACCTTGTCAAGGCCATCTATGCCTAGGGTCAATAAGTAGGCTTGGAAGGTACTCACTGTCTATCACATGATGAAATGTCTGACTTGAAATCAAGAAGTTAACTATCGCAGTATGGGGTTGTGGGAATATGAATATAATAAATAACCTCTATCCGGTATATGCATCTGCCTCAAGACGCCTTTAAACTGAAGTCCTTCCAAATGAAATTGCTATTTTGGATCTGTCTAAAGATCTACCAAGCAAAGTATAACACAGAAGTTAAAACCCCTTCACACTACATAAAATCTGGTGCTTGTGAAGAAAGCTCTTCAGCATAAATAAGACATTCTCAATTTAGGCTCATGAATGTTCATAAAAGTCCAGTATTCCAAAAACATTTGCCATCGTATTGAATATAGCTAGATGAAGAGACAGCCATAGATTTAATAGCAATAAACGGGATGTTTTTAATGTGGCAAGATTGCTGTTCCTCTCAACTTTGAACCGAATAAAGAGTAGAAAACCTGCCCACCCAGTCTCTTTTGAGCTTTTTAAGCTCCCTCTCTGATAAATGGCTCTTGTAAGTGTGCAATATCTGTTTTTATTTTTTTAAGTACAAATAAATCGCTTTTATTTATATAGTGCTGTTTAAATCTTTGATATTAAATTTCACAACCTTTAATGGACCCCAAATTAAACTTGGCTATAATAAAGGTAATCCACTACAGCCATAATAAACACATTCCTCTCCATGTTTGTGTCCGTCTGATAAATAAGTAGCAATACTTTTTACTTTAATGTTGGAGGAGGGAAAAAAGGAACTTCAATTAACACACATGTTTGTAAAGATTCTCAGTCATCCAGATCATAATAATTGTAAAAAAAAGTTAAAAATAAATCCACTGGACTTTGTTTCCAAGTTTGAAGATGTTTTGGTTCACAGGCATTTCCATTCACATTTGTAATTGAAAAGCTTCTTGGATGGGAATTGAAACGCCTTCAAACCTGGAAACAAAGTCCAGTGGATTATTTTTTAACTTTTTTGGAACATTTAACACACACCACTCTGCTCAGTAACCAGCATAACATCCTGACAACCAAACACAAACTTAAAGTGTTGATTCAAAGATGCTTGTATTGCCTTATTCCTAAACCTGTAAGCCCCCACAACAGTTCCTAAAGCAAAATCAAAGCTTCCCGATCCCACTTAGGAGAAGCAATTTTGCAAGACATATCCTCTTGGCAACCCAGGTGTGTGGGTGTTTTTATTTGAGAACAAAAAAGTGGCTACACAGAGGTCACAAAAGGTTAAAAATGGTTAGTTACAACACTCATCTGGGTGGTAATGTTGAAAATGTTTGTGTGACTAATAGATGTTTCTTTGTATAGGTTGCCAGAATGAGAGAGCGATTCACATCAACGACCAACAGACTGCAGGTAAGATTTTTTAAATAATTAAATTAGCTTTATAGAAGAGGAAAAAGCAGGACTCATCTGAAAACTTTATTAATGAAGCTTGTTAAACTAGATTTAAAAAATAAATTTTTATACAGGTCAATGAAGTTTTGAGACCAGCTATTCAGCAATGCCCCATCAACGATGATCTTGCTGGTTCCACATCACAGGTAGGATTCGGTTAAGGCTCCTGATATTTTAGATACATCATAATTTGCAACATTTTTCAGTTGTTGCAAATGGGAGCTGTCCTACTTGCAGCAAGCTGTAGCCCCTGCAGGCAAGGAGCTCTCTGCAGGTGTTATGCCAAGAGATACCTGCCTGCCGAGAATCACCTCCCCTCTCACACACTGATGAAATTTGAACAAAAATGGAACTTATAAACATATTCTTAATGTTTCCATATTTCTCATGCATGGGTGCCCGCAACTTGAGGGTTTTAGTGGACAGAATCAGCACGGCAAATCAAGAGTGGGAACGAGACTAATTCAGAAATGCACAAGAGTGTCATGATCTTGGCACTGGATTTGGGTCATTTCTTCCACCTGCTTAGCTCCGCCAAGCGCTAATTTTCATACATCAGATCCACCTGTTCCTGTTTCCTATATCAGCTGCCTGTTCCCAGCTAACGGTGCCAGAGTATTCGAGCTGTGTAAGAAATTTCTAGTGAACATGCATATTTTGATTATCAGATTATGACAAGTTTTTGCTTCCGGACTTCCAAGTATTGTTTACCCCCGTTCTGTAGCCTGACAAACCAGACTAAATGTGAGATTAAAAGTGTAATTTAGTCTGGCCCCCATAAATGAGACATCGGAAGATTGTTGATAAGAACAACCCCTTGTTTTTCAAACCATGGTGGGTATGATCCATTCTGTTGAAGTACTGTCCACTGGGCAAAAAACCTTTTGGCCTAATTTGAGGATTTTATATATATATAGTCATGAAATGAGACAGATGGGCCCAGTATTCAAGGTGAGACAGCCAGTAGGAAAGTTCAAAACGTTTATTAACACAAACAGGACAGAAGCACACTGCTGTGGATCTGCGGCTCGTGGCTGCTGCAGGAGGGCGGCGGGGCACTGCCCAATCTCAGACACTCTGGTTGTGGGAAAAAAACAGGTCAGTGACTACGATCATCTTAACAGAATAATAATAATAATAACTATAATAATACATTTTATTTGAAAGCGCCTTATCACAACACCCAAGGACACTGTACAGGCAGATAAAAACATTAAAAACAGGGAGCTAAAAAGTACAAGCATAAAATGCCACAGAAAACAAAACAGCAGGAAGTAAAATAAAACCAAAGGAAGAAAAGGAAGAGAACAATATTGAAGTGATGACTCTAATAATCAGAAGATGATTATTAGAGTGAGTCACTTACTTGGTTTAACTGATTGGTGCACTCAGGAACGGACACATCCGGGGCTGAGGGATCCATCAGAGCGTGAAGGCAGGTTCAGAGTCCCATGCGTTGAGCATCCAGCTCAGACAGAAATGCACTTTGGAGGACAGGTTCAGAGTCATGTACGTCGATCATCCAGGTCAGACAAACATGAACTTTGGAAGACAGGTTCAGAGTCCCGTGCATCACCGTCCAGCTCAGACAGAAACGCACAGAGAGGCAGAATCCAGCAGGAGTCCAACTGAGGTTCAGGGGGTCAGATCAGGCAGGGACACACAAGGCCAGTGGGTGAGAGGGAACGGAATCAGAAGAAAGAATCACTAGGGAAACGCTAAAACGCTCTCACCAACTCACCAACATCAATATAGACTAAGCTCCCAACCTAACTTTTCTCAAAGTTAGGTTGGGAGCTTAGTCTATATTGATGATGACTTTCTCCTTCATATTGTAGCATTTTGCCAGCAAGTAATTCATGCTGAAACCAAGGTCCAGCAACGATGCTCTTCGTTTATGCAATGCAAAATCCCAAGATATATATGCTTGTTCCTTTATATTCAACTGGTGAAACATGCTTCCGATGATGCCAATGTTCACACTTAGAGCTGCAACCTCCAGAACATAATGTTAGCTTAGTCTGAACAGACTACTTACATAAACAACGCTCTTTCACACAAAATTTGGATAAAATGGTGATGTTTTCCCTATCTTGACAGTACCCAGCAGCCCTTGCTGCTACTCCAGCCTCACAGGACATTATAGTGACTGCCTGAGTGACTGGTGAAAAAAGTAGAAATAGAGCTTGGACTGACTGACACAAAGCTACTGACTGTAAACAGATAATCGTGACCTATTATGTAGGCCTAAAGTTCAGAAGTCACGTTTATCTTAATTAACAGTTATTAAACACAATTATATCTTATTGAATTATCTTTTTTTATCACCAGTTACCATTGTAGAAAAGCTTTCTGCAGCAGTTTGTCATCTATTTTGGAAACAGGAGATGAGCCCCTGGTCTATTGTGCCACCTGGCTTGAAAAAGCAGTTTAAAGACTTTTATTTATTTACTTATTATCTAGGTAGGACATACATGTCTTTCTAATCTTATTTTAATTTTATTCTTATATCATATTTGTACTTACAATTTTATTTTTCTCTCCTCTGTAACTGATTGCACTGCCAGAAAAAATGTTGCGCAAGGGATTAATAATATAATTGTGATTCTGATTCAGCAACTCCTTTTGCAGAATTCAAATGAGCCATTTTAATCTAGATTAAACCCATGATTACAGTGAGATTAATCTAGATTTTTTTTCAATTATCTATGCCGTAAGACTGATAGATGTTTCTGTTTGTAGGTTTCCAGAATGAGAGAGCGATTCACATCAATGACCAACAGACAGCAGGTAAGATTTTTTTTCAGCCATGGCTATGCTCTCTCTGCTTTTTCTCATAGTAGCTTGATCTGGTCTGTTCCCTTTTAGCTGTGACACCATCCAAGAGAGAAAAATAAGCCGTGCTGCTGCCATCAACACCTTTGTTTATAGATGTTCAAACTCTGCCTCTTTTTCTGTGTAGTCCTGTTTCGCTGACTATGACTAACTGGATGTGTTCTGACGTGGGGGCTGGCTATGAGCTCTTCTGCCTGGCTGTGTGTTATCTGGATGGGGCTGCCTGTGGAGCTGGTTGAAAGTTGCCTTTAGTATCTCTGCTTCTTTCTGAATGTATGTTTCTGTGTCCTTGGACCCCTGTTGGCCTCTGCAGTTGGCCGCTCACACTGAGTCTGGTTCTGCTGAAGGTTTCTTCCTGTTAAAAGGGAGGTTTTTCCTCTCCACTGTCACTACAAGCATGCTTGGTGTGAGGGATTTCCTTTGAGTCAAGGAGTTGATGCAATCATAAAAGTCCAGTATTCCAAAAACATTTGCCATCGTATTGAATATAGCTAGATGAAGGGTCAGCCATAGATTTAATAGCAATAAACGGGATGTTTTTAATGTGGCAAGATTGCTGTTCCTCTCAACTTTGAACCGAATAAAGAGTAGAAAACCTGCCCACCCAGTCTCTTTTGAGCTTTTTAAGCTCCCTCTCTGATAAATGGCTCTTGTAAGTGTGCAATATCTGTTTTTATTTTTTTAAGTACAAATAAATCGCTTTTATTTATATAGTGCTGTTTAAATCTTTGATATTAAATTTCACAACCTTTAATGGACCCCAAATTAAACTTGGCTTGGTAATCCACTACAGTTATAATAAAGACATTACTCTCCATGTTTTTGTCTGTCTGATAAATAAGTAGCAATACTTTTTACTTTATTGTGGGGGGAGGGAAAAAAGGAACTTCAATTAACACACATGTTTGTAAAGATTCTGTCATGATGGGTCTCAGAACTTAGCCCAAAATGCAGAACACACACGGAGGCTGGGTAAACGTTTAACAGAGTTTATTGTTTGCACAAACACAAGAATCATGTACATTAACTGGAACTGGTCAGGGCTGGTTCACTGGAGTCTGCAGGGATGATAGTTTGATTAGGAGACGAACTGATGAGTTATGAGTCTTAGATTATTCAAATGAATACCTTGAAGGAGTCCGGGTTTCTCTTTGAGAGAGAGGGAACTTATGGATCCAGAGACTGTTTGTTCAGCAGAGTCCAAGAGCTGCTGCAGCGTCTTGCTTCTGACTTTAGGGCAGACCTTGATCTAAGTTTCCAGCTCTTAGCCAAGAGCTGCAGGGGAATCCACATAGGAATCTTCAGGTTTGGCTCACGAGGGCAATCTCGGCAGGTTAAGCTCATCCAGAGCCTCAGGTAGAGACAGGTTTCCTGTGAGGCAAAAAACAAGGGAGAATTAGAATCAGATCTCTCTAAGGAGACAGCAAAGATTCTCTGGTTCAAGGCTCAGGTCGCTAACCAAACTAGGTCAACACTGCAGCGTCGAAGCAAGGTCTGGCAGCAGGTTATATAGGGCAGGTCTCTGATGAGAAGATGCGCCTCAGGTGTGCTGGACGACTCCAGCTCTAGGGAACCCACGGCGCACTCTGCTGGAGGAAGGTGGTACAGCTCCAGATCCCAACAGATTCTCAGTCATCCAGATCATAATAATGGTAAAAAAGTTAAAAATAAATCCACTGGACTTTGTTTCCAAGTTTGAAGATGTTTTGCTTCACAGGCATTTCCATTCACATTTGTAATTGAAATGCTTCTTGGATGGGAAGTGAAACGCCTTCAAACCTGGAAACAAAGTCCAGTGGATTGTTTTTTTTACTTTTTTGGAACATCTAACACACAAAACTCTGCTCAGTAACCAGCATAACATCCTGACAACCAAACACAAACTTAAAGTGTTGATTCAAAGATGCTTGTATTGCCTTATTCCTAAACCTGTAAGCCCCCACAACAGTTCCTAAAGCAAAATCAAAGCTTCCCGATCCCACTTAGGAGAAGCAATTTTGCAAGACATATCCTCTTGGCAACCCAGGTGTGTGGGTGTTTTTATTTGAGAACAAAAAAGTGGCTACACAGAGGTCACAAAAGGTTAAAAATGGTTAGTTACAACACTCATCTGGGTGGTAATGTTGAAAATGTTTGTGTGACTAATAGATGTTTCTTTGTATAGGTTGCCAGAATGAGAGAGCGATTCACATCAACGACCAACAGACTGCAGGTAAGATTTTTTCAATAATTAAATTAGCTTTATAGAAGAGGAAAAAGCAGGACTCATCTGAAAACTTCATTAATGAAGCTTGTTAAACTAGATTTAAAAAATAAATGTTTATACAGGTCAATGAAGTTTTGAGACCAGCTATTCAGCAATGCCCCATCAACGATGATCTTGCTGGTTCCACATCACAGGTAGGATTCGGTTAAGGCTCCTGATATTTTAGATCCATCATAATTTGCAACATTTTTCAGTTGTTGCAAATGGGAGCTGCCCTACTTGCAGCAAGCTGTAGCCCCTGCTGGCAAGGAGCTCTCTGCAGGTGTTATGCCAAGAGATACCTGACTGCCTGCTTGTTAAACTAGATTTTTTAAATCTAGTTTAACAAGCTTCATTAATAAAGTTTTCAGGTGAGTCCTGCTTAACATTTTTCTGAATTAAGAGCTATTAAACACAGTTATATCTTACTGAATTATTTTTTTTTATCACCAGTTACCATGTAGAAAAGCTTTCTGCAGCAGTTTGTCATCTATTTTGGAAACAGGAGATGAGTCCCTGGTCTATTGTGCCACCTGGCTTCAGAAACCTGTTCAAAGACTTACTTTTATTTATTTATTCTATTTATTTTATTCTAATATCATATTTGTACTTACAATTTTATTTTTCTCTCCTCGGTAACCGATTGCACTGCAAGAAAAAATTTCCCGCAAGGGATTAATAATATAATTGTGATTCTGATTCAGCAACTCCTTTGGCAGAATTCAAATGAGCCATTTTAATCTAGATTAAGCCCAAGATTACAGTGAGATTATTCTAGATTTTAAAAAAATTATCTATGCCCTATGACTGATAGATGTTTCTGTTTGTAGGTTTCCAGAATGAGAGAGCGATTCACATCAATGATCAACAGACAGCAGGTAAGATTTTTTTTTCAGCCATGAGCTATGCTCTCTCTGCTTTTTCTCATAGTAGCTTGATCTGGTCTGTTCCCTTTTAGATGTGACACCATCCAAGAGAGAAAAATAAGCCGTGCTGCTGCCATCAACACCTTTTTTTATAGATGTTCGAACTCTGCCTCTTTTTCCGTGTAGTCCTGTTTCTCTGACTATGACTAACTGGATGTGTTCTGTTCGTGTTCTGACGTGGGGGCTGGCTATGAGCTCTTCTGCCTGGCTGTGTGTTATCTGGATGGGGCTGCCTGTGGAGCTGGTTGAAAGTTGAAAGTAGTATCTCTGCTTCTTTCTGAATGTATGTTTCTGTGTCCTTGGACCCCTGTTGGCCTCTGCAGATGGCCGCTCAAACTGAGTCTGGTTCTGCTGGAGGTCTCTTCCTGTTAAAAGGGAGTTTTTTTCTCTCCACTGTCACTACAAGCATGCTTGGTGTGAGGGATTTCCCTTTGAGTAAAGGAGTTGATGCAATCAGCTGGTTTTCTTTAAATAGAAAACTTTGAAACAACTTGACTGTATGATCTGGCTGTATTGAAAAGTCCCTTGACATTACATGTCTTGTGAATTGGCACCATATAAATAAACTGAATTGAATTGAATTCAATTTGCTTTAGCTCTTAGGAGAAAACAGTAGTCATCAAGTCATGTTTCAATAAAAAGCATAGCTACCCACTATTTCAGGTTACCACCTAAAAGATTTATTAATGAAGCATATGAGACTGGATTCATAAAATAGATCAAGTAATGCTTAAAAGGCTTCTTTTCTTTATAGTTAATTGTCCTCATTTTGGGAATAAATAAATGTTTATACAGGACACCGAAGATTTTAGACCAGATGTTCAGCAGCGCTCCATCAACGGTGATCTTGTTGGTTCTACATCACAGGTAAGATTTGGTTAAGGCTCCTCATGTTTTAGATCCATTATAATATGCAAATACTTTTTGTTAGACTTAAGACCCTTGCCTGACAAATTTTAGTTCGGGACAAAAGTAGTGTAAGACTTATGATAAGATCACGCTTTTAACAGTCCTATAATATTCTCCACCAGCTGCTCGTGACTGTTGTCGAGCTAAGCCCCTCTGCTGCAACAGCATCAACATAGTAACTAAGTAGCTCAAACAGTAACTACTAGGGGTGTAAATCACATCCATCATGGCGATTCGATTCAGTATCGATTTCCTGACCCAACGATTCGATTATTTTCGATACTTAAGAATACACCACGATTCGATTCGATTCGATTAATCGATTAATTTTTTTTTTATTATTATTATTTTTTTTTTTTTTACACCTTACAGGCTAAACAAAGTTTCAAGTTTGAAATAAATCAATGAAAGCTGTAATATCGTTATGCATTTTCTTTAGAAACAACAGCAAATAACAGAAGTAGAACAGTTGCATCAAAAAATACTGCAAAAATACTGCACAATATCAGTGTAATGAGTTCAATGCAATACCTCGGCTCCAGAGAAACTGTCCAACATATTTTTTTAGAATTTAATAAATATACTCAGGAAAGAGAGATGTTGTGTAGAGAGTTAGACAGGAATAAAAGTAAACTAGATATAAGGGAATTGTTTCAAAGGTCATCTGGGGATGTAGTTTTTGGTAGTATTTTTAATTTTCTAAGAAGAACGGGTATTTTAGGGAGAATATAATAGTTTGTCTGGTCCATACTCCATTCTGGAAGGTGGCGGTAATGCACCTATAAGTTGTTTGCCAACCGCCATTAAAAAAAAGAAGAAGAAGAAGGCTCCAGAGTGTTGACGTCACCGCCCCTTGAGAGACGCTCGCTGCTCCTCTCCCAGATTGTAGCTGACCGCAAACAGTGCACCAGACAGGAGGCCGGCTTGTTTTGTTTTTATGACCGAAATTGCGGAAAACAACTCGTGAAGTTTGACCCGCTAGAAGAGCGAGGTGCGCGAGAACGCTGGGAGCCTTTTTCCAGCTTAATCTCTGCTCTTTTTTCCCTCCGTCGTCGGACTAAACTCGCCCCCACTTCCTCGCCGCCTCGGCCGTATCTAGACCCACAGCGTGTAGCTCAGACCACGCTTCAATATTGAGCATAATTTAAAAATGTCTGTGTGAAGCTTGCTGCAACAAACTGCTGTAAGAGTATAACCAGGAAGCGCGGTAGGAGGGCAAAATAGGTTTAGCGGCACCGCAGGGAGGGAGGAGAGTTACGCCCAGGAGCAAATGGATAAAAATAGACCGGAGGAAAAAAAAAAACATTAATCGATTATCTTGCGGACGTGTCGATGCATCGGATTGTCGGCTTTTGGATCGATGCATCGATACAAAACGATTATTATTTACACCCCTAGTAACTACCCTTTACAACCAACAAATAGTTAAGGGCTGACATTTATCTATTAGTCCCTATATAGCGTTTTTTTAATATATTTTTGCTAAGGGAACTCTTATAACCTCCAAATAATTCACATACCATGCACAAGGACAATTTTACCAATATAAATGAAATCAACAGTCGCAATACTTAAGTAATTGAATGTCCACAAATTCTTTAGAGTTTCATATTCTTTTTTAATTAGTGATAATTTAACAGGGATAAGTATCCCATCTCAATAATTATCAGGACAGTTGCTACACTGGAGTCAAGCAGGGATGGACCTGAGCCGCACCAACACTCGGTTGTGCTTTGATGGTTAGGAAGTTTGATTTATATATTTATATTTTCTGTTTGATGGTTGTTGAAATCAGACAGAAACTCTGATCTTTCAACTTCAGGTGGCAGGTGAGG
The DNA here is from genome assembly GCF_016077235.1 of Cyprinodon tularosa. Lineage (NCBI taxonomy): Eukaryota > Metazoa > Chordata > Actinopteri > Cyprinodontiformes > Cyprinodontidae > Cyprinodon > Cyprinodon tularosa. The sequence continues at coordinate 1,336,930 of NW_024038851.1, read as the reverse complement.
TTTCTTTAACCATGATTCAATTTAGCCACATGTATTAAGGACCGTATGTGATGAAAGTTATTGCATACAATTACAAACTATTTTCCTTTCTTTTTTTGTATTTGCAGCAGAATTTGCGAACATCATCCAATTCTGAAGGTTCTGCAGAGTCAGCTCCAAATGGGTCAAGCAGCCAGGCATAATAGATTGCCATATGTAAGACAGTGGCTAAGAATTTTGCCACTTGTTTTTTTATCTTTTTTTTCTTTGATTGTGAACAGTTCTATTATGATAAATCAATCAATCTCAGCTAAGTTAACTAGATATTGTATAAATTAAGTGAAGATATAGAAAAAAAAGTTCAGATACTGCAAAACCTTCAAAAAGCAAAAGTCCTATTCGACAGGGGCATGGTGTGAGCATTTTTACATTCAGTGCCAGAATTTCACAACGAAAATGGCTACCAAAAAGTCAGTCGTAATCAGAGGTTTAGTAAACCGAATATTTTCTGTATTTGACCCTTTCTTTTGAAAGTTGATGGAAATATCTGAATGCCATTGGTCATTTTGACTGATAGCAATTCACACCCTCACCACTTGGGCCAGAACGGTGTTCTAATTAGATTTTTCAACCAGATTTTCTACCGCTAATGCAAACCCTTGCTGTAAAAGGAAACCCCTCATTTTGTCAACTTCTGACCACCTCATTTGGTAAACATTTCCCAGATTTTCATAATTTGATTGAAGGGCTTGTAATTCCATTCTCCATGGTGGTGGCAGAGCTCAGATTCAGCCTTGAGAATAACATAAAAAGAGTAATGAGAAGTTGTTTGAGGCAAACGTCCAAAACCTTTTGACAGCCTCTGCAGGAATCCAACTTGAGACATTTAACGCCTCTGATCACGTCGGGTCACTTATATTCTACTGCTCTCAGGTTTCAGTTTATCATTCACACAGGTAAGGAGAATTGTTTGCTCCCAGGGGAGAAATAAACAGTTTCTGCAGAAACTGTTTTGTGTTTAACTTAACCTTTTTGGCAAAAAAGACAATTAATGTTTATGTAAAAAAAGCATGAAATTAAAGTATGAATTTTTGCAAAATTTTTATTAATAGGTCATTCAGAATACAGAGTTAAACCAATTAATTATTATTAGTAGAAGGATTAGAACTGTAATTTGCTTACTTGCCAGGGTTCTTGGTCTTTTACAGCCAGGGTTAGACTCCTTGACGGGCTGTTTAATATCCAGTTGTCAGCACCAGTTTAGTAATTAGACCAGGGGTTGGTAACCCAAACTGTTTAAAGAGCCAAATTGGACAATAAAAACAAATCTGTCTAGAGCTGCAAATATGTAAAAGTGTTATATAGGCCTTGTATTGCAACACTGGCTGTAAGTGTATTAGCCCACTATAAAAAATTACTATCTGAGCTTTAATAAACAATAAACATTCGTGATTGAATGCTTATCCTTGAGCAAATGTCACATCATGTGACTACTCTGCTGGACGACATTTGGTGCTTTAAGTTTAAGAACGCTCTCACAACATGGAGTTCACTGCTCACAGTTTCACAGCTGTTTCATCTCCCTTCACCGTGCAGTTTGTATGTATTAGGTTTTGTTGCATTGATGAAATTATTGAAACACCAAAGAAAGTTCACATACCTGCTTTAAAGTGCAACCTGTTCTACCTGTGGATGGTTTTCTATGCTTGCAACAAAACTAGGAGTAGAAGTAGAGTTCTGTTCTACTTCTTAAATCTATCTATGCACTCCTCTGGAGTACTGCAATCGCACTTTTCTCTCACTCTCCATATTTAGCATGCGTTCCCTAGAAACACCTTTCTGAATTACTCTTTTTATTACTTGACAACTTTTCATTACAAAGCAAACATGCAGACAATCCTTCTGCATTGGTAATGAAAGCCAGTGATTTGGTCCCTTGTTGTTTGAATCCTCTTTTCTCATCAGCTACTGTATCTTCCTTTTTTCCCCTTTGGGATTAATGGCCCAAGACACACCCGCCCTTTTGTATACAACAGCCACTTCCTCGCACCAACCCCGGCTAAAATGTGTGTTTTAGGCTATGAGACAAATCTTCATTGACAGAAATGTTTACTTTTATGGTTTAAATTATACACATTTTTACAGCATTGGAAAACATAATTAATGTTTGTTTTAACTCCTGCACTCCATATTGTTTCTCCACAAAGCAACAAATAAAAATTATTATTTATTTTTTTTATTCCAGGGAGCTGCAAGGGTGTTATTAAAGAGCCACATGCAGCTCTAGAGCTGTGGGTTGCTGACCTCTGAATTAGGCTAGGTTGTCAGCAGATGTATTAATCCCCAAACTTTCTCTGTTTATTTGAATTTTACTGAGAGAAGGGTGACTCTGACCTGAGTGATAAATTGATTACTGCATAATAAACAAAAACTACTACAGCTTAAAATATTGATGTTTTTATTTTTTAAAAGCCAGGATTTAAGCAAATCTAACACCTATGCACACAGTACACACTACTGGAAAAATAAAGCACAAAGTAGATAAAACAAATAATTTTGGAAATAGGGTGAAAGGGGATCTAAAAGTCCATTCAAAGAATTTTTCAGGGAATGTCCAAGTTAAGCTAGATGCAATAATGCATTCAGTGATGTCTGTTCAAAACAGCAGGAGGTATATGTAAATAACAATTAATGCAGAGATTTAAATGCAATTAAACAATGTTGTTTCATTCAACTTTCAATGGGTAGTGATGATGGGTCACAAATGCATTAAATAATACAGTATTGATGCAAGAGTTTTAAGAACAAAGGGGAACGCCGTTTTTTTTTACATTGGGCCCTTGATTTTATGTTATTACATCATGTTCTACTCATCCATATGAGTTTTATGTCATTTGGAGCTGTGCTGAAGATATTCGGATGACGTCATACACACTCCGCTTTGTTTAAAAAAAATCTCAATATCATAAAAATATAACCGCAGATGTGTGGGGGAAAGTGATTCAACTACATGTTATGATGCTGGCATACCGTAAAGAATACATTATGAACAGTTTAGTTTGTGCCTTCAACTCGTTGCCCATAGGAAGACGTTACTTGGATATAACCTAACGGAATATCTTCAGAATGGCTCCAAATGACACAAAACTCATATGGGTGAGTAGAACATGATGTAATAACGTAAAATCAAGGGCCCAACGTAAAAAAAAAAAAACGGCATTCCTCTTTAAGACTCAGCTGGAGGTTGGTGCTCTGCTGAGACAAAGAGTCATGGAACCACAAGGTGGTGGCCCTTACTATATGGTCAAATGAGATGGAGTTAACAGTGCTGGGAGCACAATGGGTCTTAAAACTTATAAAATATCTGTACCTACACCACGTGGCCACAATGAGCCATCAAAAAGGGCTCACAATGCTATCAGTTCACTTTTAGCACATTAAACTTCAGGACAAATGAGAAAGAGAGGAAAAACAAAAATAATCCATTCACACTTTCATTCACACACACTTCATAAAACCGGTGTTCTGTTTAGTACTCTTTAAGATGAACCATCAGCTTTCAAAATCAAGTGTCTCTATAAAATGCATGGAAAACCTAATTAACTACACTCATCCAAGCTAAAGCCCCTTAACCGATCATCAGATGGTGATAAATGGAAGGAGGTTTTACTATGTGTTGACTGGATGGGAGATGGGATGGGAGAAGGGTCCAGCATATGGTTCCGATCTGATCCAGTCCACAAACCAGTCCGTATCCAAAGCTGAGGTTTTGCAGAAGAAGAAATAGAAAACAAAAAGATTACAAAATTCTATGGAATCAACCTACTTGCGTGTGCACTTCTGCTATGGATTCTAAATGTGGTGGTGACCTGTCCCTTCAATAGGTTAATTCTCCAAAAAATTCAGAAAAGAATCCTAAGGTCTTTTGATCAGTAATGCAAGTTTTTTTTAATTATTATTATTGTAATACAAAAGTCAAGCTCTGACTTTCAGCTGTATTTTACATAAGTACTTTACCCACGCAAAAGAAAACTAAAAACTATATCTACAGTTAAACTTTGAAATTTTGATCTAACAGTAAATACCTTTTCATGTTATATACAATATACTTTCATTTGAAAACAGTATCCTTTTCATGTTTTTTTTTTTACGTTTATTACTTTATAACAAAAATATTATATCCTTACAGTGATTTTTTTTTTCTCTATATTTTAAGGACTTGAACAGTTATTGAGAAAACTTCCAAAAATAATCCTAATTGAATTGAGAAAGCTTCCTGGAAACCAAGTCCAGTGGATATTTTTTTGGGAATTTTTACGGAACACAGTCCAAATGGCTGAAAGTCAGACAAAAACAACTAGTTATTTTATGAATGCTGCCTTCTATGTTTTAGTTGCATCTTCCAATTAGTTAAATACATTTAGCAGATATTAGAAATTGTCAATTTGGGAGAAAATTGTTAACTAAATGTAGTGTTTCAACAAACTTGAGCTTATACCATCTGGTATAAACGTATTGTAAAAATACAATACCACATTTACCATTTAAAGTTAAATAAATTTCCAACCTATGTGAACCTTATTAGATTGGTTTTCTCTATTTAGTGTCATACTGGTGGGGTATTTATACTGTAAATTTGATATATTTACTCCAAGCTTGTAAAATTTTATTGACATTTAATTCAACAGTTGGTGCCAATATGCCTTTTGATATAAATTTACTTTCATATAAATGCTCCTTACTTTTTATGTGGATAGAAAATAGGCTCCAACTGATACTCTGATTCTTATTCTTTGACTGCATTTACTTGTTGGTGTTATTTTACGATATATACCAACTGTTGTTCCCAATTTAATCAATTTCTTGAAGGATCTGTGAAAAAACATTTTTTGAATAACCGTTATGTTTATATATAGTCTTATCAATGTAAGTGTATGAGCACATTAGAATATTATTTTTCTTTTTTTGCATTAGGTGAGCGTGAATAACTTCTGCTGTTCCTGTTTTGTTGACCTAATATCATATATGGCTTATTGATTTTAAAAGAGGTTTTTTAATCTTTGTAGTGGTGGGTTATTGTTGTTGTTTTTTTTTGTTTTTTGTTTTTTTGTAAAAGGTAGGGCATAATCAATACTATTCAGAATGTAACTCAAAAGAAATATGAATGTAATTTACATTTTAATACATGTGCAAGATGCATTAAATGTGTTTCTGTTTCAATGGTCTCCTCGATAACTCTCACCCAACACAACATATTTGTGCAATGCCGAAGACATGCAAGCTGACTTGGTTGATCATCTGTTATGTATAGCAGGTATTTTGGCTTTTAATAGTTATAATATGCAACCGAAGAGCAAACCAATTAAGATGTATTAGAGGGGTAGTGGTGTCCTCATTACAGGAAGAGATCCAGTTTTTACAATTTGTCAATACAAAAAATCAATTATTGTGAAAGAAGTAAAAACTTTAAACTCTTTTGTTGAAAACTGCTTTTATTTTTGGCTTCAAGAAGATTAACTTCACTCCAGAAGTGAAGTTAACAGTAAATTTAACAGCAGTCTCACTTAAGTAAGAAATCCTTGACAGCTTTGTTCAATACAACAAAAGGTGCAGTGATACTTGCTCTATATTTTAAACCAGAAGCTTTAGAATTATGAAAAACTACAACATAGTGCTGTTAATGAGAAATAGCACACTTGCTTGATGATTGTGTAACCCTGCAACTCAATAGTTTTTTGCATGTGAATAAGAGTTGCTGAGGTCAATCCAGGTCATGAAAGTAAAACTTGAATATAATACATAATCCCTTTATTGTCCCACAATGGGGAAATTCTGATGTTTACCACAGCAAAAAGATAGAGAAAAAATGGTCACACAAATGTGGACCTTAGAGACATGTATAAGAATAACATACAAGTGTAGAGATAAAGGATAAACAATAAAATACTGTGTTGTAAAGTGTCAACAATATAAAAACAGCCACATCAGAGATGTCTCACACAATCACATCGACACAAAAAGTCTCAAATATCACATTTTCAGCCCCAAAATATATAAAACAGAACAAGATGGCTGTGAGATTCAGCAGACACTCTCCCAAAGTGCTCAAATGCAGTGTTGGGAAAGTTCTCCTTCTACGTGAACTAGTTCAAAGTTCAGTTCACACATTTGAAAATGAACTAGTTCAGTTCATAGTTCATAATTCAAAATTTTGAACTAAGTTCACAGTTCCAAAAAATCCCTAACCCTAACTAGTTCAGTTCTTTTTTTTTTTCAAATATTGCTCAATTACACCATAGCCTACTGTAGAACCACAGACAGCAATTATTTTATCAGTTGTAACTCTGAAACTGTGCATCAGATTTCATCTTCATATCCAGTTTTGAATCCTTATCCAACCAGGGTTTACATTAGCATTGAGGGGACAGCATTTCCCCATTGTTGCTTTAATGATTTGTTGCTGTCCATTCACTTCACACTAGTAGCAGCTGCAGCTTTCACCCCTAAAGTATATTCTCAAAAACATCAGGAAAAATTTGTCTTTTTTATGAGGAATTATTAAAAGAAAAACAGGAAAGTAGTCTTTAAGGTGCAAATGTTTTTTTAATTTTAATATTTTTTTCAATTTGAAATTCCATTTAAGTACATACTAAAAAGGAATCCTGGAAAATTATACCAGGCAGGTTTAACAAACAAATTACATGAATGGTAAAATCCTCAAGAACATTTTACTAACACAAACTGAGGGACCAGGCTGAGGTAGGAATTTAAGGTTACTGAAGTGCAGATTTTTTTACTGAAAGCCGGTGGGCAAAGTTTGCAGAGAAATGTAAGATTGTTGCCATCATCCTCACCGACCACCTGGTCATAAAACTGTTTTAAGTGATCATACTGCTGCTTTGTTGCATCCACGGTCGTCTCCATGCTGCTGTGGCTTCCACGCTGCATTTTGTTTTGATGACGCACCCGGCTGTAGGCTACGACCCTGGTAGCTGGTGTTGCCAGATTGGGTGTTTTTCCCGCTACATATTAAGACCTGTTTACGGTGTGGTTTCGCCTGGAGGACTCTATAGAAATTTGGCAACCTATTGAACGGAGTTGAACTGAGAGAGCGTGCCGTTCACAGACACCAGAATGAACGAGTTCACAATAACGTTCATCAGGCAGTAATGCAGTACGTGCAGTTCACGTTCGACCAAAATATGAACGAGTTCATGAACTTTCGTTCAATGAACGCGTTCAGGCACAACACTGCTCAAATGAACCTTGGTAGGTGTGAAAAGGTTATTGAGAGACAATTATTGCTCAAACCTATATCTTTTCAATAGCAGAAAAAAAAGTATTTGGTAGCCAAACAATGCATTATGGCTGAGTGAACAAGCAGCTAAAGGAAAATGATGCCGCCATTACTCAGGTCATGATTAGGGGCTAAATACTGCAAAGACGCTTATGAGAATGCCAAACCGGGCATTTGTAAAGTAGGCAGAAAAAAGAAATACTGACACGACAGAGGGTGTCGCCCATTGCTGGACTGCAATTAGGCAAAGCGGGCACTTGCCCTGTGAGTCGATGGTGAATTATGGGCCAGGCTGGATTTTCTTTTGTTTGGTTTTTGTTTCTCTCTCTCTTGTTGAAGGTAATTTCTTGTGACGTTTTTTTTTTCTGTTTTAGGTTTCTGTTCATTGTATGCCTCTGGAGATTCTGTGCAAGTCAGTTAGATGGACATTTCAACATTTCATCATTAAAACCATATCTGTTTATGTTAGAAGTAGGGAGACCCAGAGGTTGTGGCATTTGCACTTACGGCTGCAAACAGAGTGAGCAGGCTACATCCTGAGAGGGAAAACTTAAGATCGGGGCCACTGCTGTTTTAAAGAGCAATGGTCACATGGCAGGCCTAAAGTAAATGGTAAAGGTTTCTCTGTAATTTGTGCTTATATCAATTATTTGGTTGAAGTTGACTGGAATAGATTCTGTCAATAGGGTGTTTTCCTCTTTTTTTTTACATTTAGTCTAAGAACACTTCCTCAGGAATTAAAGAACCATGTTTAGAAAACTCTCTATGCTCATTCCTACAAAAAATTGGTAGATCGAACCAATACTGATGATTGAACCTGGGATGGACCACAGGGCAGTGGAGACCTAATGTGAATCCCAGTTCAAATGCTACCTGAGATTCTGCTTCACCTTCTACAGGTAAAAAAAAAATCATATTTATATGGATGCCAAAAATCTTACTGTTGTGTATTCTTCTAGTTGCATGAATAATGAGGTGACAGGCGAGACTGTGGTTGCGGTTAGCTTTACTGGAGAAACTGAACTGAACAGTAAACAGGCAATCAGCCTGTTTACTGTTCCCCCCCAATACGCTGTAAGACTAACCCAAAGAAGAAGACAACATACCCCAACTACAGTATAACATCATCCAAAAAAGACTGCTGGGATTTACTGTGCAGGGAAATAGTCTGTAAATATACTGAATTGCCTTTGAAGAATCTCAATCAAAAAAGAAACAGAAAACACTCAGTGGAGTTTGTAGATTCCTAAAACTTGACTTACTCATCTACACTAAGCCAGTTGCTAAGGCACACAAGATTATTCACATTTTCAGATGATAAAGAAGCTCTCTTTTATGACCAGCAAGAGAAAATAACCTTTTGCAGGGTACGGAGGTTGCAGGTGTGGCCAAATACTTCTGTGCATAGAGGGCCAACCTGCTGTGTGAGCCTGCATGTTTGGACCACCAATCTAATGGACAAGACTCTGGATTGATTGTGGGCTCTGCTCTGTATTGACGCACAGTGTTCTCAATTGAGTCTTCTTCCGGTTCAGAATCAGATTCAGATGAAGCAGCCAATAGTGTTAACCTTTTCTTTGGTGGCTCTGATGTTTTTTCTTCCACAGGTTTCTCTGCCCATAACCCTCTGTTCCTTGAGTAAGTTGGTGACTGAGGCCAACACCTCACTCCTCTCTCCTCTTGCTATACACTTGAGGTCCTTGAATCTAGGGTCCAATGTAGTAGCAATCTTCAGATAAGCAAACTTGGCATTTTCCTTGTGTGTCTCCAAGTATTTTCTAAATGTGGACTTAAACTTGGCCACGTAGGCTGGGTCATCATCTGAGCTCTCCATCACCCGAGACAGAGTGGCAAAAAGCAGACAAGGCCACAGAGCATGAGACATACTTTTCTCCTCCCAAAAGTTCAGTCAGATACCTGCAAAAGAAAACCAACTCCACTTCAGTCAATATAAATTGCATTCACTTATACACAAAACATATCCTACATATTCGTGCTGCATTTTACACACACAAATTTATCTCTTACACTCAGCCAGAATAGTGAGAAATATTATGTAAAACATACCTGGAAGGCTCCAGTAGCGTTTCCAACCTCTGCAGTTTGTCCATTTCAGCTGACAATCTTGGTATTTGTTTTGAGGACAACCCTCAGTGGCTGTTTGTTTCTGCGGATGCTTTTTATCATGTCCAGAGTTGAATTCCATCTGGTTGGAACGTCTTGTGTAAGCGGCTCCTTCTTCTTTTCATGTTCAACTTGTTGTTGCTCCAATTCCGCAGCACTTGCTGGACTGTGTTTAAAGTGCCCAACAACGTTTCTGCACTTCGCCAGGCATTGTCAACCGCACTGTTATGCAGGGATACTGTGACGGAATGCTGGAGACTGTGTACAAAGCAAGGAACATGATCAAAAGGCATATGTCTCGCAGCGGCTATCATGTTTTGTGGTGTGTTGTGTGGTGACTTTATCTGATACATTCCACTGCTGTTCAACTTCAATAAAGTGTCCCACGCAAGTTTCAGCATAATTTCTCTCCTCTGTTTTCATTATCGTTAGAGCATGTGAGTGCAGAGCCCACTGTTCATCAATATAATGCACTGTAACTCCGAGGTAATTATGGTTACCCAGTGATTTCCAGTAGTCCCCAGTGAGAGCAACAGCGGGTGCACGTTGTAAAGTTGTCGCTTTTGCATTCCTCTCCTTTTCATACAAGTCGTGTATTCTTGTGATGGTGCGTCTTGAGGGAATCTCATAACTGCCATCATTTGTTGCAATTCTCAGAATGTTTCGAAGACCGAAGTCCTCCACAACACTAATCGGACTGCAGTCTGTAGCTATCCACTTCGCTATGGCATTTGTTAGCTTCTCTTGCCTTTGTTTATCTATAGTACTCCCACACGCTGCATCTAACTTAGTCTGCTGAAGCCTCGCGCCACTGTCTGTTTCGTGAAATGATTTGCTGGCATCAACAGTGTGTTTTGCATTTAGGTGATATTTTAGACTCGAAGTACTGCGGTGATAAGACAATTCAGCTTTGCAGTGATTACAAATAACTTTGCTTCTGTCGACTGCGCCGTCTGCAAGAACTTTAAAATGAAAATGGCCATGTAAAAGTGCCGTACCCTTCTCCATGTTTGTTGGTTTGTTTATCCGCCAATTTCTTTTCTTTTTCGGTTCCTGTACTTTCGGTTCCGGTACTTTTAGTTTTACCAAATAAAAGCCTGGGAGCTTTTACAGACTTTTACAGTAATAAAAGAAATAATAAAAATAATTGTCGGCGTAAATTGATTGATGAGTTAACTGTCATGATGGGTCTTAGGTTCTTAGCCCACATGCAGAACACAACGGAGGCTGGGTAAAAGTTTAACACAGTTTATTGAGTTTGCACAAAAACACAAGATCATGAACTGGATCAGGAACTGGTCCGGGCTGGTTCACTGAAGTCTGCAGAGATGATAGTTTAATTAGGAAGCAGGCTAATGATTATGAGTCTTTGATAATTCAAGAGTATACCTTGATAGAGTCCGGGTTTCTCTTTGAGAGAGAGGGAACCGTTGGGTCCAGAGACTGTTTGTTCAGCAGAGTCCAAGAGCAACTGCAGCGTCTTGCTTCTTACTTTAAAGGTAGACCTTGATCTGAGTTTCCAGCTCTTAGTTAAGAGCAGCAGGGGAATCCACATAGGAATCTTCAGGTTTGGCTCACGAGGGCAATCTCGGCAGGTTAAGCTCATCCAGAGCTTCAGGTTAGAGACAGGTTTCCTGTGAGGCAAAACAAGGGAGAGTTTGAATCAGATCTCTCTCAAGAGACAGCTAAGATTCTTCTGGTTCTAGGCTCAGGTCGCTAACCAAACTAGGTCAACACTGCGGTGTCGAAGCAAGGTCTGGCAGCTGGTTATAAAGCGCAGGTCTCTTGATGAGTAGATGCGTCTCAGGTGTGCTGGAAGACTCCAGCTCCAGGAGACCCACGACGCACTCTGCTAGAGGAAGGTGGTACAGCTCCAGATACCAACAGTACCCCCCTCTCAACGACCACCTCTTGGCGGTCCAGAAGATGTCGACGGGAGGGAGCTCTCATACTCCTCGATCAGTGAAGGATCGAGGATGTAAGAGCCAGGCACCCATGTGCGGTCCTCCGGACCGTAGCCCTCCCAATCGACGAGGTACTGCCAACCGCGACCTCGCCGACGGGAGTCCACGATCCGGCGGACGGTGAAGGCAGGATGTCCATCGATGTCCAGGGCGGGTGGAGGGGAGTCAGATGGAGGGCACAGGGGGCTAGAGACAACTGGCTTAATCTGGGAGACATGGAACGTGGGATGGATACGGAGACTCGGAGGAAGGTGTAGACGTACAGCAGAGGGGTTAATGATCTGGGCAACCTTGTAGGGACCAATGAATCGGGGGGGCAATTTTCGAGACATCCCCTTGAGGGGAATGTCTCGCGTGGCAAGCCATACCTCCTGGCCTATGGAGTAGTCAGGGGCTGGACGTCTTTTGGAGTCAGCGAAGCGTTTAGTGAACACAGAAGAACGGTTGAGGGTGGCGATGGTGTCCTTCCAGACCCTCTGACAACGACGGATGTGTTGCTGAACTGAACGGACCGAGATCTCTCTCTCGTCTGCAGGGAAAAGTGGAGGCTGATAACCGAGACTAACCTGAAACGGGGATAAACCGGTGGAAGCTGACTTGAGTGAGTTGTGGGCGTATTCGATCCAGGTAAGGTACTGACTCCAGTCAGTGGGGTTGTTTGAGGTCAGGCAGCGGAGAGTGGACTCAAGTTGTTGGTTCATCCTCTCCGTCTGCCCGTTAGACTGTGGATGATAACTAGAGGTGAGCGAGGACTTACAGTTCAATGCAGAACAGAAGGCTTTCCAGAAGGCTTGGGAAATGAACTGTGGACCGCGGTCAGAGAGAATTTCCTGTGGGATGCCATGGAGCCGGAAAACATGCTTCACCAGAAGCTGTGCCGTCTGAAAAGCTGTGGGAAGTTTTCTGAGGGGAATTAAATGACAAGACTTGGAGAAACGGTCGACGATGGTTAATATGGTGGACATACCTCTGGAAATCGGGAGACCAGTGACAATATCGACGGCAATGTGAGACCAGGGACGAGTAGGAACAGGTAGAGGATGCAACAGGCCTGAGGGTGGTTGGTGAGAAGTTTTGTTTCTGGCGCAGATGGAAAATGCCAACATGTACTCCTTTACGTCCTTGTGTAAGGAAGGCCACCAGAAACGTCTAGAAATCAGGGCAATCGTTCGGCTCACTCCCAGGTGGGTGGAAAACTTAGCTGTATGCATCCACTGGATCAAACGGGATCTGACAGATGAAGGGACATAGGTTTTATTTGGAGGACCGTTACCTGGGTCAGGTTCAGAGGCTAGGGCAGAGTTGATGAGATCTGTGATCTCCCAGGAAACCACTCCAACAGTACAGAAGGCAGGAAGAACAGGCTCGGGCGTCTCAGGTTGATTAGCAGAGTAAAGACGAGAGAGAGAATCGGGTTTGATGTTCTTGGAACCAGGTCTGTAAGAGATTATGAGATTAAAACGGGAGAAAAACAAAGACCATCTGAAGTGACGTGGGTTAGCTTGTTTGGCGGATTGGAGATAAGCCAGGTTCTTATGATCGGTCCAGACCAAAACTGGATGTTCGGCCCCCTCGAGCCAGTGTCTCCACTCCTCCAAGGCGAGTTTGATGGCTAGGAGTTCTGGGTCCCCAACATCATAGTTTTGCTCTGCCGGTGAGAGTCTACGGGGAAAAAAAGGCACAGGGGTGAATCTTTTGGTCTGAGTCGAGTTGTTGGGACAAAACCGCACCAACGCCAGAGTCAGAGGCATCCACCTCTAGAATAAACTGCTTAGAAGGGTCTGGCTGGATCAAAATGGGAGCTCTAGAAAACAGGGTTTTTAATTTCTCAAAAGCGTTTTGAGCTTCAGGTGTCCATTGTAAAGTTTTTTTAACTGAAGTCAGGGTTGTGAGAGGTAGAGCTGTTTGACTGTAGTTCCTTATGAAGCATCTGTAAAAGTTTGCAAAACCAAGGAATCTCTGAAGCTGTTTGAGGTTTTCAGGTGTCGGCCAGTCCAGAACAGCCTTTATCTTGTCTTCGGATGGCTTAACCTGCCCGCCCTCGAGCACAAACCTTAAAAAGGTGACAGATGGTTGGTGAAACTCACATTTTTCAGCCTTTACAAAGAGCTTATTCTCCAACAGTCTTTGAAGGACCAGGCGGACATGTTTCTTATGCTCTTAAAAGGTTCTTGGAGTAGATCAAAATGTCGTCTATGTACACAAACACGAAAATGTTCCAAAAATCTCTGAGGACATCATTGACGAGCGCTTGAAAACATGCAGGAGCGTTTGTGAGACCAAAAGGCATGACCAAATACTCAAATTGGCCTAAAGGGGTCTTAAAGGCTGTCTTCCATTTGTCTCCTTCTCTTATCCTAAGAAGGTGATAAGCATTTCTTAAATCGAGCTTGGTGAAGACTGTTGCCCCCTGAACAGGTTCAAATGCTGATGCTAGTAATGGAAGTGGGTATTTATTTTTGACGGTTATCTGGTTAAGGCCTCTGTAATCTATACAGGGTCGTAGGGAACCATCCTTTTTGCCCACAAAAAAGAAACCAGCACCAAGAGGAGAAGAAGATGGATGGATTATCCCAGCAGCTAGAGACTCGTTAATATACTTTTCCATGGTCTCACGTTCAGGCTTAGAGATGTTATAAAGTCTACTGCTGAGCAGGGGAGCTCCTGGTAATAATTCAATGGCACAGTCATATGGTCTGTGAGGTGGAAGAGACGTCGCACTGACCTTACTGAAGACTGGAGCCAGATCAAGATACTCGGAAGGGACAGAAGTAAGGTCAGGAGAGTCCATCTCCCCCCTACCTCTAGGAAACTGAACAGCGGGAGCTGCAGAACGAAGACATGTCTCATGGCAGGAAGTGGACCAAGACTCAATGTGGCGCTCAGGCCAGTTGATATGGGGATTATGTCGTTCCAGCCATTCGAATCCAAGCACCAAGGGGGAACATGCAGAAGGAAAAACAAAAAAGGTTAACGTCTCACGATGATTTCCGGAGATCAACAGTTCTAGAGGTTGTGTTTGATGAGTGACTTGATGGAGTTTCTTTCCATCAATAGCGGAAACACTGAGAGGCTTGGATAACGGAACAGTTCCAATATGTAATTGCTGGACCAGGTCAGAGTCAATGAGATTACGCTCACATCCAGAGTCAACGAAAGCAGACAAGGTGAGATTCTGGTTAGAGACAAAAAGTGTAGCAGGTAGCATCAAATGAGGAGACTTTTCAGTTTTCAAATGGCCCGTCAGAGGAACTGAGGACTCTGACGGGCCATTTGAAAACTGAAAAGTCTCCTCATTTGATGCTACCTGCTACACTTTTTGTCCCTGGCTTTTGACTTAGCTGGGCATGAAGCAATGAAATGGCCAGTCTCACCACAGTATAGGCACAGTTTGCCCCTGAAACGTCGTTGTCTTTCCTCAGGAGTTAGCCTTGTGTGTCCAATCTGCATGGGTTTGACCTCCACTCCATCTGAGTGAGAGACTTGGACAGGAACAGAATAAGTCTGGTTTTTAGATCTTGGCTTGGAAACAGGTTCTGTGGATCCAGAAAAAACAGAAGCATTATTTAATGCAGGGGCAGGCACAGAAAAATGTAGACTTCTTTGTCTAGTGCTGTTTCTAGTTCGGAGTCTGTTATCCAACCTGATGGTTAAGCGGATTAAATCCTCTAAACTAGTTGGTTCGTCTATCATAGCTAGTTCATCCTTGAGGTTATCATTTAGGGCCTTAAAATAAGCACTTTTAAGTGCACATTCGTTCCACCCAGAGGCTGCGGCTTTGACCCGGAAGTCGATGGAAAACTCAGCCACTGTGGAATTTCCCTGTTTCAAATTCAGCAGAGCTCGGGAGTCAATAGTTTGATCAGAGTCATGGTTAAATACCTGGGAAAATTCTGAAATAAACTCAGAAAGAGTACACCTGAAACTGGACTCAGAAGAGAACCTTGCCTCCGCCCATTCAAGGGCTCGTCCAGTGAGTTGGGACAAAATAAATGATATCATCCTTCTATCATTCGGAAAACTGCCAGGAGAGTGTTCAAAAATTAGTCGACATTGGAACAAAAATCCCTTACAATCCTTCGGGTTACCTGAGAATTTTTCAGGGTGACTGGGACGGAACTCAGGAAATGACGTCACAACTGGTGACCTTGGAGGCGGAAGTGGATCCGGAACTGGACGTGCCGCTGGCGTGGCGTTAGCATTGCCCATGTAGCTGGCATATGTTTGAAGCGTTTGATTCTGGTGTTCAATCTTGGTTTGCAACTCACGGAGGGTTTGTGCATGTCCATGGATCTGAGCGTCTTGTTCCTCAAGCCTCCGACGGAGGTGATCTGCTGGGCTTTGTGTTTGGCCGCAGTGTTCTGTCATGATGGGTCTTAGGTTCTTAGCCCACATGCAGAACACAACGGAGGCTGGGTAAAAGTTTAACAGAGTTTATTGAGTTTGCACAAAAACACAAGATCATGAACTGGATCAGGAACTGGTCCGGGCTGGTTCACTGAAGTATGCAGAGATGATAGTTTGATTAGGAAGCAGGCTAATGAGTTATGAGTCTTTTGCCCAGCCTTTATATATATATATATATATATATAGATATAGATATAAATATATCTGTAATGACCTCAGAAACTTGCCCAGCCTTAATATATATATATATATATATAGGTCATTACAGATATATTTATATCTATATCTATATATATATATATATATATATATATATATATATATATATATATATATATATATATATATATATATATATATATATATATATATATATATATATATCTGTAATGACCTCAGAAACTTGGACTCAATGATCAGACAGACAGTCTAGGACGGTTTACAACAAGCTTTATTTAGAACCAATAACTCGGCAAGCAGCTGATCATCAGCGGGGCGGATAACTGCATAAACTGCAGAGGTAGATAAAACACAGGTCAGTGACTGAGAAAATGGGACTTAAAATGACAAGGAGCAAGGTCACTGACCTGGTTCTGATTCCAGTCCGAGCACAGATGAAAGGGAGATAGTTCCCAGCCGTAGCCGCTTCCTGCGCACCGAAAGATGATGAGCTGATGTTTGCTGACGCCGAGGGAACAACAGTGTCCTTAAGGAGAAGCCAAGCCGAGGTCAGACAAACAGTCCAGGTTCGGTAACCAGCAGGATCCAGGAAAACAGTGCAAAAACATGCAAACAGAACAGAGAGGGGAAAGGCAACAAACCCTCCAAAAATCCAAAACAGAAAACAACTCAGAATCAGGATAACAAAGAGACTTACTTGAAGGCTAGAGTTACTCTCACAGCAGCTTGGATAATCTGTCACTGATGACTGAATACAAACACTATATATAGCAGCTATGAAACACGTGGATAAGATAAGTGGTAATGAGAAACAGGGCAGAGTTAAACAGTTGAATGGAATGAGCAATCAAGCCAACCACCAGCACCAGGATCATGACAATATTCTTCATTCAGCAAGGATTCAACTACAAACCCAGACGGTCCGGAGGACGTTGCTCACGTGTGGGGTACTGATGAGAATGATAGTTCACCGGAGACAGCAGCGGTGCAGATTCCTTTGTTGTTGGGTGCTGGGGAACCTGGTCTACAGCATTGCCCTCCTGAAGTGTAGCTGGCAGAGTGCCGGAGGCATCCATGCCCTCCACCTGTTTCTGCCTGGTCGGACATGTCTAGAACAGGAGAGCCCCTTGGCTCTGTGGCGGGGCCTCTGTTGGCTAACTTTTGGTCGGTATGTCGACGCCACACTGCGTCATTGTTGGTGCGTGCTTGATATGACAGTGGACCAGTAATGGCCACACTCTCTCCTGGCACCTACCTGGGACCCCTTAGGTAATTGCAAGCAAGGACATGGTCTCCTATGTGGAAAGACTGTGGGGTAGAGCAGGACTAATGTGTTGAATTCAATTCACTTAAGGAAAGCCTCCCTCTCTTCGGCGACAAACTGGGGCCCGTTGTTGCTCACCAGTTGTTCCGGTATTCTGTACCGACTGAACATTTCCTCCAGACGCTCAATGGTTTTCTTGGCGGTCGTAGACCTCATGATGGCCACATCTGGCCATTTGCTGTGCGTGTCAACCACCACGAACAACTTTCTGTCCTCGTTTGGCCCAGGAAAGTCTATTTGTATACGCTGCCATGGCTCCGCAGGCCATTCAGATGGGTCGACTGCTGCTGGTTGTGGTTCGTTTCGCACAGTCTGGCAGGTGGTGCAACGGGCAGCATTATCCTCCACGTGCTTGTCTAGCCCCGGCCACCAGAAACAGCTGCGAGCCAGCTCCTTCATGCAGACTATACCACAGTGCCCAACGTTGAGTTGTTTCAGCATTGAGCTCCGCAAAGAAGTGGGTATGATGACCCTTCTCCAAGCAATTTGGCAGGTCTCTGACCACTGCCATTTCTTTCCTTGCCTCAGCAGCTCATGGAGGGGCTTCAATAAGGTGAAGAGATTTGGAATGAATCGGCCATACAGTAGTAGTTCAGGAGCCCAAGGTATGAGCGTAACTGGTTGACATTTTGTGGTGCTGGAGCTTCCAAAATGGCTTTGGTCTTGGAGGGAGCCTTATGTAGACCTTTGCCATCAATCACATGGCCAAGTATTCAATGGAGGGCTGGAAAAACTCAAAATTTTCCTTGCAAACTTTCAGTCCATAATCCCTCAGCCTCTGCAGTGTCATGTCCAGGTTGTGGAGGTGGTCGGCGTTGTCCCTCCCCGTTATGATGCTCATGTCAACACATGGTTGGCTGTTTTAACTTCCTATTTGGGCCTGTTCACTTCCTGTTTGGATTAACTGAGTGTTGTAGCTGTCCAGATGATCTCCATCTGAAGTTAAGTTATTTTTTCTGTGATATCTCTGTATCTAAGTAACTCTAACTGACCAGAACTACTTTAAAACATAGCACCTTCTGCTGCACTTTTCTACTGAGCACTTGTCAGTTTCACACGGTTTTATTTCTGGTAGTAAGGAGTAGCTAGCCTAGGCTAGCGCTAGCTTAGCATTGCTATGGCAATTTCTCTCTCCCTCCCTTGACTCTTTTCCAACTCTTCCTTCTTCCTCTCTCTCCTGCTCTCTGTATCAGATGTTCAGTTATTCCTCTGCCTCCTTTAGTGATAATGGGATGTGTAATAAGTGTAGTATTTTTGTAGCTTTGGAGGCAAGGTTGTCAGAGTTAGAATCCAGGCTTCAGGCTGTTGAACATCCAGGAGTTAAAGTAGGCCCCCCACCTAGCTGTCCTCCAAAAGTACCTGAGCAGCCAGGCGATTGGGTAACTGTATCCAGAAAGCATAGTCGTGGATCTCTGCCCACTGGTCACCACCAACCCGTTCACGTTTCTAACCGGTTTTCCCCACTCAGTGACACACCCACTGAGAAGCCCACTCTGGTTATTGGCAGCTCCATAGTCAGAAACCTGGCATTAGAGACACCAGGGACCATAGTCAAATGTTTGCTGGGGGCCAGAATAGGCAACACCAAATCCTTCCTGAAACTGCTGGCTAAGGATAAGGTAAAATACAGTAAGATTGTTATTCACGCTGGCGGTAATGACACCCGGTTACGCAGATCGGAGGTTACTAAAATTAGTGTTGCCTCGGTGTGTAAGTTTTCCAAAACAAGGTCGGACTCCGTAATTTTCTCTGGTCCCCTCCCTGATCTGACCAGTGATGACATGTTTAGCCGCATGTCTTCATTCAACCACTGGTTGTCTAAGTGGTGTCCTGAAAACAATGTGGGCTACATTAATAATTGGCAATCCTTTTGGGGAAAGCCTGGTCTAATACTGAGAGACAGCATCCATCCCACTTTGGATGATGCAGCTCTTCTTTCTAGGAATCTGGTCACATTTATAAGTCCTCCAAACTCCTGACCACCCAGGGTGCAGACCAGGAAGCAGAGTTGTAGTTTAAGACACATCTCTGCAGCTTCTCTACTGTTACCCACTCTTTACTCCACCCACACATTGTCTTGCCCACGACCAACATCTAATAAATTAGCAAATATTCCCAAAGGAGTAAATCATGATAATCTAATCTTCCTCTAAAAGTCTGCTAGTTAATGACTGGATTTGTGATAATCACTGTGAAAACGGAGCCGTTTTCCCCCTCTGTTCCCAAAGTATAACCGCCGTCTATCACACACAGCGTCGCATCCTTCACTACATTTCCCAGCATGCACCACAGACCGGCCGTCATGGCGGCGGCAGTTCCAAACATTTCACCCGGTAATTTACACTAGTTCTGAAATTACAACGTCACCTTTCATTTAACATTTTTCTTACTCACCAGCGTAGCAAACTCTGAAAGTATCCACTGCGTCAGCATCAGTATACATTCCGTAGTCGGCAATAAAACTTCCCAGTCAAATTACACTTTCTCTTCCCTTAGTCCGTCAGAATACTGGTCCGTGTCCAAACACGTACCGCATCGGAGCCAGTCTCTTATCCATGGTCCCAGGGCATTGGAAAAGACTATTAGGGGGCAGGGGTGTTAAGTGGGATTTCAGTGTGTGTAATGATTATTTGCATGGTAATAAGTAGGTGAAATTGTAATGTTTGTATGGTTAAATTATTTCATAAATATGTATGTTTTTGTATGAATGATGATATTGTCTGTATTTATTTTTCTATAATGTTAACTGTGGTTTATTTGGGATTTGCCTTCCTGTTTAGTTGGGCTGTCCCAATTGGCTGATTATCGGTGGGTCTATTTAAAGGAGAAGTTCGGTTTTTTACACTTTAAGCCCATTTTCTGTAGTGTCCAGGATGAAATCGAATTATCGACACCAAAAGTTTGACAATTGCTCCTGTCTCTGCTTTTTGGCTAATTTAGAATCACCCCCTGGCTGCTTTAGAATGGCTTGCATAGAGCATGTCCGATAATGTCCTTAAAACAACCTTAAACGTTCTTTTTTTTAAATATGCTACTCACCGTGTCGTCAGCGCTGTTCAATGACGTTCCAAAAAAAGTTTCGTAAAGAAAAAACGTTCCTGTAGTGTTTTATTTAGCATTTTGTAAATCCCATTGAGTTCTGTAGGAATAGTCAATATTCCGCTGCCACCGGAAACGGAAATGGGGCCTGTTTACACAGTTGTAGTCTTTTCGCTTCACTCTGTGTACTCCGACGTCGAGGTGCTAACGTCTCTGTTAAACACTTTAAAAAACTCTGAAAATGGAATACGAAAGGTGGATTCTTGATTCTCGACGTCGGAGTTTGCCTCTGAAGACAGCCTCAGATGTGATTTTTCCGATTTTGTTTCCGAGTTTTCCCAAGTGTTCAACCATGATTCTGACCAAACAATTGACTCTCGTGCTCTGTTGAATCTTAAACAGGGAAATTCCTCAGTAGCAGATTTTTCCATTGACTTCCGGGTTAAAGCTGCAGCCTCAGGCTGGAATGAGTGTGCACTTAAGAGTGCTTTTTTCAACGCCTTAAACGAGAACGTTAAAGATGAACTCGCATCACTCGAGACACCTGAAACTTTGGAGGAATTCATCAGGTTGACAATTAGCTTGGACAACCGTCTTCGAACTAGATCCAAGTCCAAGATTAAGAATCATGTTTTTCCAGTTACTGTTTCTACTGCTAGGAGAAGGGACACCCCTTCCTTTGTTTCTCCCGAAGAGGTGTTCAAATCTGAGAGCCGTGCCCAGCCTGAATCTGAACCCATCTCTAAAACTCATTTTGTTCCACCTGCTTCTGAACCAACTGAGGGGGAGCCAATGCAGATTGGTCACACTAGGCTCACACCCGATGAGAGGAAAAGAAGGTATAGAAATAAGCTTTGCATCTATTGTGGCATACCTGGACTCTTTGTTTCTTCCTGTCCAGCTAAGAAAAGGATTTGGGGCTCGTCTGAAATTTTGAGGAATCAGGTGAAGCGTCAATTAAATAGAAGATCTCCTCATCTTCTGTTACCTGCAACTCTGTTTTGTTCCGATCGGACTCTCACCCTGTCAGCCTTCATAGACTCTGGTTGTGAAAGAAACCTCATTGACTCTAACCTAGTTCGACAGCTGAACATTGAGACCATCCCTCTGAGGAAGCCTCTCAATGTCTCAGCCATTGATGGAAGGAGTCTACACCAAGTTACCCACAAGACTCAGCCTCTTCTGCTACAAGTTTCTGGTAGTCACTGAGAGACCATAACCTTTTTTGTTTTTCATTCAGCCTGTTCTCCCTTGGTTCTGGGTTATGAGTGGTTGGAGCGACACAACCCTCATATAAACTGGACTCATAGACACGTTGAATCGTGGTCTTCCTCCTGCCAAGCCTCCAGTTGGTCTTCCAGTCCCCGCTCCGCAGAACCTACAGGAGTCCCTCTGCGGCCGCTCCGAGCATCCAGGAACCCACGGAGGGCGCCCCAGGATTCCTCGGGTACTGTTGGGATCTGGAGGTCTGTCCCCCCTTCCTCCAGCAGAGGGCGCCCCCTGGTCTCCTGGCGCTGAGCTGAGGACCACACCTGTGATCCATCAGTCATCAGGAGATCAGCTTTATAAGCAGCTGCTGAGCTTCCCTTCCTTGCCAGAGTGTTGCTCCAGTTGGTCAGCGCTTAAGCCTAGATCCACAGTGTAACTCCATGACTTTTGAATCCAGCTTGGATTCTAACCATTATCTCTGTCTTCTAGGAAAACCTGTGTCTCCTCAGAGAAAGCTCAGGACGAGCTAACCTGCCGAGCCGACCCTCAGAGCCAAACCTGAAGATTCTCAGAGAACCTTCAAGCAGCTCTGGGCAAGAGCTGGGAATCCCAAAGCCAAGGTCTGTTCTTAGTGGACGTGAGACGCTGAGGCAGCAAACGGACTCTGCTGATGAACTTTTCTCCAGATCCAACAGAGACTCTCCCAAAGCCTTATCTGTGCACTCCAAGACTCCAGTGAATCAGTCCCCAGGCCTCATCCAGTCATCTGTACTTTCTTCGTGCCTGAGCCTACAATAAACTTGTTAAACTTTCCTCCCGTCTCAGAGTGTGTTCTGCATGTGGGCTAGGCACCTGAAACCCATCATGACAGTTTGTGCTGTCCTCTGAAGGGAGTAGTACACACCGTTGTAGGAAATCTTCAATTTCTTAGCACTTTCTCGGATGGAATAGCCTTAATTTCTAAGAACAAGTATAGACTGTCGAGTTTTTTCTCTTTTTCTGGCCATTTTGAGCGTTTAATTGACCCCACAAATGTGATGCTCCAGAAACTCAATCTGCTCAAAGGAAGGTCAGTTTTGTAGCTTCTGTAACAAGCTAAACTGTTTTTAGATGTGTGAACATGATTTCACAAGAGTTTTCTAATAATCAATTAGCCTTCTGAGCCAATGAGCGAACATATTGTACCATTAGAACACTGGAGTGATAGTTGCTGGAAATGGGCCTCTATACACCTATGTAGATATTGCACCAAAAACCAGACATTTGCAGCTAGAAACGTCATTTACCACATTAGCAATGTATAGAGTGTGTATCTTTAAAGTTAATACTAATTTAAAGTTATCTTCATTGAAAAGTACAGTCCTTTTCCTTCAAAAAATAAGGACATTTCAATGTGACCACAAACTTTTGAATGGTAGTGTAGTTGCTGCTGAGTTTTTTCTTTTGGAAAGATAATTTTCAGTTGAGATATTTAAGGTTGGTTCTAATTTGATCAGAAATTGATATACTGTTAAACAAATCATCTTTTAGTGAAAGCCAACCAGGCAATACGTTACCACCCTCTTTAGGTATTTTCCCTTAGATAAAAATCATGTCAATTCAATTCAGCTTATTTATATAGCGTCAATTCACAACACATGTCAACTCAAGGCACTTTACAGTTCACCAGATCATACAGTCAAATTGATTCAAAGTTTTCTATCTAAGGAAAACCAGTTGATTGCATCAACTCATTGACATGGATGCAATCCCTCACACTAAGCGTGCTTGTAGCGACAGAGGAGAGGAAAAACTCCCTTTTAACAGAAAGAAACCTCCAGCAGAACCAGGCTTTACCCATGTAAAAAAAAGTCAGTCTGTCATCAAGCATTTTTTTTCATTGCCAGATGCAGAAATCAATCTAAATGATAGAGCTATTAAGCTTTTCTTTGCTCCCCACCTCAGTCCAAACAGGTAAGCCAGTTCTCAAACAAAAACAAAATAAGTCAAGTTAATCAATGAAAAATTAAGGAAAACGTTATTTTTCGTGCACCTCCTCCTTGTTTCCCCACAACAAAAATGTCCACAATGTGTCTCTGTCCACACACACATTGCAAATACACACATTCAAGAGCAAGTTGCAGCTCACATGAGTTATTAGGGCCAGGGGTTAGGTCCAGATGAAGATCCTCAATTTTGTCTTGTTTTCCCCATATTTTAACTCATCATTTCCATCACAGTTCCTGTGTGTGTGTGCGTTGGGTTGGGGGGAGATGGGTGCTAGAAGCAGGCTGTCTTTCACAGTTTAAGTCACTCACCTAATTTTCAACATGCTTTTGCTCTTTTTCTGTAATTTAAGTTTAGGTTAATTCCTCCATTTTTACAAGGTTTTAAACTTTTAATTACACCTTATTTTATGCCCTACTTACTTTCTTTCTTTAGTAGTTTAATAGGTTTTAGCTATGAGTTATAAATTATGAGTTATTAATTTTTATGAGTTATAAAAAATTTTGTATTGCAACATTAAAATAACCTCCTTGAGGAAAACAGAAAAAGAGATTCTCTTAGCATAAAATCAAAAATGTATCCTTGGGGAGTAGACAATTCCCTCGAACCTTGCCTTTGTTCTAATCCTCTGGTGCTGACCTGGATAATTGCAGGGATCCCACTCTAGATTACCGATGTCTCAGCAAAATCAGATGTTTTCAGGTCATACCTACAAAATTCCTCTCAGTGCATAGAGAGAGCCCCCACGCTCCTTTGCAAGGGTCTTTTGGTCCACAGGTGAAAAAACCTGAATTGTCACTCCTCTCCCCAAATGTTATCTTGTAATATGTATGTATGTATGCATGTATGTATGCATGTATGTATGTATGTATGTATGTATGTATGTATGTATGTATGTATGTATGTATGTATGTATGTATGTATGTATGTATGTATGCATATGTTCGCTATGCAGGTATGTTCTTTAGTATTCTACACATTTTTTGTTCATTAAAAATGATTAACCTATCAATCTTTCATTTAGTAATTTTATTTTGTTAAATAGATTATATTTATTTATTTTATTTTTTATGGAGAAGAAGAGGACTTTGTTTGAGCTAATTTTTCCAGTTTGTTAATAATCTTTAGAACTGTTAACAATGTGTTGTCTTAAAATATAAATGGTTCGTTTTGATCCTTCCACTGACCTCCAGGGACTTTGAGGCTGGAAGACTGCTTCCTCCAGGTGGTACCTGACCCTTCTGACAATCACTGTCCTTAAAAAAACAGTCAGTGGAGAATCCTGCCTTAACCACGGCAAATTGTAGTGGGAAAAAAGTATTCCACTATTCACCCCAGCTAAATAAATGGAGATTAATGGATTTCAGTCTGTCTGCACTTTATTTTTATTTATTTTTCTTTGCAAAGAGAGAACAGTGCATCATACAGCCCTTATGGCACATAATCTGTTCTGATCTAGACAGAGTTTGCCTCACTTACTTATAATGAGAAAAAAGCTGTGAAGGTTGTGTCAGAGTCAAAACAAATTACACACACTTTGATTAAACAATAACAATTCTTGAGAAAGAATTTTGGCTTGTTATGGGATAAGTATTCCTTTTATGAAAAACACTTCTCACTCTGAAATTAAGTGGCCTTGCAGGTAAAACAGACTGAGTAAAAACATTTTTCACTGGATAAATAGCATAACTAAATATATGAGACATAAGAAATCTAAATTTTCCGATCACAGCAACAACGAGGCCTGTTTGGATGGGAAGACTACTTGTTCTGCAGCCAACAAAGAAATCCTTCTTTTGCCCTACATGTATCCTACAGTAGCCTTTGGTATCCCATGATTCATTGTGAGTCTAAGCAAGCCAGCTGCTCTGTGGTCAGAGGAAATAGGTACTTGGCCCCGAACAGTGGTCAATATTGTAAGTGCAGTTGAATATACTACAAGCATGAAAATAATGAAAATTGTTGTTTTAAATGGTTATTGAGTCAGATATATTGCAGATAATGTTTGGTTTATTGAAAGGTTTTTATCTGTCTCTGTGCAAACGGTTTTGGTTGCATTTAAGCACAGATTAATATATCTGCATTGTGGGAACTTTGAATCTGATATGGTACTGCTGTTGAAGCTCCTCAAAAATGCTTATAGAGGTAGTTGCTGAGAGGACGGTGCTGTCCAAGCTTACATCCATCATGGACAACCCCTTCCAACCTATGCACCAGACTGTAGAGGAGCTGATCAGCTCCTTTAGTGAAAGACTTTTACACCCTGTTTGTAAAAAAGAGTGCTACCGCAGGTCATTCATCCCTGCTGCCACCAGACTCTTCAATGCGACGATACAACGACAATAACTTGTGCAATGTATAATGTGCAATTACTATTTGATACCCTGTGCAATAACCTGTTTTTCTATATTTGACACTCAGTCTGATAACTATAACTAAATTTACAAGCTCCACATGTCTTGACGTCACTTTTTTCAAGTGTGCAACAAAATATTGGAGGTCCAACCAAGATTTATATCAATGCTTTTTTGCAGGATTTTCTTTGAGTGATGCTTGCCGTCAGAGTGAGCAGCAGCGGGAATGCGCAGACATTGTGCTCGCCCGACACAGAGGAGCTGGCAGAGACTGTTTCTCAGCGGCTATGGCTCTTACCACTCACAATGGTGTGTGCAGAAACAAAAATCCATAGCTTTCATTCTGTAACAAGGCGAGTGTTGATACGATTAATAACAAAGTCAGTCAATACTGTGATTAACTATGAAGAAGAGGAGGTGGTGAGGTGCTATCTTCAGAGAATATTAAAATCAATTGAACTGATATCACAACATTCTGAGATTACTGCTGAAGCGGTGGCAACGGGTAACCCGTCACATATTACCCAGGCTGTAACTGAACAAATGAACTTAAAAATAGAA
This sequence comes from Cyprinodon tularosa, assembly GCF_016077235.1. NCBI lineage: Eukaryota > Metazoa > Chordata > Actinopteri > Cyprinodontiformes > Cyprinodontidae > Cyprinodon > Cyprinodon tularosa. The sequence goes on along the minus strand of NW_024038851.1, from coordinate 1,310,506 downwards.
AAATAGTCACAGCTCCACCTTAACAACAAAGCTTTGCAAGAGGAAGTATGGAGGCTATAAATGGTAAACCTCAGAGAAAAGTGACTGAAAATGTGATGCCAACCACAGCAAATAGGCTTCCAGGAGTTACCATACAGAGGGAATTTAATAGATAGGGGATAGGGGAGATAGGGGAGAAGGGTCAGAAAGACAGGCTTTCACACACTAACTTAATGCATCAGATTGCTTGTGTAAATGACATAGTGATGCTGAAGTAATAGAAGCATTAATAAAAACATTCAGTCATGACATGCTGGAAATTGATTGGGATCTGACCCTGTCCCACCTCAAGACAATTTTAAAGGGACACTTTAAAGAGGATTGCTCCACTGATATCTATCAAAAGACTGATAAATATCAAACAGAACAGTCATGAATCATCCCCATAATTTCCTCTTCAGGGCAATTGAACTAAAAAAAAAGGCTGCTGCTTGCTTCAAGAGAAGTCGATGCCAATTAGCATTACAGCGCTGACTTCATTCAGAAGAAATCCCTGAGGTCACTCAGTACTGGACTCTTGAGTGAAAACAAAGATTTAGCTAAAGCCCTACCTTGATGATTAAACTTGTACAGATGAGACTCTTATTGGAAAGATGAATGAGGCTGCAAGTGTGGATGCAGAACGGCAGTCCAAACCCAGGAAAAGCGTCAATACTGAAATTCCAAAAATTAATGAGCCACAAAGAGAAATGTGAAGCAGGCAGCAAAACCAGGCTGCACCTAATACAAGTTTGGCAATCCAAGAACAATCCGCTAAAGTGGTGAAGCAGAAACCCGTAAAACATCTTCACCCATTAGTTCTAGGGAGACAAAGACACTGCTGAAACGAAGAAAAACATGACCAGCTCTCAGTCTACTCACCAAGCAAGAAGGAATGTTAAAAGGGGATGCAAAGGATGTGAAGAGCACAACATAAGTGATCAATATGAGAATTGTTTTAAGTGTGAACAGTTGGGATGCTTCTCTAGGGGCTGCAGGGGACCAAAGAGGTTAACTGTGAAACCTGATGGCATGAATGTTAATAGCAAACCTCCACACATTGACAACCACACACTGTACTCCAAGGAGAAGCTGAAGAAAAGGTGTATGAACGGCTCTGTGAATGGATTAGACAGCTGGAGGCACAGGTGGAAGTGGATGATAAAACAAAAAAAATCATAGGTTCCACTTATGCCAGTGACCTCTCCATACATCAACACACCAAGCTGGGGGCCCTGATAGGAAAAAACAGCATGGTGGACTGCTTCTTTGAAGATTTGCCCCACAAGGCTTTGTGGGATTCCAGCTCACAGGTCACCATCATAAATGAAAGCTTGAGGAGCTCCCACCACCCCCACATCAAGTTATGCAGCACAGGTGAGCTCCTAGAGGTAGGAGAGACGTTGGTTGGGAAAGCATTAAACCAGACTCCTATTCCGTATGTGTCATGATGGGTTCTTTGAGTTAAAGCTGAAGTCTGTAAGTTTTTAAAAATCACTTTTTTGTCATATTGTCTAAAACTGTCCCTATGCTCAGACAGCAGTAGATGTGATATGTAACCTGTGAAAAAAACTGCTTCAATTGGTCCCGCATACTGCCTGTATTTCAATCTGGAAAGAATAATTTGGGACGAGTCAAAACAACCAATCACAGCCAGAGGAGCGTCTGATGGAGTGTCAATCACAGCCCCCCCCCCCCCTGACCGCTTAACCTGCCGCTGCCGCCCGGCTGCTGCAGTCAGGAGGACGCGCATGGAAGTCATGGCGGAGCGGCAGCCACCAGCGAAAGAGAAACTGCCCTTACTGCCCCTGCCGACAACTGCTTACACGGCAAACTTCGGTATAACCAGCATCTTATATCTAGCTGCTTGGAGGCGAGTGTTATCGCTCTTACCGGTTCACACTCCATGCCGCGTACGCTGCTTGGACACTTCTGGTCGCATGCGGTAGCCGCTCAGATGCTGTGAGAGGGGTGGAGCTTGGAGGTGGGGCATGAGTGAAGCAGAGAGGGTGGGGGAGTGGCATGAAACCTGTTTTTCTTCAGATTTTCAGTCGAAGTCTGCTCTCTTCTCAATGTTACAGACTGCAGCTTTAAGCCCAAAATGCAGAACACACACGGAAAACGGGGTAAAAGTTCAACAGAGTTTATTGGTTCACAAACACACGATAAAGGATTAAGTCAGGAACAGGTTCAAGGCTGGTTCACAAAAGTCTTGGCTGGGACTGGAGACTGTTGGTTAGCAGAGTTCATGGAAGCTAAGCATCTAGCTTCAGGCTTAGCATAGCAGACCTTGATCTGAGCTTCCAGCTCACTGCAGAGAACAACAGGGAAAATCCACATAGGATTTCACAGGCTGAGCTTCCAGCTCATTGCAGAGAACAACAGGGAATTTCCACATAGGATTCTTCAGGGTGAGCCTCCAGCTCACTGCAGAGAACAACAGGGAAAATCCACATAGGATTCTTCAGGGTGAGCCTCCAGCTCATTGCAGAGAACAACAGGGAACATCCACATAGGATTCTTCAGGGTGATTCCACACAGGAACCTTCAGGTTGGCTCACCTGGGCAGATTAGCAGGTTAAGCTCTCCTAGAGCTTCAGGCTTGAGACTGGTTTCCTGTGATGCAGCTCTCCCAGAGCTTAAGACCAGAGACAGGGTTCCAGTGAGGCAGCTCCTCTTGAGCTTCAGACCAGAGACTGGTTTCCAGTGAGGCAGCTCTTCCTGAGCTTTAGACCAGAGACAGGTTTCCTGTGAGGCACAGACAAAGGAGAGATTAAAATCTGATCTCACACTAGAGACAACCAAGATTCAATCTGTAACAGAGGCTCTGGAAGCTAACCAACTAAGATCAACACTGCGGCGTCGAAGCAAGGTCTGGCAGGGGCTTATAAAGGGGAGGTCTCCTGATGAGAGGATTAACAACAGGTGTGCAGGAAGACTCCAGCCCTAGGAGACCCACAGCGCACTCTGCTGGAGACAGAGGGTAATCTCCAGATCCCAGCAGTAACTCCAGTCCTAAAGGAAAGAAACACAGAACAGAAGAGGATCCTCGGCGCCCTCTGGTGGGCAAGCCTGAGGATCCCAACAGTATGAAGGTTGGGTTGAAGTAAAATTCAAACTAGGATCAAAGGCAAGCCTGAATCCAGAACTACTTGAGCCAGTGCTCATCTCTAGTGAGCCTGGATTGGCTAAGCCACCAATAATTGGCTACACTGTCATTGAACATTTAGTAAAGAATGACATGGAGCACCACCCTGGTGTCACATCCATAGCATTGAAAGAGGCTTTCTCATTCGACTGCAAAAAGACAGATGTGTTAATTCACTTAGTAAAAACAGCTCACCAAAATAATGAAGAAGCTATGGTGAAAATGGGATGTCTAAAAACAGTGATTCCTGTGGGTCAGACAAAGAGGTGACGTGTAGTGTGAGGATTGGTCCTCTCTCAAAAAGACAGGAAGTATGGTTTCAGCCTGAGGTGGGCTAAATGGCTTGAGGTCTTGAACATCTTAAAAACAGTAGTCTGCCTGAAAAAGGGAAATCAGTCAGCAGTATCAACCCCAGTCAAAAATGACAGCCATTCATTCCCTTGATACCCCGCACTGTACTGGGATACTTACAGCAGATTAAAGCAGTTCATCCAGTAGAAGCCAGACCTGTTGATGTAAATGAAAAGAAAACAGAGATTATCTCACCTGACAGAGGGTAATCTCCAGATCCCAGCAGTAACTCCAGTCCTAAAGGAAAGAAACACAGAACAGAAGAGGATCCTCGACGCCAGAAAACAAAAAACAACCCACCCAGGGTGGGCGGAGGGGGCACTAAGGCAAGGAGGGCCACGAACAAAAAACAGAGTCCAGAAAACAAAAAACAACCCACCCAGAGTGGGCGATGGAGGAGACAGGCCAGGAGGGCAAAAACTAAAACAAAGTCCAGAACAGAAAACGATCCACTTACGGTGGATGAAAACAAAAGAAAACCCAGAAAATTTTTTGGGCAACGTCTCGGGTGGCCGGTCGAGGGACCAGCAGCGGGACAGAGTCTCAGATTGGCCGGCCGAGGGACCGGCAGCGGGACAGAGTCTCAGGTGGCCGGCCGAGGGACCGGCAGCGGATGCGTAGCAGCTGCTCAGGAGGTCGACCGTTGAGACGGAGGCGAGGCCGATTCTCAGGGGGCCTATCGCTGGGCCGGAGGCGAGACAGATGCTCAGGAGGCCGACCGCAGGGCTGGAGACGAAGCAGCGTCTTAGGAGGACCACTGCCGGGCCGGAGGCATGACTGAGGTTCTGGAGGCCGGCCGAGGATCCGGCAACGGAGCAGAGTCTTAGGTGGCCGACTGCGGGGTCGGAGGCGAAGCTGGCGCTCTGGGGGTCGGCCACGAGGTCGGCGGCGAAGCTGACGCTCCGGGGTTCTGCCGCAGGGCCGAAGGCGAAGCCAACGCTCTGGGGGCCGGCCGCGGGGCCGGAGGCGAAGCCGACGCTCCGGGGGTCTGCTGTGGGGCCGGAGGCAAAGCCAACGCTCTGGGGGCCGGCCGCGGGGCCGGAGGCGAAGCAGCTTCTCAGGAGGATGACGCCCAACCTTCAGTAGGTAACCCCACGGGGTACCCCGTCCCCTCTTCGGCGGCTCAGGAACAGGCTCTGTGGTGACCGCTGACTATGGCGCTGGAACAGGCTCTGAGAAGACTGCCGACAGCAGCTCTCTCGCTGGAACAGGCTCTGAGAAGACTGCCGACAGCAGCTCTCGCACTGGAACAGGGGAGCCCGCCGATTGCGGCTCCGGGTCTGGAACTGGGGAGCCCGCCGATTGCGGCTCCGGGTCTGGAACTGGGGAGCCCGCCGATTGCGGCTCTGGAGCAGGGGAGCCCGCCGATTGCGGCTCCGGTTCTGGAACTGGAGAGCCCGCCGATTGCGGCTCCGGAGCAGGGGAGCCCGCCGATTGCGGCTCTGGAGCAGGGGAGCCCGCCGATTGCGGCTCCCGGTCAGGAACTGAGGAGCCCGCCGACTGCGGCTCCACATCTGGAACAGGAGAGACCACCGACAGTGGCTCCACATCTGGAACATGAGAAACCACCGACTGTGGTTCCGCCTCAGGAACTGGGGAGGCCACCGACTGTGGCTCCACCTCAGGAACAGGAGACACCACCGACTGTGGTTCCACCTCAGGAGCTGGAGAGGCCACCGACTGTGGCTCCACCTCAGGAACAGGGGACACCACCGACTGTGGTTCCACCTCTGGAACTGGAGGGACCACCGACTGTGGTTCCACCTCAGGAACTGGAGGGACCACCGACTGTGGTTCCACCTCAGGAACTGGAGAAACCACCGACTGTGGCTCCGTCTCAGGAACAGGGGAAAACACCCATGGAGGCTCATATTCAGTCTCTGAGGTGGCTTGAAGCGTCTGTAGAAGGCTCTTGGCGGTTTGTGGCCCCTGCTAAGAGGCTATTGGAGGCATATTTTCTCCAACTCCGAGCTCTGAAGCCCTCTTAAGTTTATGCTCAGGGGTCTCTGGACGGCACAGGGCAGGCTCAGGGGTCTCCGGACGGCACAGAGCAGGCTCAGGGGTCTCTAGACGGCACAGAGCAGGCTCAGGGGTCTCTAGATGGCACAGAGCTGACTTAAGGCGACGCCGTTTCTTACGCCGAGGGGTCTTGGAAGCTAAGTTAACAGGTTTACTGATTGAATCTGGCAACAAACTAACCAGTTGGAAAAATAGAGTTCCAGAATGGATTACAGGGTCTGGGGCTAACAAATCAGGCATGGGGTCAGGTTCAAAACTAACTGGGTTATTTTCTGGAGCTGGATGTGGTGGCTCGAAGGGGAAGATATCCTCTCTATCCCCATAAAAATAATCCCAGAGATCAGACTCATGGATGTGGGGAGCTAGATAATCAGGCGAGGGAACAGGTCTAGAAACCACGGTGACGGGTTCAGGTGTCTGGTCAGGCTGTACGGCTCTGGGTCTAGTTTGCAGTCCTATATCTAACCCGACTGCTAGCTCTATGAGATCCTCAAGGTTATCTGGCTCAACGTAAAAGGTTAGCTCGTTTCTGACCGGTTCATTTAGAGCTTGGAGAAACGCGGTCTTAAGTGCAGACTCGTTCCACCCGGAAACGGCTGCTTTTTCCTGGAACTCGGAAGAAAACTCGGCAACGGATCTATTTCCCTGTTTAGATTCCCAAAGTCCACTTGAAAACCAGGATTTATTTGTGACCTGATTAAAGGTCCTTTCAAACTCCTGGATGAATTTCTCATATGTACAGTTTCATCTAGTTTTAGGCGGAAATCTGGTCTCCGCCCATTCAAGGGCTTCACCGGACAGAAAAGAAATGACTAAAGCTATCCTATCCTTATCATAAAGAAAACTAGAATCATAAAATCCAAAAAACAACTGACACTAAAATAGAAATCTCCTGAGTTTACTTGGATTGCCAAAAAAATCTCTCAGGCAGAGAAGGGCTGAGTGCAGAAAACGACGGGCTGGGTTCTGACCAAAAAGGAAGATTATTATCTTGACGGGGAAGTGACGTCATTGCCGGTGACCTAGGAGACGGAAGTGAATTTTGAGCAGGACGTGCCGCTGACGTGGTGTTAGCATTATCCAAGTAGCTAGCGAGTGTGTGATTCTGCTGTAACTTACGGAGGGTTTGTGTATGTCCATGGATCTGAGCGTCCCGTTCCTTAATCCAATGACGGAGGTGATCTGCTGGGCTTTGTGTATGGCCACAGTATTCTGTCATGATGGGTTCTTTGAGTTAAGCCCAAAATGCAGAACACACACGGAAAACGGGGTAAAAGTTCAACAGAGTTTATTGGTTCACAAACACACGATAAAGGATTAAGTCAGGAACAGGTTCAAGGCTGGTTCACAAAAGTCTTGGCTGGGACTGGAGACTGTTGGTTAGCAGAGTTCATGGAAGCTAAGCGTCTAGCTTCAGGCTTAGCATAGCAGACCTTGATCTGAGCTTCCAGCTCACTGCAGAGAACAACAGGGAAAATCCACATAGGATTTCAGAGGCTGAGCTTCCAGCTCATTGCAGAGAACAACAGGGAAAATCCACATAGGATTCTTCAGGGTGAGCCTCCAGCTCATTGCAGAGAACAACAGGGAACATCCACATAGGATTCTTCAGGGTGATTCCACATAGGAACCTTCAGGTTGGCTCACCGGGGCAGATTAGCAGGTTAAGCTCTCCTAGAGCTTCAGGCTTGAGACTGGTTTCCTGTGATGCAGCTCTCCCAGAGCTTAAGACCAGAGACAGGGTTCCAGTGAGGCAGCTCCTCTTGAGCTTCAGACCAGAGACTGGTTTCCAGTGAGGCAGCTCTTCCTGAGCTTTAGACCAGAGACAGGTTTCCTGTGAGGCACAGACAAAGGAGAGATTAAAATCTGATCTCACACTAGAGACAACTAAGATTCAATCTGTAACAGAGGCTCTGGAAGCTAACCAACTAAGATCAACACTGCGGCGTCGAAGCAAGGTCTGGCAGGGGCTTATAAAGGGGAGGTCTCCTGATGAGAGGATTAACAACAGGTGTGCAGGAAGACTCCAGCCCTAGGAGACCCACAGCGCACTCTGCTGGAGACAGAGGGTAATCTCCAGATCCCAGCAGTAACTCCAGTCCTAAAGGAAAGAAACACAGAACAGAAGAGGATCCTTGGCGCCCTCTGGTGGGCAAGCCTGAGGATCCCAACAGTATGAAGGTTGGGTTGAAGTAAAATTCAAACTAGGATCAAAGGCAAGCCTGAATCCAGAACTACTTGAGCCAGTGCTCATCTCTAGTGAGCCTGGATTGGCTAAGCCACCAATAATTGGCTACACTGTCATTGAACATTTAGTAAAGAATGACATGGAGCACCACCCTGGTGTCACATCCATAGCATTGAAAGAGGCTTTCTCATTCGACTGCAAAAAGACAGATGTGTTAATTCACTTAGTAAAAACAGCTCACCAAAATAATGAAGAAGCTATGGTGAAAATGGGATGTCTAAAAACAGTGATTCCTGTGGGTCAGACAAAGAGGTGACGTGTAGTGTGAGGATTGGTCCTCTCTCAAAAAGACAGGAAGTATGGTTTCAGCCTGAGGTGGGCTAAATGGCTTGAGGTCTTGAACATCTTAAAAACAGTAGTCTGCCTGAAAAAGGGAAATCAGTCAGCAGTATCAACCCCAGTCAAAAATGACAGCCATTCATTCCCTTGATACCCCGCACTGTACTGGGATACTTACAGCAGATTAAAGCAGTTCATCCAGTAGAAGCCAGACCTGTTGATGTAAGTGAAAAGAAAACAGAGATCATCTCACCTGCCAGTGACCACAACTATCCAGCTTTGGACGAACTACATAAAGAGGCATCCAAACAGACCCAGACCCCCCAGTGCCCACTGACCACCTGACCCCTGAGCAGCAAGATGAGGTAAGGAGGATGCTTCATGAGGAGTGTAATGCGTTTTCAAAGGATGAGCATGATGTGGGGTGCATCCCATCCCTGCAGCTAAAAATCAGGTTGAGCGACACAACCCCAGTAAGGCGGACTTATAATCTGTCCCCAAACTGCTTCTTAGGGAGATGAAGGAATATTTGGAAGATCTGCTGAACAGAGGTTGGATTTTAAAGTTCCAAACTTCATACCCATCACCAAAAGTTTGTGTGTGCAAGAAGGATGGGACCCTCAGCTTGTGTGTGGATTATCGTAAGCTTACCAGGAAAACCATTCGGGATCGTCATCCCATCCCTCGAGTGCAGGATATGCTTAATAACCTGATTGAAAGTGCATGATTCTCTGTCTTGGATGAAGGCAAGTCATACCATCAGGGTTTCCTGGAGGAGAGTAGGAGACCACTGAAATCATTCATAACACCTTGGGGTTTTTATGAGTGGATCAGGTTTCCCTTTGGCCTTTCTTCAGCTCCAGCTGAGTTCCAGGGGGTGATTTGAGGAAAAGGTTGGGCAAAGGAAATGGTGTCTGGCAGGATCTTGCCGGGTTCTGCTGGTGCAGTATTGTAGCAGAGACAACAAGAGAAACTTGTGGAGCCATAGGTAATTTCATCTGCAACATAATCAGTCACACTAACATCCCATGATCAGGGGCCATGGTTGTGTCATAATGACAGCCTGCTATGATAAAGAACAGGAACACATAACACTATCAGTGGCCAGAATATCTGCAGAGGACCTGAGAAAAGCAGGAAGATTAAATGATTGGAAAGGTGCGTGAGTTTGTAATGTGAAAACAGTGGCCCCGGCATGCCAAAGGAAATTGGTGTGATGGTACCTCTGTATTCGCTAGAGAAAGAAACAAGCTGTGTGTTAATGAAGATCGCATCTTTTTTAGGGAATCCTTAAATTGAGAAAGAACATTGAACTTAATCTGTGACCAATTTTACTGGCCATATATGAAAAGGGATGTGGAAAACTATGTGAAAAAAAACTGTTTAGTAGCATGAAGTGGAAGCATCCAAAAAGGATAACAAGAGCACCGCTGGTCAATATTGTTACCACTTACCCATTCGAGATGGTCTCCATTGACGTGGTAAAGGAGGATATGAATACATAGACCACTTTACACGCTTTGCTCAAGCATATGCATGCACAAATAAATCAGCAAAAACTGCTGCAGAAAAGATCTTTGGAGACTTTGCCCTAAAGTTTGGAGTCCTAGCTTAACATCATCATGATCGGGGTAAAGAATTCGAAAACAAGCTGTTTTCTAAGCTGGAAAAGTATTGTGGCATCCAAGGCTCCCGTACAACTCCCTACCATGCAGCTGGAAATGGGCAAGCAGAAAGATTTAATTGAACTCTTCTTTCAATGCTCAGAAACCTGTCAGAAAAAGAAAAATCAGATTGTAAGACCTCCCTGCCAAAAGTGGTGCATCCGTATAATTGTATGTGCAGTGAAGCAACCTAATATGCACCTTACCACCTTCTTTATGGCAGGGTCCTCGGCTGCTAGTGGATGTGATGTTTGGATTAACTCTAACTGATCAGAGCACCACCCATAGTGATTAAGCCAGTAAGTGGAGAAAAAGGATGCAAGAATCTTGCAAGTTGGCATCTGAGACAGCACATAAGGAGCGAAACAGGGCAAGGTACGAGCGGAGAATTCATGGAGTGGAACTGCAGCCAGGATTTAGGGTCTTGGTGCAGAATTTCAGAGAGAAAGGAGAACCAGAAAAACTCTGGTCATACTGGGAAGACAAGGTCTATGTAGTCAGTGAAAAGAAGCACAAGGACAGTCCTGTTTATAACACTTAGACAGATTTATTTTGTCCTTTTGTATACACAAGTGTAAACAAAAATAAGTTTTGTTTAGAACAGCACTCAAGACAATTTCATTTTTTAAAGTGCAGCCTAGATAAGGTAAGCAGCAGTTGTTGAGCTGCTACAACTGCCTCCAGCTCCTACAGTACTCACTTCTCCTGGCTCAGGGGAGGAAGAGGACGATAATGACGATGCTCTGAGGGTAATAGCACCCTGGGTTGAAGAGGCTGACGTGGTTGAAGCAGCAGTGGTGCCATCAGCAGGTTTAGCAGCATCAGATGATGATCAAGAAGGTGTGGAAGTCGTAGGGGGCCGGGAGGAGCCGGCTTGGGATGTTTCAGCATTTGGCAGGGAAGCGTCTACAGTGCTTTCCTCATTTTCACTCTTCAGATTAAACAACTTGCCTTTTTTGTCTTACTACTTTTTTGTATAACTTTTATCAGGAAACTTGTGAACATTAATGTCCCCTATTTTTAATGTGGGCCTCTTAGCTTACTTTGTCTCTCATGACAGAAATTTGTCTAGGAAGACATTCTGTAAAAATTTAGCACAAAAATAAACAAAACATATAACAATTTAAATACACTATTATTATTATTATTATTATTATCATCCCAGTCTTGTTTCTATGTTACAAAGCCCCTAAAGAGGAAATAGAGAAAAAAAAAAATATGTCAGGAAAATAGAGGAAAGGAAATATTTTGAGAGATCTGGCAAAATGTTTTCATATGTTAATGAACCGGAAGTAAAACAGACACAAAATATTGGAGGCGCAAACACATCATCCATGGGGGAAGTTTATTGATTTCTATTTTGGTATTAGCCTGACATGTAATGGCATTAAATGTGTAGTTGGCTGCATTCATGGATTTAACATAAGTGAGAGACTTTTAAAAAGAATACTCAGAGCGAGGGGACTTTCTTGCCGTAAAAAAATACTCTGATCTCGCAGTCCTGGTTGAATTCATCAGCAACAAACTGTAGTACTCTGGTCAGCTTCACTGGTACCGGTGGATATATGCAAAATGCAGAGAGCATGGACTACGCGTTCGGAAGGAGGATGTGCGGTTTGTGTTAAAGGAACTAGATCCTAGAGGAGTTTCTTTAAGGCAAGCAAGACCCCTAAGGCGACAGAGCTACTTGTCGAGAGGTCCAAAATTCATTTGGCACATGGACAGCTATGACAAAATGAAGCCATATGGCTTTTGTACTAACGGATGTATTGATGGTTTTTCTCGAAAAATCATCTGGCTTCATGCCTATACCACCAATAGTGACCCAAAGTTGATATGTGTTTTTTTTTTTACGTTGATGCAGTCCAACGTTTAGGGGGCTGCCTTAGGATTGTGAGAGGCGACCTTGGGACCGAAAACGGCCATGTTAGAGGCCTTCAGGGGTTGCTCATCCCATTTCATCCAGACGGCACTGTTGACAGCTACCTGAAAGGGAGCGAGCACAGCCAATCGGAGAATTGAGTGTTGATGGGGTTTTCTGCGCTGCCAGTGTGTGGAGTTCTGGATTTTATTGTTTGCAGACAGCAGAGACAATGGATTTTTTTTACGGCAGGTTTCTGGACAAGGCTATTCTTCAGTTTTGTTGCATGGGAGTGATCCAACTGAGTTTTGTGTGTGGACATAAATGTGTGTGCATGAGGGAAGAGAGAGAATGCTGGAGGGAGCAGGGGAGACAAGAGAGTGAAAGGCTAATTGTGGATATGTTTTTGAACTATTGAAGCTTACATGTATGTACAGCAAGGGCGTAGGTTTGATTTGAACTTTGGTGGGGACACTATTGGTCTGGTGTCATTGGTGCTATGCAATATGCGTGCCTTTTTTTATGCTCGATGTGAGCGTCCGTACTGATAAGAAGAATTCATTGTTAAAAGAGAAAAGCAACATTTTGCTACATTAATAAAAATTGTATAAGCACTACACTCATTAGATGCTGTTTATGAATGTTTGAAGTATCACAGGCTCTAATGAATGTGGAATTAGGACTGTTTTCCACTTTGTAAATGGTTTCATTTGCATGACTAATAGAGAAGGTAAATACAGTATTTTCTTTTGAAGATATACAATTGTGCAGAGTTAAACCCCACTCTTATATTTTACCTAATATGCTCTCTCTGTATCAAGCTAAATAATACATTCATTAAAATATTAAGTTGAACATCTGGGCTGTAGTTACTTTGTATAGCCCAATTCATGTATTTTATCTAGGGCTGAAAAAAATTAATCGTATTAATTGATTGTTTCAATAATCGTCAACTAATTTAGTATGTGATTAATCATTAACTGGAGAATGGAGACTATAAAACATAATATAAATGTAAAATGTCCCTTTCCCCTAAAGAGCAATCCACTTAGATCAGTAATTATACCAAAATTGTAAAAGTACTATATATATATATATATATATATATATATATATATATATATATATATATATATATATATATATATATATATATATATATATATATATATATATATATATATATATATATATATATATATATATATATATATATATATATATACATATATATAATATATAAGATTAAAAAAATGTTTTGTCTGTCAATATTCTCCATCCATGTGGAAATATTTTAGTATCGCCTGGTTTATTTAGACATCGCCTGAAGCACTGAAGGGCAGCTGCTTCACCTACAACCTGCCCTGCATCATTATTACTGGATATCTGTGTTTCCTATAATCATATAATGTATAACTGTGTTTTTAATAGTAAAGGATTAAATGTAACACAACCTTTTATCATTGTCCTATATTGCTTACTGTCTGACTGTTTAAATAGCTCCTTATGTCTATTTTCTTTTTTTGGGGCATCATCTACAAACACAACACTAAGAATGAGCCGAAGTGTATTCAAATATAAAATAATTTTTAACAATTATAAAAGACAATATAACACTATCTTATCTGTAATTTAATAATATCAAAAATAAACAGCCAGATTCAAGCATTTTTACCAGACATTAATGTTTGTACTAATTTACTTATAGACTGTGTGGAAATCTATGTAAGATAAAATCAATGTTTATATTCTTCCTCTGTTTGTTCTTGTCTTTATCCTATTTCTAGAAGTATAAATAGCCAATAAAATATAACTATTATTATGTGGAACCCTAATTATGCTTTTTAAACGAAAAACAGCAGATGTTTAGGCCCCATTTCTTGTTGTTGTACTCTATAAGAGAAATAACACCTGCTAATAATTATACCTGAACTTTCTCAAAGAGTCATAAAAAATGAAACCAGTAATAGCAACTAAATATTGGTAAAAAGGAAACCCTCATATTTTCTTTTTTAGTTGGCTGTGGATAAGAATTAGAAATGTTGATGGCTTACAGCCTTTATTTGCCCATTTTGTGTCTTCAGAACTCCTGGCTGGCTCAGAATATTTCACTTTATAAAAGAAAAAAACGGTTTTTGTTTTTTAGTGTACATGATATTCATTTTTTTTAATTGGGACTAGTTTTGTAGCCTAATATTAATTGTAGTAACCGCAGCATTCTAGTGTGAATCAATTTTCAATTTTGTGCTCCAAGCACACCAGGACTAGAAAACAGCCAATCAGAGAGAGAGAAGGCGGAACCTAAGGCAGAACAACCAATGAGAGTGGAGTTAAACAGCGCAGCACAGTTCCATGTGCTGCTATGTGAAAGGGACAGGAGAGACCAGGCAGAGGAGCTGCGAGAGGAAAAGAAGCCACTGCTGCAACAACTACTGCTGTAGATTATAAACATGTTGCTCACATCCAATTATTGGTAGGGACAAGTCCCTATGGTCCCTATGCAAACCTACGCCCATGATGTACAGATCTTCCTAAATGTATCTTGTGTATTCTTTTTAACAGGATGAACTGGAAAACATTGTCCAGGTTTGGAATACTCACACCATCAGACCATCGAAAAACATTAGTGTCCCCAGTGGTAGACACAATGTGATGTATGCCTTGCCTCAACTATATGGGACCAGAGACTTCCTTTCCTCTGTTGAAGATGAACATGTTCAGTTGTGCAAAGGTAAATGTGTCTTTCACAAGCCGATACCATGGGATCCAGATGTGTATGAACTATGCAACACCTTAATGGTGGAGGACCATCTGACTCTACTAAGAGATCCCTATCAGGCTGTGAGCCTGTATAGGCACTTAAGAGAGGCCATCACTGCAGTTTTTTTTAAGTCAGGAATATTTCAATATGCCCTGTAGGGAAGCAATTAATCCCCAACCAGTTTGAAAGAAGATTAATTGTTTAAGTAATTATTTTTGAAAAAAAAAAAAAAAAAAAAATGTTTTCTATTCCAAATATGGGAATAACTTTCAGTAGCAGCCTGTATCAAGAAACAAATGATTAAAAGTGAAGATAGAGTATATGTCAATGAGCAATCTGGAGCCAAGCATTGTAACATCTTAGTGTATCAGATTTTTTTTTTTCTGGATGAATTATGTAAAACATGAAACCATGAGTTGATGTGAACTTTGCCAAATCTGACTGTTTTGTCAATAAAAGCAAAGATACATTTAGATTTCAGTGCTTATAGGTCACTTCTTAGCAAAATGCAATCACATAAAAAATACAGGTGACCACATGAAGTTCTAGCAGTATATTATTGCAAAATAATGGAAATACAATAATTCTGAAGACCATATTACACAGATAAACACAGCCTATACATTTGTAAACAGGAACACTGTGTAGGTATTTCAGTATTGAGTTTCAAACTGCTTCTGAATAAGCGACCAACTGGCATGACTTCAACATGAATAGTCACTGCCACCAGCAATTAACAACACTGTAAATAAAAGAATATCACACTAATATGCTTTTAGGCAGTGGTGTGAAAAGTACACAAATTTGTTACTTAAGGATAAGTATATATACTGCAGTTATCTGATAAAAGTTGAAGTATCAACTTGACCTCTTTACTCAAGTAAAAGTGAAAAAGTATGTGCTCCAAAAACTCTTTAAAGTATAAAAGTATAAAGTAACCTTTAAAAAAAAATCAGATTCCATTATATGAATTGAAGGCTACATTTTTTGACTATTTCAAAATATTCTTTGAGATAGGGCCAAGGATGAGGGAGGTCTTGTTGGTCTCAGTCTCCCGATACGCTCTAGCCTGTGTCCGACCTTTCAGAAATTTTGACATCTTTTTCTGAATCCGACATTGTAGCATGGCATAGACAATTCACGTTTGCAGTTTGAAGGACATCTGCTTGCTTCTGATGATTTCCTTTAGCTAACCAATGAGTGTTTGCGTTATATGACTCATCCAATTACACTAGTTTTCACTAGATGTTGATGGAGCCAATGATCTGCATTGGATGGCGCACATGACGTGAAATAAATATTTATAAACATTAAACCAGGGGTAACCAAATAAAAATCAGTGGGTTCCAAATAAAGAAAATCATCAACCAGTAAAGGTCTGGAGACATTTTTAATAATCTTTTACTTTAAACAGAATTTAACAGTAAAATAAAATGAGGTGTTTATGCATCCATGTTATACATGGCATTTTTAAATAAAAAAAACTATAGATAGATAGATAGATAGATAGATAGATAGATAGATAGATGGATAGATAGATAGATAGATAGATAGATAGATAGATAGATAGATAGGGTTTGAATGAAAACAAAGCCATTCTCAAGTACATATCAAGGTGCTTATTTTGAGCCTGGATCCATTGTATGTTTAATAATTACCATTAGTTTGCATCCAGTCTTTTAAATAAACTGTGTTAGTTTTTTTTTAAAATATATAAGAATTATGCTGTAATTGGTTGTTACCAATCTTTTGTTACTATATTTCAATTTGACAAACTGGAGCTTCTCACCGTTCTTTTTTACTGTTTGGTGCGATTGCAATAGTAGATCTTGACCTGGCTGTACTGGAGCGGAGCAAAAAATAGCTCGGCTCCGTATTTTGTCGTTAAAGGACGGAGAAGATGTATGTGGACGGAGAGGTGCGGAGGAGTAGCGGTGGATGTGGAACAGCTCTCATTGATTTACATGAAATACAAGCGCTCCGCACGACGTATGTCAGTGGGTCGGAGCGGAGTGCTGACGGAGGCTGTGGAATCTGGGAGTCAGACAACATGCGGTCATATATAAATCTTTTAAATCAGGTTGGGTCTGGATTAGCCAGCAGGTGGGTCTGGATCCGGACCGCGTTCCGCTAATTCGTGACCTCTGCATTAAACCGAAGCCAAGAGCAACGAGTAACGTTTGTTTTAAAAATGCAAGGAATAGAAAGTAGTTGTAAAAGTCAGAAGTAGGAAGAAAAATACGTAATGGAGTAAAGTATAGATGCCTAAAAAGTGTACTTAAGTACAGTTACAAAGTATTTGTTCTTCGTTACTTGACACCTCTGCTTTTTGGGAATGAAGTAAAGCATAGAAACCAGGTCAAATTTGACCTGATCGAAATTACAGCTACAGTAATTTTTTTAAATTATTATTCAAAATTTTAAACTCCTTATAAAAAGGTATGGAGGTGTACTATTGCACCAGTAAAACAGATCTAATTGCAGACTGGAAAGAAAATGAAAGGCTGTTTACCACAATGTCAGTGCATCAGACTTAACATAAGTGAGAGACATTTGAAAAGAATACTCAGAGCGAGGTGACTTGTCGTAAAGAATACTCTGATCTCGCGGTCCTGGTTGAATTCAACAAACTAAAGTACTCTGGTCATTTCAAAAATACTCTGAAATGAAAGACTGCTTACCACAATGTCAGTGCAACAGATGTTTTAATGACAACACAAAACAGAAATTAAATTATAATCAAGCAAACAAAGGCCAGTTACTGTTTGGCCTGACCAAGACTGGTCCCAAATTCAAATGATGTCCATTTCTAAGTAGTTGCTTGACAGGATGTTGTCAAACTCTGTGCGAAATTCGGGGTAAGAACTGTATGTCCATGGTACATCAAGTGTAGCTCCCCAGTTATGAGCAACAGGCCTTCTGTTGAGGCCAGTTTCAGCATTAAAGCGAACCATATTTTCTCAACACATATAACTGAGGAACCTGTGAAGAAGCACAGGATTTTCTCCACTTTTGCTTGATCAGCATTTTTCACTTAATGTTGGAGATGGTTTAAGGTTGCTTGTTCTCTTTGAGATAACACCACCTTAGTAGTTTCAAGCAGTCGCATCACTCTTTTGCCTGTGGGCTTCTTAAACTCATACAGACTCAACACACTTGCTTTATCTGATAGTTTCAACTTTACAAGTGACATGGGTTTGGAGAATCAATCAACTATAAACTTTGGCTCTTGGAGAATGGCTTTGTGAGCTATTAGTTTTATGGCAGGCTTCATGTTGTTCTCTGGAGGTAAGAAATGGGAACCCATCCGTGAGAAAAGGTCAAGAAAGTCCTCTTGATCACTGTCTTCGTATGTTCCCTGGAGAGCCTTCTTAATAGCTGATCTCTCAATGGGAGAGAGGTAGTTCAGAAATGATGACATCAAAATGTCTGTATCAACATGATCAATTCCATTGATGCATGCTAAAATAAAAGCCGTTGATAGCTTTACTTGCATGACATCATGTTCTACAAATCCTTTCACCCTAATGCGTCAAACTGCTTCCCACTCAGCCTTAGAAAAATCTGGTCTAAGCTTAGGAACTCGCTCTGTTTCTTGCTCTGTTTCTCCTTCAAACTGTTCAAGAAAGTCATATTCGTGATGCAACTGTCAGTTAATACGGCCAAAAGATCATCAACAACCTTTATCCTGCAAACTGAAGCACGTCATATGGTGTGGAGACTTCCTGGGTTGCTGGCTGATGTGGATGATGACATCAGGCTGCTGCCTTGAATCTGATGGTAAATTGAAATTTAGCCCACTGTCCAGCTAGAAGAACAAAAAACACACATAAAAATCAGAATTGTTAATGAATAAAGCAGAGGCCAAAGTATCCTAGCTTTTGGCATGTTTGTCCTAAGGTTAAAAACAGAAAATCCCTTTATTGTCCCACTATGGGGAAATTCTGGTGTTTACACACATGAGGAAAAATGTATAAAAATAACATAATAGAGAAGATAATCATAGTTATCACATATTAGAGTCTGACTGGACTTTCATACTGACCCAAATGGAACCCAAATTTAAGTCAATCTAAATTTATATTGACACAAAGCTGCAGGTGAGAAAACACCCTAAGATCAGAATTCTTTTAATGTCTCAAAGTGGTGAAATTTGAGTATAACTACAGCCTATTTATTTATAATTATATCACATTTGTACTCAAAGTGAAAATACAACAAAAACTGGAATATATTGGACATTGTGACTTAGATAAGATATTTATTTATGTATTAAACTGATTGTTTTTCATTTAAAGTTTTTAGTTCTCCCCACTAGGGGGTTCTGTAACACACTCAACACCCTGGGTTCCCATGGCATTGATCTCAATCATCTTTTTAATAATAATAATTTAATAATAATTGAACTTTATTGATCTCACATTTAAGAAATTTACTGAATGAAAAGAACTCAACTGACTCCCAATTTTATTAAAGATACCAATTAGTATTTGTTTTTAGTAACCCACCAAATATGTGATATTAGAATTAAAAAAAAAAAAAATTTTGTAAGAAATTCTAAACAAAAAATTACCTGTGTGATATCCCAATCAAGATGTTTTAAATTTATAACCACAACGTCATCGTCTGAAACCCACAGAAGTGTATCTGCCTCGTCAAACAAGGGGCCCGGTTTGGGTAAAGTGACCTCACTTGTGTGTTCTCTTTGACCAAAGCCTCTATTTTTAATGTCTATCAGGGTTTCACTGAAAGGTATGGGATGGACCTGGACTTTGTGGTGTCCCGGTCTCAGATATTGTCCTTAACCTTTTTTATCTTGGTTGCATAAGGAAACAAATAAAAGACAGTGTGCTTTCATTTTTTTCAGCAGTAATATTAGAACACATAATCCACAATAAAAATAAATGCTGTGTAACAATACATGTTAAAACACAAAGGGCCGGATTTATCAAGATCCAATTTTGCGTGCAGTAATTTGCTCTCGCAAACTGGAATTTTGCGCGAGGGGCTGAACCATGGTTTGCGGGTGATTTAACAAGAGTGATGGCATGTTGCTCCACAGGCGCAGGGGGGGGGGGGTTCGGGGTTCTCCAGTAGGGCGTCAAAAACGAAATTGGGAGATCCCAGCTCTTGCTGCAACCGTACGCTGGAATGACCCAGATGCAAAAAAGTGCAATGTTGCAAGGAGTTTTGTGATATCTGGTATTGCGTGGGTCCTCCTTGTGGCTGGCTCCAAATCCATTCGGAGTTCCCCCAACAGCTCCAAAATGGCAATGCTGGATAAACGATATGTTTTGATGATCGTTTCCTCGTTCATTCCAAAAATATTCAGACGGAGTGAAAAAATGGGTTCTCTGCGTCTCCTTGCTTCATTTCGATGTCTCCTTCTTGCGACAATAACCGCTGCCATGTGTGCGCAATTACGCATACAGACCATTTGCACCTCCTTTTGAAATGTGTTAAATATAGAGTCAGATACCATTAGCAAAATTGCTTTCAGGTTTGATAAATCACTTTGCAAGTGCTAAATTAATTTATTTACATGTTCTCCTCCCACAAGACACACTTTTGCAGAAAAAGTACTAAATGGATAAGAGGCGCTATTTAGCACGTTTTAAAGACCAAATCCTTTTAGCACGCTGTTGATAGATCAGTTTGTAAATTTTTTAGCGTGCGCAGTGAAATAGCTCAAATAGCCCAAAGTGTATTAAAGCATGCTGAAAAACTGACCTATTGTAATAATCCTTACAGTCCTATTAATATGACTATTTCCTTTATTCATCAGTACCTGATGTTTTTAGAACCATGAAGCAGCTCAGTGAAAACCATGGAGGTGAATGCATGCTCCGTTCATGAACACTTAAACTCAAAACAAAAATACATATTCCAACAACACTTAATGAGTAAGTTGTAAGCTGTACATTCTGTCAAGCTGTTTTTCTATTCAAAATATATAGCCGAACTTATATTCCAGACAGTGCTGAGGAGTGATTGCTATTAGGACATGCTATCTTCACCACCATTTTCTTCACTGAGCAACACACGTCCATCTCATCGCTCTAAAAATAACAGGCACTGACAATTAAATGGAGTGTCCATAGAGTCATACATGGAATGTATGACTATAGGGATTACAGCAAAAGGCAAATTTGAACTATCCTCTAAAAATAATTTTTATATTGTCTTAAATCTTGTGTCAGTCTCTATAATGCAATGGCAGCAAACATATATACAGGTGATATATTGTGAGAAAGAAGTTGTGTAGCACATCTTCTTTGATGTGAATACAACACAAAGCCTTGTTCGTACACATCTTATGATCAAAAAAGGACTGATTAGAAACATAAACAAACAAGGAAACAAACAAACACACACACACCACATAGATGCAGGTTGTTGGGTTTTAATCCAGAGAAATGTGAGTTTAAAAGATTAAAAGGAAATAATCAACACAGAGACAGGGTTTTGTGACGTCAGCAGAGCGGAGAGAAGCTGCTGGCTCGGAAAACCAGCACCTTCTCACACAGATACCTTCATGGCAAAGCCTTTTATTAAGAGTTTACAACATCATAAGGCGGGCCTAAAACAGAAGACCCAGTAATTATTATCTGGGAGGATGCAGGTAATAAGATTTGACTTGACCAACTGGCTGGATGGAAGTCACACAACCGTGTGATTCTGCCTCATGACCTACAGGAGGTCATAAAAGTTTATGACCCTTATGGTTGAAACACAGGATAGTTATCACTCTAACACAGGTACGGGGAGGAAAACAAATTCTTGAACACACTAGAATTTTGGAAGTTCTCTGGCTTAAAAACCATGGAGGCAAGGCAAGGCAAATTTATTTGTATAGCACAATTCAGTACAAAGACAATGCAAAATGCTTTACATGATTAAAATAAAGGGAAACAGAATCAAAGCAAGTAGGAAAAAAATAAAAATGTATATATATATATATATATATATATATATATATATATATATATATATATATATATATATATATATATATATATATATATATATATATATATATATATAAATAAAATAAAAAATGCGGAAACAAAAAAGAATATTAAAAATAGTTGGACTAAAGGAAATAAAAAAGTTGAACTAATGATGTTTCAGTTGAACTGTTTAACTAGAACAGTCGAAGGCAATGCTAAACAAATATGTTTTTAGTCTTGATTTAAAGGAACTCAGCCTTTCAGCACTTTTACGTTTTCTGGAAGTTTGTTCAAGATAAGTGCGGCAGAGGAACTAAATGCTGCTTCTCAATGTTTAGTTCTGGTTCTAGGTATGCAGAGCAGGCTGGAGCCAGAAGACCTGAGTGGTCTGGAGGGTTATCAGGTGATACACTGATAACAAGTCTGTGATATATTTAGGTGCTAAGCCATTCAGAGATTTATTGACTAACAGAAGTATTTTAAAGTCTATTCTCTGAGATACAGGGAGCCAGTGTAAGGACTTTAGAACTTGTGATGTGCTCTACTTTCTTAGTCTTAGTGAGGACACGGGCAGCAGCGTTCTGGATCAGCTGCAGCTGTCTGATTCACTTTTTAAGCAGACCTGTGAAAACACAGTTGCAGTAATCAATTAGACTAAAAATAAACACATGGATTAGTTTTTCCAGATCATGCTGAGACATTAGTCCTTTAATTCTGGAAATGTTCTTTATGTGATAGAAAGCTGACCTTGTAATTGTCTTTAAATGCTTTTGGAGGTTCAATTCTGAATCCAGCACTACACCTAGATTTCGGGCCTGATCAGTGGTTACTAGCTGAATTGACTGAAGCGGTGTGCTAACTTTAGATCTCTCCTCTATTGGTCCAAAGATTATTACTTCAGTTTTGTTTTTATTCAGTTAAAGAAAATTATGGCACATCCAGGCATTGATTTCTTCTAAGCATTTCCTCAGTGCTTGAACTGGTTTATAGTCACCTGGTGACATGGTGATGTAAAGCTTTGTGTCGTCTGCATACTTATGGTAGCGGATGTTGTTGTTTTTTATTAACTGAGCAAGAGGGAGCATGTAGATATTGAATAGGAGGGGACCCAGGATGCACCCTTGGGTAACCCCACATGTCATTTTTGTCATCTCTGGTGTAAAAATGCCTACTGATACAAAAAAGTCCCTGTCCTTTAAGTAGGATTTAAACCAGTTGAGAGCTGTACCAGAGAGGCTGACCCAGTTTTCCAGGTGCTCTAACAGGATGGAGTGATCTACAGTATCAACTGCTGCACTGAGGTCTAATAGTACCAGCACTGTGGTTCTTCCGCAATCTGTATTTATACGGATGTCATTAAACACCTTGATAAGGGCGGTCTCTGTAATGTGGTGAGCACGTAAACCTGACTGGAACACGTCAAAGTGGCTGGTCATACTTAAGAAAGTGTTTAATTATTGAAACACAGCTTTTTCAATAATCTTGCTGATAAATGGGAGGTTTGAGATGGGCCTGTAGTTCTGGAGTAGTAGTTTGTCTAAATTGTTCTTTTTCAGCAGTGGTTTGATATTTGCTGTTTTTAGGGACTGCGGGAAAACACCTGACAGAAGGGACGTGTTTATTATCTGAGTCAGATCAGACGCTATGACAGGCAAAACTTTCTTAAAGAAAGCTGTGGGTAGAACATCAAGGCAGCAGGAGGAGGAACTTAGCTGCTGAATGATTTCCTCTAAGCTTTTGTAGTTTATTTGGCTGAATCGGGACATTTGGTCAAGATCAATTCCAGTTGGAGACAACTTTGGTACTGAACTTGATATGGATGTATAAACTGGTCCTCTGATCTTTAGGATTTTCTCAGTAAAGAAATTAGCAAATTCATTGCAGGCCCTGGTGGAGTGGAGTTCAGGAGCCATGGGCACAGGATGATTTGTTAACTTGTCTGCTGTGGCAAATAACTCACAAGTATTATTAATGTTCTTGTTAATGATTTCAGAGAAGAAACATTCACTTGCATTTTATTTTTGTTGTTGTATGTTATATCTGTAAAGTCTCTCTTTATAGATGTCATAGTGACCCTGGAGTTTGGTCTTTCTCCACCTGCATTCTGTCATTTTCTTTTTAAGGGATCTGACCCACATGCAAGAAACCACTCAGAGAACCAGAGTAAAAGTTTAACAGGTTTATTAAAAATACACGATGCGTTGGATCCAGGGTAACTCAGAGAGCTGGTGAACCGGAACTGGAAGTGAGAAGGGAAGTTCAGAGTTAAGTTCAGGTTCCGTGGGAAACTTGAACGACGACTTGCAAAAACATAGATTGAAATGGGACTCACGTTTCTCAAAAGGTGTTCTTCCCAGAATCCAGTCGTTGTGGGTTATTCCAGAACTTGGTTGACTCATTGGAGGGCGGACGGGTTTTACTTTGGTTAGGTTGGTTCCTTGAGGAGCAATGGAGCGGACTGCCACTTAGATTTCCAGGAGAACTTGTACGTGTGGAGATTTATCCCCTGCTCAGTGTGAAGCTCAAACGATCCTTCTAGGGGGAGAAGGCCAAACATCCAGTTTGCAGGATGACTTCCTGCCGAGTGGCACAGACAAAAACCAAGGTTAGAACTCAGAGAGACAAAGACTCAGTTAGACTCAGCTAAACTCAGCTTGGCTAGAGTACCCAAAACTGGCAAACACTCTGGCGTCGATGTAGTGGCAGTCCACTGCTTAAGAGTCCTCAGATAATGAGCCAACCAGCCGCAGGTGTGTTGAAGGGCCAACGAGAACAGGGCACCACCTGGTGATGGAGGTGGAAAACACAAACAAAAAACACAACCCATACAGAACTGGATTCCTAACACATTCAGCTTTTCGACACTCACTTTTTTCACTTCTAACTGCTGGAGCACTTCTCCAAGGAGATTTTTTCTTTCTGGAAAAGACTTTCACTTTAATTGGAGCAATGCAGCTAATGATGTCTGAGACTTTAGACTGAAAGTTATCTACTAGCTCATCTGCTGAGTTGCAGCCCAAGGTTGAAGTAGCAGAGTGAGCTTGAATAAAAGTTTCTGTGGCATTTTCCTTAAAGGTGCGTTTTCTTATGATGCCCCTTTGCCTAAATGAGTCACTGGAAATGATGCCTTCAAAGGTAACAGAAAAGTGATCAGATAGGGCAACATCCGTAACATTGAAATCTTTAGACCTTTAGTGATGATCACGTCTAAAATATGTCCCTGTTTGTGCAATGGTTGTTTAACATGTTGAGTTAAACCAAAGCTTCTAAGTGTGTCACACAGTTCTTTTGCACTTCTGTCTTCAGGGTTGTCAACGTGAAAGTTAAAGTCTCCCACAATAATTAAACAGTCATAATCAACGCATATCACAGACAGGAGGTCACTAAAATCATTAAAAAAGTTTGATGTGGACTTAGGAGGCCTGTGAATATTTACAAACATACTTCGTACCGGGCTCTTTAGCTGGAGAGCCAAATGTTCAAAAGAGTCAAATTTTCCCAAAAACACCTTTTTACACTTCAGTGAGTCATTAAACAATGTTGCCACTCCTCCACCTTTCCTTTGCTGTCTGCTCTCACAAAGAAAATTGTAGTTTGGAGGAGACGACTCCAACAGAATATGTGCTTCATTAAATTCATGCAACCATGTTTCTGTTAAAAACATAACATCAACATTATTGTCAATAATAAAGTCATTAATTAAAACGCATTTTCCTGACAGAGATCTAATGTTTAATAAAGCCAGTTAATATGACTTAGTGGTTGATGTTGTCTCTTTGGCAGGCTGCATATGACAGTTTATGATTCTTAAGTAGTGTTGCGCCGATGCCATTTTTTGGCCCCGATACCGATACACGATACCTGGCTGTGCAGTATCAGCCGATACCGATACCATAATAATGTAAAATAATTGCCATCATGGCTTTGTCAAGCTGCTGCCTACCTTTGTGAAGCAGGAAAAAATCTAATACAAAGTGAATCCAGTAGAACTTTTTATTGCCTACCAGGAGTGGTGACAATAGTTGAATAAACTTATGGCTCTCAAAATGGTATCGGTGCCCTATTTGCTGGTACTCGCCGATTCCGATACCACCATTTTAGGGCAGTATCGGGGCCCCGTCCGATACTGGTATCGGTATCGGTGCAACACTACTCTTAAAGGAATAGTACACCCAAAACATGATTAGCCTTCATTTTCTACTCACCCCCATGCTGAACAAAACTCTGGAGTACTTTTTTGATATCTCAAATGCATCTGGAGATCTGGGAGGCTTCTTGCTGTCTGCTGACATTAGGAAATCCTATACACTACTGTTTAGGCTCTAAAACGTTCTAAATGACTTCGTTTCGAGTAAATTATGGACGCTACCCACTCAGGACACTTGGAATACATTGGACGAGCAGTATGGAGGAATATTGACACGTTTTTATGGACTTTTATGGACCTTTCTGTCTCGGGCGCCATAGACCTCCATTATTTGAATGTCAGCAGACAGCAAGAAGCCTCCCAGATCTCCAGATGCATTTGAGATATCAAAAAAGTACTCCAGAGTTTTGTTCAGCATGGGGGTGAGTAGAAAATGAAGGCTAATCATGTTTTGGGTGTACTATTCCTTTAAGTGTCTGTGCCTGTTTGTTCCCATTTTGTTTTTCTTATTTCTGCCACGTATCATCACAGATATTTCATAATCTCCAGTGGAATGCCCAAGCTAATGCTGGACACTTATGTCTGATAAGCTTGTTGCCAGGCATGGGCGTAGGTTTGCATAGGGACCATAGGGACATGTCCCTACCAAAATTTTGAACCGTCCTAATTGTCCCTACCAATAATTGGATGTGAGCAACATGTTTATAATTTACAGCAGTAGTTGTTGCAGCAGTGGCTTCTTTTCCTCTCGCAGCTCCTCTGCCTGGTCTCTCCTGTCCCTTACACGCAGCAGCGCATGGAACTGTGCTGCGCTGTTTAACTCCACTCTCATTGGTTGTTCTGCCTTAAGTTCCGCCTTCTCTCTCTCTGATTGGCTGTTTTCTAGTCCGCGTGTGCTTGGAGCACAACATTGAAAATGTATTCACACTAGAATGCAGCGGTTACTACAATTAATATTAGGCTACAAAACTAGTCCCAATAAAAAAAAATGAATATCATGTATACTAAAAAACAAAAACCTTTTTTTTTTTTTTTATAAAACGAAATATTCTGAGTCAGCCAGGAGTTCTGAAGACTGCTGGAAAAATGGGCAAATAAAGGCTGTAAGCCATCAACATTTCTGATTCTTAGCAACAGCCAATTAAAGCTGAAGTCTGTAAGTTTTTAAAAATCACTTTTTTGTCATATTGGCTAAAACTGTCCCTATGCCCAGACAGCAGTACATGTGATAAGTAACCTGTGAAAAAAACTGCTTCAATTGGTCCCGTATACTGCCTGTATTTCAATCTGGAAAGAATAATTCGGGACGAGTCAAAACAACCAATCACAGCCAGAGGAGCGTCTGATGGAGTGTCAATCACAGCTCACACACGCTGAATCCAGCATCTAATGAGTGTAGAGCTTATAACATTTTTATTAATGTAGCAAAATGTTGCTTTTCTCTTTTAACAATGAATTCCTCTTATCAGTACGGATGCTCACATCGAGCATAAAAAAGGGCATGCATATTGCATAGCACCAATGACACCAGACCAATAGTGTCCCTACCAAAGTTCAAATCAAACCTACGCCCTTGTTGCCAGGGCCCGGTGTGTATCACGGAGAAGTTATCTGAAGGTCCTAACGACCACAGGTGTCAAGTAACGAAGTACAAATACTGCGTTACTGTACTTAAGTATACTTTTTAGGTATCTATACTTTACTCCATTACTTATTTTTCCTCCTACTATCATTGTTTTACAGGGTAGAATTTGCATTTGCTGAAGCTTGTCTTCTAACTAGTGATGGATATACAGGAATACAGTCATACAAGTGTAAACTCCTCTCAGATAGAACAGGATGCAATATTTGGCAATTTCTATTTTTATTTTTTCATCTTTTTTTTTTTATTCAATGTAACATGAATGCATAAATACGTCATTTTATTTCAGTGTTAAATTCTGTTTAAAGTAACAGATCATTAAAAATGTCTCCTGACATTTATTGGTTGATTTTCTTTATTCGGACCCCACTGATTTTTTGTTAGTTACCCGTGGTTTAATGTTTCTAAATATATTTTTCAAGTCATGTGCACCATCCAATGCAGATCATTGGTGCCATCCACATCTAGTGAAAACTAGTGTAATTGGATGAGTCGTATAACGCAAACACTTGGTTAAAGGAAATCATCAGAAGCAAGCAGGTGTTCTTCAAACTGCAAACGAGAATTGTCTATGCCGTGCTACAATGTTGGATTCAGAAAAACATGTCTAAATGTCTGAAAGGTTGGACACAGGTGAGAGCGTATCGGGAGATGGAGACCAACTAGACCTCCCTCATCCTTGGCCCTATCTCAAAGAATTTTTTGAAATAGTCGAAAAATTACTTTACTTTATACTTTTATACTTTAAGTAGTTTTTGGAGAACATACTTTTTCACTTTTACTTGAGTAATAAGGATAAGTTGATACTTCTACTTTTATCAGAGTGTTTTTAAGCTGCAGTATCTATACTTCTACTTAAGTAACAAATGTGTGAACTTTTGACACCACTGCTAACGACAAGCACGTTCCGTGATATATAGAGGAGGATCTGGAGCTTTGCGGCTTTTAGAAGATGCTGTTTTTTCACATAGCGGCGGTTTTCAGAATGGCGATGTGTAGAGGATGTCAACTGTAGGCCAATCTTAAAAACTTTGTTCATGTTATGAGAAAATTCCAGAACAGGAACATCTGGGCTTTGTGAAGAAGAGGGGGAGGTGGGTGCAATCTGGACTGGTGTCTGTGGGGATGGAGGTTTTTGGCTTTTTTTGGAAATTAAAGGCGAGTCCTCTTTTTGTCCTGCTGAGATCTGTGATAAATCCTCCTGTAGTTCTGATGTAGGCTCTTTCTGTGTCATCTGTCTGGCCATCTTTATCTTGGCTTGTTCGGGCTGTACTGGGCTTATCGTTTGTTTAGGCACTGGTTGAGCTTTGTTTTGGAACAAAGCTGATGGTGCATGGTTCACAGAATAGAAAATGTTTAATATCAGCCGTTTTGCGCCTGACCTATTTAAAGAGAAACCATCACTGTTGAACAGATGTCTCCTCTCCCAAAAGATGTTAAAGTTGTCTATGAACATTACAGTTGTTTGTTTGCATGTTGCATCCAGCCATTTGTTTAACATCAGTACTCTGGAAAACATTTCATCTCCACAATTAATGGGCACGTGAGGGCCGCTGAGAAACACTTTGACATTAAAGGAGAAGTTCGGTTTTTTACACTTTAAGCCCATTTTCTGTAGTGTCCAGGATGAAATCGAATGAAGGACACCAAAATTTTGACAATTGGTCCTGTCTCTGCTTTTTGGCTCATTTAGAATCCACCCCTGGCTGCTTTAGAATGGCTAGCATAGAGCATGTCCGATAATGTCCTTAAAACAACCTTAAACGTTCTTTTTTTCAAATATGCTACTCACCGGGTCGTCAGCGCTGTTCAATGACGTTCCAAAAAAAGTTTCGTGAAGAAAAAACGTTCCTGTAGTGTTTTATTTAGCATTTTGTAAATCCCATTGAGTTCTGTAGGAATAGTCAATATTCCGCTGCCACCGGAAACGGAAATGGGGCCTGTTTACACAGTTGTAGTCTTTTCGCTTCACTCTGCGTACTCCGACGTTGAGGTGCTAACGTCTCTGTTAAACACTTTAAAAAACTCTGAAAATGGAATACGAAAGGTGGATTCTTGATTCTCGACGTCGGAGTACACAGAGTGAAGCGAAAAGACTACAACTGTGTAAACAGGCCCCATTTCCGTTTCCGGTGGCAGGGGAATATTGACTATTCCAACAGAACTCAATGGGATTTACAAAATGCTAAATAAAACACTACAGGAACGTTTTTTCTTCACGAAACTTTTTTTGGAACGTCATTGAACAGCGCTGACGACACGGTGAGTAGCATATTTTAAAAAAAGAACGTTTAAGGTTGTTTTAAGGACATTATCGGACATGCTCTATGCTAGCCATTCTAAAGCAGCCAGGGGGGGATTCTAAATGAGCCAAAAAGCAGAGACAGGACCAATTGTCAAAATTTTGGTGTCCTTCATTCGATTTCATCCTGGACACTACAGAAAATGGGCTTAAAGTGTAAAAAACCGAACTTCTCCTTTAAGACCATCAACTAAATTCAGCAGACGAATGTAATCCTCTTTCAATCGGTCTCCGCCAGGTGACGTCAATTGTTTACCTCGGGCGCGGTGCATCGTGGGAAAACCACCATATTAGGCGTAAAGTCGAGATAAGCCACACGCGGCTGTTCTTTCGGCACAATTATTTACCAGAAATGACACGATCGTGTTGTGTGAGAGGCTGCCAGTCCCGGTGTCTTGCCAAGGTAGTTATCCCTGCGAAAATTTGTATCCCCTCGTCGGGATCGCGCACGGAGTAGGAAGAACAACCCGAGTTAACTCCACTTCAATTCCAACGTGCAGAACTTGAAATTTGAAAGGTTTTACGTGCATGAAAGTTGAGCTTTACTGTTTTATTCTTTACTTCACATGTTATAGCAGAATATCGCCAGTGATATTGATCTAAAACTAATAATAAAACACAAACGTTGGCTTGAAAGCTGGTCGCTGACAGCAGTGTCTACTCCTCCCTCTGAAAGCAAACAGATCCTTGTTCTTTTCCACATGTTCATTAAAAAAATCTCTCATTGTTTCACAGTGTCCAAATGTTCTCATCCCATTGAAAACTGTTGTAAACCGTATACTTGCAATAAAAATGAAATAGAAAATGGAGTGCACGTGTAATCATTAAAGACCATATGCCAGAACTGGCAATATGGGATAAAATAAAACCTGCTGTAATCTGTTCCCCCTGTCTAAATTAGGCAAAAAAGGCCCCAGCTTTTTCATTTTTGGCTTATAAACATCTTTTATGATGACAACTAACCCCTGAAACTTTGGAGTTGATTGACCTTTATTTCTTAAAGTTAATAGGGGGGAACAAATTATAGCAGGCCACCTGCTATAATCTGTTCCCCCTGTCTAAATCAGACAAAAAAGGCCCCAGCTTTTTTTTTAATTTTGGCTTATAAACATCTTTTATGATGACAACTAACCCCTGACACTTTGGAGTTGATTGACCTTTATTTCTTAAAGTTATAAGGGGGGAACAAATTATAGCAGGCCACCTGCTATAATCTGTTCCCCCTGTATAAATCAGACAAAAAAGGTCCCAGCTTTTTCATTTTTGGCTTATAAGTATCTTTTATGATGACAACTAACCCCTGAAACTTTGGAGTTGATTGACCTTTATTTCTTAAAGTTACAAGGGGGGGACAGATTATAGCAGACCACCTGCTATAATCTGTTCCCCCTGTCTAAATCAGGCAAAAAAGGTCCCAGATTTGTCATTTTTGGCTTATAAGCATCTTTTATGATGCCAAAAATGAAAAAGCTGGGGCCTTTTTTGTCTGATTTAGACAGGGGGAACCGATTACAGCAGGTGGCCTGCTATAATTTGTTCCCTCCTTGTAACTTTAAGAAATAAAGGTCCATCACATCCAAAGTTTCAGGAATAAATTGTCATCATAAAAGATACTTATAAGCCAAAAATGAAAAAGCTGGGGCCTTTCTTGCATGATTTAGACAGGGGGAACAGATTACAGCAGGTTTTATTTCATCCCATATTGCCAGTTCTGGCAAAATGGGATGAAATAAAATGGCTGATGTTAGAACACAAACTGTTTATTAAGGATAGTACAACATAGATAAATTGCAAGTTACTATAAACACAAATATAGATTTAAGTACCAAATTTCAACGAGGAAAAAATTATTTCCTTCTGCATATACAGTAGTTTTTAATGATTACACGTGCACTCCATTTTCTATTTCATTTTTATTACAAGTATATGGTTTACAACAGTTTTCAATGGGATGAGAACATTTGGACACTGTGAAACAATGAGAGATTTTTTTAATGAACGTGTGGAAAAGAACAAGGATCTGTTTGCTTTCAGAGGGAGGAGTAGACACTGCTGTCAGCGACCAGCTTTCAAGCAAACGTTTGTGTTTTATTATTAGTTTTAGATCAATATCACTGGCGATATTCTGCTATAACATGTGAAGTAAAGAATAAAACAGTAAAGCTCAACTTTCATGCACGTAAAACCTTTCAAATTTCAAGTTCTGCGCGTTGGAATCGAAGCGGAGTTAACTCGGGTTGTTCTTCCTACTCCGTGCGCGCGCCCGACGAGGGGATACAAATTTTCGCAGGGATAACTACCTTGGCACGACACCGTAGCCTACGGTAATTTCACATTCTGCTTACTTTTTTCCATATAGTCAGAGAGACAAACTCAATCCTTTAGTCCTTCGTTTAGCTATACTGCGGTTGTTTACACTACGCCTTTACGCCAAAAATGGCGTCTTAGCAACAAATGTCACGTGACTGACGGAGACCGATATTTCTGATTTTCTCAGGGCTGCGTCACCCAAGGCTTCAGCTTGTATGATGAGTTTTTCCAAGATGGGGCGTTTTTTCATGATCTTTGGAAGGATGTCTTATACATTAGACACAAGGCCACAGTTCAAAGGGTCATAAATCAACACCTCTGTTTTTCTAGTTACAGACATGTTTAATCCGACTTATGGATCCACTGCAAAATATCAGGGTCCTTGGCCCTGTGGCCTGTTTTTTCTCTGGTAGCTTAGAGTGAAGATTGTTGATGTACCTTTGTATCCTTCTGGGTCTCATCTTGGAGTGGAACAAATCTGTTTTGTAACAGACTTCCAACATTTCCAGCAGGTTTACTCCTATCATTTGTTGTTAGAACATCCCGTTTTTTTGTTTCACTTTTCTTGGAACACCTCTCTGTGGTCCCGGACAGTTTTCTTTGTCTAGGTGGGGGGTTTGTTGATCCTTTGATCTTGCACCCAGAGTGGTCCAGGGATTCTCATTTTCCTCTGGGAACTGTTTGTTCGCTGAGTTGCTGGGCTGGTGTTCCCCCTTCGGAATCACAGGCAGCATTGTTTCATTTCCATACGCGGCGTTTACATCATAGATCACTTCAAGTTGGTGGATTCCATGACAGCTATTTTCAAATAGCTGTCATGGAGCTATTTCAAAATCAAATAACTAAATCCAACTTTCTGTAGTTTTGGTTAAGAGATAAAAAGGAGATAAAAGGACCGGAAAGTGCAAGCAAGCAGGGAGCAGAGAGAAGAGGGTGTGCACACAGGGGTGTAACATTTTAATTAAAATTTTCTGTACACTGTGACCGACCGGAATGTGAGAGACTGTACGATCCAGAAATCGCATTATATGTTTGTTTGTTTTTTATTTGCATGATACTCCTGCAGTTTTTAGCTGCATAAAGACATCTGTCCAACCCACACAATCATGCACGTAACATGAAATTGTCAAACCTCGCCATGGTTTGACATATAGATAGACATTTGTAATAAAGTCAGTGAGAAGAGTAATCTTTGAGCAGATCATTAACAACATTAACATCTGCCCATTTATTTATAACACACATATTTGCATATACCTGGCCATGGTATTTTGGGGTACATCTGGGGTTCCAATCAGTGATCCTCTTGTCTTTGATTTTAATTTGCGTGCCTCTAGTTTATATTTCAATCTCTTTAAAAGAGTGTCCTTACTGGTGCTGTGGCAGTGTGTTTATTCACAGAGGGATAACTGATTGGGCTATGTAAGTAAAACTCAACCTATCTATCTCATAGACACGTATGGAGTAATCTATGAATTTGCACACAGAACCCATTTACTTATTTGAAATTAATGCATTGAACCATTATTATTCCTTTAGATAATTTATTTGCTGAAGTAAACATGAGTTATTTAAATTAATTTGAAATGTCTTCTTCATTAATTAATGTATGTTTCAGGAAGGTATTCATGCTAATAAAGTAAAAAAAGAATAGTGCTCTGTCAAAGATCTTTATCCAGTTGTTATTTATTTTGTATTTTTTACTCTGATGCTTAATAAAATAGTCAGAAAGTGCAGATTGGAAAGGTGTTTGAGTGCTTGCAAGGGTTACTTTGCTAAATTACACTTTAAGCAAAACTGACCAGGACAAGACTTGCTCTTTAAGAAACCCATGCCTCAAAACCGTCGGCTCTAATAATTTTACTAACTTTATACTACATCAAATAACTGGTGAACCTTCACCAGCTGGACATGACAATACAGGTGTAGTGGGAAAAAAGTATTCAACTATTCATCCTAGTTAAATAAACGGAGATTGATGGATTTCTCTCAGTCGGGACGTTTATTCATAGCTGTGCAAGAGAGAACAGTTTATCATACAGCCCTTATGGCACAGAATTCGGCCCTGTTCTGCATGAGAAGCATTTGTTCCCCCTTACTTACAACAATCGAAAACTAGTCAGATTCAAAACAAATTACAGACACTTTGGTTAACAGTAACATGTTATGAATAAACCTTGAGAAATAATTTGGTTTGTTATGGGAAGAAGCTATGTCTGGTCTACAAACACCATCCCGCAGAGAATAGTGTGGCCTTGAAGGTGAAAGAGACTGAGGGAAAACATTTATAGTGAGTAAATAGGATAAATTAATATATAATAGAAGAGAAATCTAAATTTTCCTACAACACAAGTTTTCTTTTTTTTTTTTTATATATTTTTTTTTTTAATTTTCGGTAGAAATAGACAAAAACAACAACAATCAACAATCAGGCTCAGACATAAAAAAAAAATAATAATAATAATAAACGGTTACAACAGACGAATGAATGGAAGAATAACAAACCTGCCAGTCACAAATAAGCCGAATATACACATTGTCTCAACCAAGTCCCAGGTAAATAGTCTGGTGAGGCTCTCACCTTGTTCTGGTCATATCTAGATGGGTCAGAAATGGATCCCAAACAGCTGAGAACTTTTCAGGTGAATTAGCTCTCGTAAACCGGAGTTTTTCCATTTGTATGACAGAGGTCATATCAGTCAGCCATCTCTGAAAGGAGGGAGGAGAGGTTGATTTCCAGTCCATCAGGATAAGCATTTTAGCAACAATAATCCCCAGCATCAGGGATTGTCGCATTGCTGTGGGTATGTTTGCTGTGGACTGTGAGCATCCAAGGAGGCCGAGTTCAGTATCTGGTTGCAAGGTTGTTTTATAAGCCCTGGAGAACCAGTCAAATAGCTTGTCCCAGAATCCTGTCAGTTGTGTGCAAAACCAAAAAGCATGAGACAGTGTGACCTCAGCCACTTTACAGTACATCTGTCACACATTGGTGAAACCAAGGGGTAAATCTAATGCAACTTAAGTTTAGAATAATGAAGGCGATGAAAAACCTTAAACTGAATTAGCTGATGCCTGCTGTTGATGGAGCAGGATGATATCATGGCCAAACTCTTATCCCACACAGCCTTTGGCAGCCCAATACCCAACTCCTCCTCCCAAGCCCTTTTTATTTTATCTGTGCAAACTTCAATACAGACATCAAACAGACGTACAAAAGTAGAAATAAGATGCTTGGAGTCAGAAGGGCTATTCATAACGTCAAAAAATGCATGCTCTTTGGGGAGAGTTTGGAAGTTGGTGATTTTGGAACGAACGTAGTCTCTAATTTGCAAATAACGGAAATATTGTGAGTGGGGCAAATTGTATTTCACTCTTAGTTCATCAAAGGATGCAAAGCGTCCATTTATATAAAGATGCCTAATAGAGGCGAGACCCTTCTCCTTCCACATTTGAAAGGTTTTATCTATTGTCAGAGGTATAAAGGAGGGATTTCCACCGATTGCCGTTTGTGCACATATTGCTGGCAGCCTCAGAACTCCTCTCATCTGATTCAGGATTCTAACAGAATTTTTAATAACAAAAGTTTGACTTTTTATTATACCAGATGACTCTATCTTCGAGAACAGCAAAGCAGGCAGGGAAGACTGAACTACGGTTGTGGCTTCCATTCTCAACCATGAGGGAGATTCTGGAGCCAAACTGTCTGGATACCCCTGCCGCCAAAATATCAGAGCCCTGAGGTTGGCAGCCCAGTAATAATGTTTGAATATTGGTAAACCAAGCCCCTCATCTGATTTTGGTTTTTGCAAGTGGGCTTTTGAAATTCTATGATTTTTGTAGTTCCAGATATAAGACAGAATTATTGAATCAAGCTCTTTAAAAAAGGCTGCAGAGAGAAAAAGGGGGAGATTCTGACAGAGATAAAGAAATCTGGGTAAGGAGACCATTTTAACTGAATTTATACGGCCGATCATTGACGGGAAGAATTTTCCAGGCTTCTATGTTTTGTTTAAGCCTGGCAATAAACTCTAAAAAATGTAATTTAAAAATAAGTTTTGGGTCTGTAGGTATTGTCAGGCCAAGGTAGGTTAGGTGATCCTCAACTAAGCTGAAAGGAATGGCCTTCAAGAAGCCTGGCGTTAAAGTATTGGAACGAGGCATAAATTCACTCTTTGCCCAGTAAATGGTGTATCCAGACATCTTACCAAAGGATGTGATCAGATCTAATAAACGAGGAACTGATTTCTCTTAATTTTTTAGGCCAAGGATGACGTCATCTGCATATAGGCTAATGAGCATTTCGGTACCGCCCACCTCCAAACCCACAATTTCTGGGTGAGCTCTTATTTTTAGGGCGAGGGGCTCCAGCCCGACAGCAAAAAGGGCCGGCGACAGAGGGCAGCCCTGCTGGACAGAGCGAAATAAGGAGAATGAAGTTAACCGATCACCATTGGTCAGGATGGAGCACACTGGGCTGTCGTATATAATTTTCACCCAAGATATAAATGAGTCACCAAACCCAAATCTGCACAGCGATTCCAACATATATGGCCACTCGACTTGGTCGAAAGCCTTATGAGCATCGAGCGATAATATTGCTGCTCCGTCGGTCTCTGTGTGGTTAGTATATATAGTGTTAAGCAGACGTCTCACGTTGGAAAAAGTATATCTGCCAGGGATGAACCCTGTCTGGTCAGGGTGAATAATGGATGACAGGTGTTTGTTTAACCTAACAGCTAGCCTTTTAGTTATTATTTTCCTATCGAAATTCTGGAGCGCAATAGGCCTGTAGCTGGCCGGGTCTGTTTCTTCTCTATTTTTCTTCAAAATGAGGGAAATGTTAGCCTCGTAAAGTGTTTTGGGTAGGTTTTTTTCCCTCTTTGAATCAGTCATCATTCTAAGAAGTAGTGGAGCAAGAATGTTGGAAAATCTTTTATAAAATTCGCATCCGAAGCCATCAGGTCCAGCTGCTTTGCCCGATGGAAACAACTTAATTGCAGAGATTATTTCCTCCAATGCAAAGTCCGAATTTAGATCATCCCTGGCAGCATCACTAAGCCTAGGCAATGTAAGAGAATCAAAGAAATCGGCCCGGTCAGACTGAGTAACATTGCATTTGGAGGAATACAATTCGCAATAAAAATCTCTGAAGCGATCATTTATTTCTTTAGGGTTGGTTAACAGAGTACCTGCTTGTGATTTAATGCAATGGATCGCTCTGGAGACCTGCACACCCCCGAGCTGTCGCGACAGGAGCCCCGCCGGCTTGTCCCCAAGTTCGAAGTTCTTCTGCTTAAGTTTTAAAAGAAGATTATTAACCTGACCACCCAAAATGCTATTATATTCATACTTAAGCTTAATTATTTTATTGTAATCCTGAGAGGATTCTGAAATTCGATATCTAGCCTCGTAAATTGAAAGAATTTTCTCGATCTCCCGTAAACGTTTTTCCCTAGCTTTTTTGGCAGACGATTCATAGGAGATAATGTCACCCCGGATAACAGCTTTTTGTTGGGATCTGGAGATCTGCCACCTTTCTCCAGCAGAGAGCGCCCTGGGTCTCCTGAGCTGAAGCCACCTACACACCTGAGGCTGATTCACCTGATCAGGAGACCAACTATATAAGCAGCGGTTTGAATTCTCTTCAGCGCCGGAGTGTTGACCAGTTTTGGTTAGCAGAACCTGAACCAAGCCTGCATCTTGAATCTCTGATTACTCTGGAGAGTAACTCCAATCCTAACCAGCTTTTGTCTTCTCTGCTTCTTAGGAAGACCTGATTGAAGCCTGGAGCTCTGGAGGAGCTCATGTTTGGAAACCTGCCTGCCTGCCCTGAGAAGCCAAACCTGAAGACCCTCAGTCTGAATCTCCCTGCTAGTTCTTAGGAGAGAACTTGGAGAACAACTCAAGGTCTGAACCTTGCTAGCCTGAAGCTAAGCTCTGCCGCTGCTAAGCTCTCTGCTGAACCCTCTGTCTCTGGACCCAACTGGTTCCCTCTCTCCACCGATCATTCTGAACTTCATCAGGTACAAATCAGTATCAAGCTCCGTCAAGACGTCACAGCTGTCAGACTAACCAAACTGTCCTTCTCTACAGAGAACTCTGTGAATCCAGTCCCAGGACCTGTACCAGACTCAGTACAAATTAACCTGTCTGTGTGTTTATCCAATAAACTGTTGAACTTTTATCCAGTCTCCTGTGGTGTTCTGCATGTGGGTTAAATCCGTGAGACCCATCATGACACTTTTAACGTTTCCCAGAGGGTCGAATCAGATACATCACTGTGATCATTAGTGTCTATGAAATTCTTTAGCTTAGTAGAAATAATCTCCACAAATTTGCCGTCAGAAAGCAGTTGAGGGTTAAAACGCCAAGAGTAACTCTGTTTAGGAAGAGAGAGATTCAAAGACATTGACAGTGTACTATGGTCTGAAATTAGTATATTGTTGTATTTGGTGTTGGTGACAGAAGTTATTAAATGAGAATCAATCAAAAAATAGTCTATACTGCTATATGATTTGTGAACATGTGAGTAAAATGAATAATCTTTATCTGTAGGATGCTGGATCCTCCAGATATCCACTATATTCCCCGACTTAATCAGATTGTTTAGGGTCTGCACTGATGCAATGTTTGGAGGTGGACGTGAAGACAATCTATCTAAATAAGGATCCAAATAGCAGTTTAGATTACCTCCAATTATTATGTTAGTACTACTAGCATCTGGTAGAAGGTTGAAAACATCTTTAAAAAAATTAGGATTATCCGTATTCTGACCATAGATATTTAGGAAAGTTAGAGGAAATGAATTAATAGTCCCAGAAACTATAATGTACCTGCCATTAGAGTCTGTGCAGATGAGCGTGAGAAGTGAATGCTGATTGATATACCTGTGATATCCAGCTACATCTCAATGTGCGTTGTTCAGTTGCTCTGACATGAGTTTCCTGCAGGAAAATCACATCTGCAAACAAGGATTTGAGATGCCGGAAGACTTTCCCCCTCTTAATGACATTACCTAGTCCCTTAACGGTCCACGAGACTATGGTGATATTTCTGCCTCCTATTTGTACATTATCCCTGGACCCCTGCATCCTCCGACAAAGAAAGACGTCTTAAAGTTGAGCACTTACATCTTAACAAATATAAACCAACTGGCAGCAATTGTAAGGCATTACACAAAAATAAAACACACAGACAACCAGACAAAGAAAATGTCTGAGCCTGAGAATATCTGAACATACAAAAACAACATTTTCCCCCTCCCACCCTGCCTTGTACCCCCCCGAACCTGGCACATAGCATCCCATACTATCCCAAAAGGAGCTGCTGGGCAAATAAGTAACTTGGATTACCCCCGCCCTCCCTCTCTCTTCTGCGTTACAGTAACAAACTTTGTGATACCGCAATATTCAGGTTATAATAAGATGAACAAAAATCAGCAGTTGCACATTAATCTATGCCCGTCTGGCAGTAATTCGGGAAGGACCTTTGAAATAACAGATTTATGTCTAAATGAAACACAATGTGGACAGGTCGCGATGCTGCACTAATCTGCTGCTCAGTTGCCTTGATCAGATAGTCGTTTATCCTCGGCGTAAATGAAGCATGCCAGTATTAATCTACTCCCCTTCACGTGCTCTGTTCTTTCCCAGTGACCGCACTGCTTCTTTCGGGTCCACAAAGATCGCGGGTGCCCTGCCGTCGCAGGGGTAAACGTACAGCTTTGCCGGGTACCGTAAGGTGTGCTTGATTCCTTCATTCTGCAGAGCTCGTAACACTTCTTGGAAGGCGCAGCGCTGAGACATAACCTTGTACGTGTAATCCGGAAAAATAAGGACCTTGCTGCTCTTGTACTCCATGGACTGTTGCCTGCCGAGACGAAGAATCAGTTCCTTCTCCTGAAAGTGATGGATACGGGCCAGGATGGTGCGTGGTCTGGCTCCGGTGGCTGGCTTCGGTTGGAGGGAGCGGTGCGCCCGGTCGACTTTAACTGGATGTGGAAAGCGCTCTTCACCAAGCAGTTTGGGGATTAACGTGGAGACGAATTCGGTGGGCCTGCCTTCTTCCTCCCCCTCAGGTATTCCCACAATTTTTATTATTATTATTTTAATGTTATGCCTCCGAGAGCGGGCCTCCAGGTCAAGCACCTTAGTGTGGAGCTGGGTGTTGCATCTCGCCAGTTCAGTACACTTAGCTTCGAGCACTTGCATGCGGGCATCGAGGTCGTTAGCAGCTTGCTCCTGGCCGGCCACACGGGCCTGTAGTTTGGCCTGAGAGGCCGAGAGTAACTGAAACTTAGTCTCAAAGGCGTCAAAATGGTCGTTAATGCATCGTAGGATTGACTGACATCTCTTTGCATAGTGCCTTACACATGTCATAAGTTTTATCTGGAGGCATATCTGACTTTGCAGTAGAGTCGCCGCTGTAGCCAGCCATGGTACTAGCTTTAGCTCCCGAGGCTTGGCTGTCCGCAGTTTTGACTTTGCTGGAAGTGTTTGGCTTCGGCATGTTGAGTCTTCAGCACAGTAGAGGCCTTAGAGAGGTGTATATTCACACACTTAGAGTCTATGAGCAGGGAAAGCGCAGTTTCAGGATGATTTTTAAGAAGCAGAGAGGAGCACAGGCAAAACACGTCTACATTGTTCGCATGCGCACTAGCACCCCCCCCAAAACAGGTTTTCTGATATGAAAATCAACCAGACTTTTAGGTCTACAGTATGCACGACCAGCCAGGACGTCCAGAGTTACTATGGCAACCGGTTTCATCCACTACCCCAAGTTTTATGGTTTATTTTCATGTTATCATTGTTATTAGGCTACAAAGTCTGCATTCACTATAATAAAACAAAAAAGTCATTCATTTCTACAAGACTGCTAATATTACCAATATTAGCTTACAATAGCATAGTTTTCACGCCAATTTCGAATGCTTTGTTGCTAAATTTTCGTTAGGTTACTGAATGGATTGTATACGGACCTTGTCTCTCTTCATTTGTGTCTTTTGGGACTTGTCTAGAAACTAAGAACTTCTTCAAATCATCCTCCATGGTTGTAGCTGACTCATGGGCATATTATCCTCCGACAGCGGTGCACTTTGCGCCTCTACTGTTGTGTGTCTGTTTTATCCAGTTCGCTTACATAGGAAAACCTTTTGTGGGATCTTGCAATACTTTTGCGAGATCTCGCAAAAGTTATTATTTTTTTTCCCTCCATGTCCCTTCAGGGGCACTGATGCTGGGCTGATCACTCAGTCCATTCACTTGCTCTGCTCCACCCATTCCGCAATCAGCTCTCACCAGCTTCACCTGTTTCCATCACTATATAATGCCCATCAGACCAGTCCTCAGTGCCAAATCATCTCATACCAACCCAGTAAGATTAGTCCGGCATAATCAAAGTTATCTGTATGACCGCCTGATAACTGACCCGTTCTGTCTCCTGATACCGAGCCTGCCTGATCCTTTTCTGACTTTTCTGCCTGCCTGGATATCCTCTCTGTTCCACCTCTGGACCTCTGGATCTCTGAATCTGTCTGACCCAGACTGCCTGCGTTCCTCTCTGAATCACAAACCTGGGAAAGCTTCTTAATCTGCCTGCCCATACCCTGCAGCCTGCCTGGTTCTCTCTAACTCAGCATCGCTCACCAAACATGCTCCTTAATAAACTGTGTTGAAACATCACTGATCTGTCTTGGTTGTATTTGGGTCTAGCCTCTGTTTCTTACACATATGGTATATAGCAGTATACTGGGTCACCCTAATTATTTGAAAAAATAAATTATATTTATAACATATGTTTTACTTTTTGTCAACATGTTATTTTGGTGCTCCTGAAAATCTGAAATATTTGATTGATTGATTGATTGATATATTGTTATTGCACTGGGTGTCAAATATAGAGAAACAGGTTGCGGCACAGGATATTTGTGTAAATCCTTATATGTTATACCACGTTGATATACTACCCTTAGTGGAGCAGTGTGTGAGAGTTGAGACAAAAGAGATGGAGAGATTAAAAGGCAGAAAATGGAAAGAAAATAGGAGAAACAAATGGAAAAAAGGGGAGAGAGAAAAAAAGAGCAGGAGAGATAAAGCCAGTTCCTAGTACTTTTCTCGCACAGTACTTTGCTTGCGCTCATCATCACATCCCCCTGATGTGATGAGTACATAGTTTGTGAAATTAGTGAATTAGTGAAAATAGCCTCAACCTGGAGGCATACAGTGACTACTGTGAAAAAACAGTTGGCATCCAGGAAAGTCTGGAGGACAGCCAGGAAAGACTGGATGATAGTTAGGCAAGATAGTTACCTTACAAATCAGTCCCAAGGGACACCCAAACTAACTACAGAGGCAAGAAAAGGAAAACAACCCGAAGGAGAGGCGGGTTGGAAGAAGTGCCAAATCAGATGGACCGCATGGTAATGACTGGAACAGACTTAGGCAATGATTTTAGGATTATGAGAAGATGCAAGTGTGGCTGGGAGAAGCTAACCTCCTTTAGAGGGCTAAGGATCCATCAGGGGATGTGAAGTAGGGAGCCAGGAGCAACATTGCAACCACAGGTCAGACAAAAGGAACCCAGAGCCAGGTCGCTAATCACAGTGCTGAGGGCTCCAAGGTTTTGGACGGAGGGCTGGCAGCGAGGTTAAGAAAGCCTGTGGTGGAAATTATTTTCCCTAAAGGTGGCTACAATGAGAGCACACCTGCAACAACAGCAGACCCAGGATACTGCCAAACCCCAACATCAAACATTCACGACAGAGGGCAGAGACAAGGGAACAGGGTCGAAGGGAGCCAGTTAAATGGACAAAAGCAAAGGAAACAGCAGTCTGGCAGCGGCTGGACAAGGACCTAAGCATCCTGCTACATCACTCCTTGCGTGGTCAGGTGGAAACCAAGATGAATAACATCGTGGAAATACTCTAAGAGCAGTGGAGGGGCCAGTTTGGGGCAATGGCTGGAAAGCAGAGCAATGGGCCAAAGCAGAATGGTGAGGAGGAAGAGGGAGATTGAGCTACTGGTTAAGAGGCGACATCACCTATGAAAGCAGTGGAGAAAGGCTGATGCAAAGGAGAGGGAGGGCCTAAAGTCATTGTGGGAGGAGGTGAGGAATAGCCTAAGCAGCCTGCAGAGAGCAAAGCGCATCTGCAGGCATGGAAGGAGAAGGACAGGATCAGCTTCTTTAGGAATCCTTTTAGGCATGCAAGACAGCTGCTAGGGCAGGGGTGTCAAACTGGTTCCAGAAAGGGCCGTATGGCTGCAGGTTTTCTTTCCAGCCAAGCAATGGCACACCAGACTCCATTCATCTCATCAACTGAGTCCAATCTGACTTTATGAGATGAATGGAGTCTGGTTTGCTGTTGCTTGGTTGGAAAGAAGACCTGCAGCCACACGGCCCTTTCTGGAACCAGTTTGACACCCCTGTGCTAGGGGATAAGAGGAGCAGCAAGCTGGAGATTCAAACATCAGAGCTGGAAAGTTACTTCAAAGAACACTACAGTGACACAGAAAAACAGACTCCGCTAGGATCACCAGGCTATGTTCCACGTCCAGATGCACCGTCCTAACTATTTGATGCTGCCTTGCCCAAGTTCAGTTAAGTAAAAGAGGTGCTCAAAGCAAGATCAGCCTCAGCCCCAGGCCCGAATGGGATACCATACAAGCTGTATAAATACTGCTCCGGGGGTTCGGAAACACGTATGGAAGCTCCTGAGAGCAGCGTGGAAGAACCAGGTCATCCCTTCAGAATGGCAGAGAGCAGTCACAGACTTCATTCTAAAGGAGGCAGACTTCTCTACCATCAGCCAGTTCAGGAGCATTGCACTCCTCACTGTTGAAGGAAAGATCTCATTCTCCATCTTGGCCAAGAGGCTGACCCAGACATGGGCAATGTGGAGTCAACAAGTCATCTCCATGTCATGTATTGGTTCTACCCAGCCAATTAACCAGGTGAGTCCAATCTGCACAGGTTCATTCACGGTGAAGATTGGACTCACCTGCTTCAGTGGCTGGGTAGAACCAATACATGACATGAAGATGACTTGTTGACTCCACATTGCCCATGTCTGGGCTGACCAGCTACCTCATGAAAAACAGCTGCCAGAATGCTGGAGTGCTAGGCTTCCCAGGGTGTGTGGAACACTCATCAGTTATATGGGAGCTGATCCAGAGAGTGAAGAGAGAGCTAAGAGACTTTCATGTAGTGTGGTTGGACCTTGCCAACGCATACAGGTCTGTCCATCATCCAACTCATCCACTACACTCTGGACTTTTTTTTTACATCCCTGTTTGCATATGCACTCGGGTGACCAGGTACTTTGCAGACCTCCAGATGTGCTGCGCTCACCAGGACTTCGTAACAGGCTGGCAACGGCAGGAGGTAGGCATTGCCATGGGATACTCCATCTCCCCCATCCTGTTCATAGCAGCCTTCGAGATCATCCTCATAGGGGCAAAGCAGATGACAGTAGGAGTGAAGCTACCGACAGGCCAAAGGCTTCCACCTGTGCAAGGCTACATGGACGATATTACCACCATCCTCCAGACAGCGACGTGTACATCGAGACTGCTGAAGAGGGTTGATGAGCTTGTAAGCTGGGCAAGGTTGAAAATGAAACCTTCCAAATCACGCAGTCTGTCCCTGAAGA
Organism: Cyprinodon tularosa; assembly: GCF_016077235.1. NCBI lineage: Eukaryota > Metazoa > Chordata > Actinopteri > Cyprinodontiformes > Cyprinodontidae > Cyprinodon > Cyprinodon tularosa. The sequence goes on along the minus strand of NW_024038851.1, from coordinate 1,266,160 downwards.
AAGGGGTCAGAACCGACCATACCATATTTGTCGCAGGTGGTGAGGCTATCCCTTTGCTGGCGAACCAACCCATCCGTAGCCTGGGACGGACCTACACAGCTGACCTCTCTGATAGGCACATTGGGCAGGTGGTACGAAAAACAACTTGCAGATGGATTCGCCAGGATCAACACAAGCCAGCTCCTGGGGAAGTATAAGGTATGGAGCTATCAGTTCATATACTATCCAAGGGTGATGTGGCCCCTATTCAGTGGCATACAAGATGGCCATTTCATTCATCAAGAAGTGGCTGGGTCTGCCAAGATGCCTGTCAGATGTAGGGCTGTTCGGAAGGGAATATGCTTGAGCTGCCACTGCGGTATATCGCCAGGGATACAGGCAGGAGAAGGCCTGATTGGTAGTGGAGCTCAGGGAATCCACTGACCAGCTGGTGAGAGCAGCTGACTCCCATGTACAAACAGGGAGGAAGTGGAAAGCCCTCGAGGAGGTCAACTTGGCAATCAGCGCCCTGAAACATCGGAAGGTGGTGGGCAGAGTCCAGGAGGGTTGGGGAAAGGCAAGCCCCCCCTCTTTTGGTTGAAGGCCTCGAAAAAACAGCGGAGAGCTATGGTGGTGGCAGAAGTGGCCAGGACAGAGCAGGATCGTCTCCATGCTAAGGCTGTGTCGCAGAGCAGACAGGGAGGCTGATTGTCATGGTAAGGCTTCTCTGACAGACCCATGTCATGGTCCGATCCGTGGAAAATCCCCCAAGCTAGGCTCACCTATGACACACTAACCCTGTCCACGGAACCTCCACCAATGGTTTGGTAATGAACATAGCTGCTCACTTTGCAGTAACATCAACACAAACCTCCAGCACATCTTGTCTGGCTGTAAGGTTGCACTCTCCCAAGGTTGGTACAGGTGGAGGCATGACTTGGTGTTGAGCAAGCTGGCTGAGGTTGCAGAGGCATGTGAATGTTAGAAGGGCTTTGGGTCTGGCTCCCTGTCTAATATTTGCATTTTAGACACTTTCATCTACAACATTTTCACAACACACATCTATGTAGAGCATTGTCTGGGGGGGTGGGGGGCAAGGGCACTGGGGGGAGGGGGGCTTTATCCAGAATGGGGGTTGCGCTGGCACCGCCTGTCCTCCGGAGGGGGTGTGGACTGTGCCGGACACCCCCTTTTGGTACTCTTAGTTTTAATTACACCTGAGAGCAAGACACAACAACACTACATTTGAGCAGGAGTAGAGAGGATCGGGGTCTTCTCACACCCCTGTTCTCCGGCTGCCACCCGGAGTCTGGGGCTTGGAGAAAGAGCGAGCCGCCTGGTCCGTGGTCTTGGCTTTTTTTGCTCATCTTCATAGAGACTGTGTGTTGTGAGTGGGGGCACTAGGACAAAACATAAGAACATCTCAAGTCTCCGCTAAGCGCGGAGTCCATTCCACAGTCCTGCTTTCCCTCTGCTGGCTGGCACCTGGGCTCGCTGGTGCAATGGTGGAGCTCAGTGTTTGGGGATAAGCTACTGGCTTATTTCTGGCAGCTGCTCTGCGGGGCCTGGCCCGCCGGGGCTTCTGCTGGGGGGTGGGGCACCCCTGGGGCCTTGAATCCCTGGGGCTCATGGCCGGATCCACTTCAGGATGGTTGGCTGCCGGCGGAGCCCATGGACTGCTCCCTGCGGCTCCTGGGGGCTCCGGCATTGCAGTGGCTGGGGGATTTCCTCGGGGCCGTCTCTCCTCCTCCCTTGGTGGGGGTCGGATTTCCTGGGTTGGCCCCTCCTTGGAAAAGGGTAGAGTGCCCCAGCGGGTCGTGGGCAGTGTAAGGCAAGCTACTTGTCCAGTGTAGTGAGCTAAGCTATCAGTTACTCAACAATAAATTAAGCTTCACTACACAAAAGCTACCACCTAAAGAATTATAGCAAGCTAAGTTACACTAATGTGTTAAAAGTAGCTTAACTACATCTGAAGCTACTTAATGTTGTACCAACCTAATATCAATTCAAAATGAGTCTGACACACTAGTTAAAACATTTATTAAAGATCAGCCAATGACATAACACAGTGTAAAACATTTATTTTATGATCAGCATAATAAAAAAACTAAATTATTTACTAGTGGACAAAAAAAATAAACAATCTGCTGTTATTAGAACCAAATTAAAGGTACTGTGTAGTGTTCTACACATCGAGACATGGCTATGAGTTTGCATTCAATGGACATCTCTAGGGAAAACTAAACCCTACAAAAGGCATCTTATTTCTTTAGGGCAGGCATCCCCAAACTCGGTCCTCGAGGGCCGCTGTCCTGCAGGTTTTAGATGTTTCTCTGCTCCAGCACAGCTGATTTTAATTGATAGTTGATTAACAGGCTTTTGCTCTACTGCAATCATCATAATCAGCTGTGCTAAAGCAGGGAAACCTTTAAAACCTGCAGGACAGCGGCCCTCGAGGACCGAGTTTGGGGATGCCTGCTTTAGGGTCTCCCTTAGAGAAAACTTCTTCAGACCTCAATTAAACAGTCGATTCAAGGAACAAATGAAACTGTTCCTACCCTCATCTATGGTCATGAACTCTGGGTCATGACCGAATGAACGAGATTGCGGATACAAGCGGCCGAAATGGGTTTCCTCCGTAGAGTGGCTGGGCTCTCCCTTAGAGATAGGGTGAGAAGCTCGGTCATCCGGGAGGGACTCGGAGTAGAGCCACTGCTCCTCCACGTCGCGAGGAGCCAGTTGAGGTGGCTCGGGCATCTGGTTAGGATGCCTCCTGGACACCTCCCTGGTGAGGTGTTCCGGGCACGTCCCACCGGGGGGAGGCCCCGGGGAAGACCCAGGACACGCTGGAGAGACTATGTTTCTCGGCTGGCATGGGAACGCCTTGGGGTTCCTCCTGAGGGGCTAAAAGAAGTGGCTGGGGAGAGGGAAGTCTGGGCCTCCCTTATTAAACTGCTGCCCCCGCGACCCGACCCCGGATAAGCGGAGGAAGATGGATGGATGGATGGGCCCCTCCTTGGCGCCTTTGCTCTTGGGGTCCCTTTGGGTGTCTGGGGCTTTGGGTCCCCCTGATTTAGGGCTCTTCACAACCACTATTGAGCATTTTTCCTTTGGATAAACTTTACATTCACAAGTGCACTCTCACAAACAACTACAGGTGCTTGGTTACAGGTACTTAGAGATTTACTTCCATACAGAAAGCCCATATTCTTATCTTTAGGTACCACAGAATACATGTCAGATTAAATAGCACTACTTATACTTCAGCGATAGTATCTAGGTGTTACTTTATTGTATGTCTTGTACCATGTCCATTGGTTGTGCTGTTCTTTTTACATCTCTTTGCAGGTGATGAAGCAGACTGAAGATGTTTTATCTTTATCTCCCTTTTATCTCCTCTTTCTTTCATCTTTTCTCCCTTTTTTGTTGCTGTTTTTCCTTTCCTGTTCTACTTACATTGCAGTGTCGTGTCCATATAATCTGTAAAACTCCCTGCATAATTATAATAAAGTATTTATATGCATAAATCAAGCGGAACACTATGGCATTAGCTGTACTGCTCCACTTGTGAAAGTAAAATCTGTTGGGCTCTTTTTGGCATCAAGACAATTGTTCTTATTGCCACATTGCCAGACAGGACACTGTAAAAATAAATACATAAAAATAATTGCTATTTTGCACAATTGGCTTAACTAAGTTTTTGTTGAATTGAGAAATTTTGCAGATATATTCTTTATACATACATTTTTTTATATTTACTTATATCTTTCTAACCCATTTATAGAATAGAATAGAATATATCTTTATTGTCTCACAATGGGGAAAGTCTGGTGTTTACAGTAGCAAAAAGATTATAGAAAAAATGATCACACAAAGCTTAGAAAACTGTATAGGAATGACATAATAGTGAAGAGTTAAAAGATAAACAATAAAATACTGAATTGTAAAGTATTTTAACAATATAAAACTGTGCACCTGGAAAAGAAATAACCATTATACAGCTACAGACATTTTTACAGTAATGAATATTTGAAAATACAGACATCCAGGTGGACCCTTAGGCAAGGCGCTTAGTGGCCTACCTCAGGCATGAGTGAAACTGCAAATACAAGAGTGTTGCCAGGGTTAACAAGGTCCGCGTCAGTTGCTAGGCAAATTGGCTACTGGAACAAGACATAGATGGACTATATATGTATGTTTCTGTATATAGTAGTACAAAAAATTATAAAAATGTATGAGTGGCTGTGCTTTGCAACATACACTCTATCAGAACATTCTATTACCCTTAACCCCATTAAGACTATTTAAATAATATGAAACATTTGTCTGTTTTCAGCAAAAAAACAAAACAAATATACAACAATAACAAATTCAGAAAGCTTAAAGGAATAGTACACCCAAAACATGATTAGCCTTCATTTTCTACTCACCCCCATGCTGAACAAAACTCTGGAGTACTTTTTTGATATCTCAAATGCATCTGGAGATCTGGGAGGCTTCTTGCTGTCTGCTGACATTCAAATAATGGAGGTCTATGGCGCCCGAGACAGAAAGGTCCACAAAAGTCCACAAAAACGTGTCAATATTCCTCCATACTGCTCGTCCAATGTAATCCAAGTGTCCTGAGTGGGTAGCGTCCATAATTTACTCGAAACGAAGTCATTTAGAACGTTTTAGAGCCTAAACAGTAGTGTATAGGATTTCCTAATAGCGCCCCCATGCGCGCTCACGATTCTACGGAAGCCGGCAGACCAAACCGGAAGAAAGTGCGCATTCAGCGTCTGCTCTGCCGATAATGCAAGCGTAGAAGAAGAAATGTGCTGTTTACCTGTGCAAAGAAAGAAACAACGAAAGAAAAATGTCTGAGGACTTCAGTGTTGAGGAAGAGCATGAGTTCTTTGCCGAGCTGAATGCGCTGGTTTGGTCTGCCGGCTTCCGTAGAATCGTGAGCGCGCATGGGGGCGCTATTAGGAAATCCTTTACACTACTGTTTAGGCTCTAAAACATTCTAAATGACTTCGTTTCTAATAAATTCTGGATACTACCCACTCAGGGCACTTGGATTACATTGGACGAGCAGTATGGAGGAATATTGACACGTTTTTGTGGACTTTTGTGGACCTTTCTGTCTCGGTCACCATAGACCTCCATTATTTGAATGTCAGCAGACAGCAAGAAGCCTCCCAGATCTCCAGATTCTGTGCCTGCTCAACTCTTGTAACTGAGCGGAGCTGTCCACCGCCCCAAGATGGCGCCACAAAATAATGTCAGTGCTCATAGGTGAAAGTGAAACTATAGACATAACTCTTCTGTTCAGATCTACGAGAACTTCAACAGACATTTAATTAGCTTCAGTATTCAGTGAAGATGTGGGAGTTTGGAAGAGAGTTGCCATCAGTTAGATAGAGTTTTGCATTTATACAGACATGACTACACACAGATTCATTCCGAGATTTTTACTAAACCTCTGGAGAGAGTTTGCTGCACCAAAAGTAAAGGGGCCAATTCATTTTGAATGCCCCACTCCTAAAATTTTTTCTATTGGTTTAAAGTTTTAAATACCAAATAATTTTGTAATTGTGTTCATCCTAATTCTTCACCGAAAATACTATTTTTTATTTTCATGTTTGAAGCCCGAAATGTGGCATAAGGATCTACTATTATGTTTTCTATGTAACTAGCAACACTCTCCAATAAACCAAATGAAAAAAAATAGCTTTACACTCATTTAGTCAGTACAGTTCACTTGTCAAGGAGAAAAATGCCAACCTCAGTGTCCCTTTTAAAATCTTTCTCCTTAATTAGCTCCTTCCACCTAGATAATGCTTGCCCAATGTTTATCCTCTTTTTTTTATACATCCGCTTTTGTTGTCTTTTAAGTTATCTTTCTTTGAGATGGTGAAACCATTTTTTGTGCTTCTGCATATGCATGGTCATGCATTGTGCTGCAGTAGTGAAGACTGTGGAGTCATATTTTTCCTTGGCTTATTTTGTAAGATAAAATTTTTTGAAAGTGCCTGTTTGAAAAGGAGTAATGATAGAGAAATACTGTATCATTCACGATGCTGAACTGTTTAGGGGGAGAGAAAGCAGATTCATCCCTTCTCTAGAGAAGGGTGAAGGGAAAGTCATGAAAGATAAAGAGTCCACACAGCCTCCTTCATGCTATGGCTAAAATATATGTCCTTGATGAACTGAAGTGTTAGGATGATCAAGCCAGAGCTTTTTATATACTCTCCATCCAAAGGATGTTAAATAAAATTGAATATTATGCAAGATATGTGCCAGACTCAGTTTCCTAACTTCAGACAATATTAAAAGAATAAAACTCGAGCAGATAATAATTCTATACCCTGAACACATCTACCAAATTAATAAAAAAAGAGAAAATGTACATGCCTCAAAAAGACCAAATCATACACTGACAGTCTGCTTCCTATGTCTTTTCCCCTTCAGAAAATCACATATACAGACATTTCAGCAGATTAAAGACATGTTGCCAGAATTCAGAGATTTTGGAGATTTTTAATTAGAAATTTAAAAGCCTTTATTTTTATTTCCAGTCACTACATGCTGCTTATTGTGTCAGAAGACTTTCAGAGGATTAAAGCCCCACCTTTAAAATTTAAATTCCTGACACCTTCATCATCAAACTGTTGAATAAAGGACAGCAAATATCCAGAAGGTTGTTTCCTAGAAAAAGCTTTTTTTATCAGGTATATGAATACATGATGTACCTAATTATGTTTTATTTTAATTGCATAGGTAATTAGTTTTGACCATAAAACTCCTTCTTCAGCTTAATAGATGTAAATACATTTATTTTAACTTCATTCATGACACAAGACATGGTGTGTTTTTTTGGTGATCTTTTATTCTGCTCCAGGTTGCATGACAGGTTCTGTTTCAGTGATTTCCTAATTTTATCTGAACAAACTTCTGTTAAGACTCATTAGTATTTAATTTTCAAAGGAACAACAGGGACCTACGAAAACTACGATGTGCTTGTTTGCAAGTATATAATCTAAAAGGCAGTTTACTTTAAGTTGTTGGCAAGGACACTGTATGCAAAAGGGAAGAGAAGAAATAACGAAATGAGTAACCAATTAATCCAGATGTACAGTAATTCATAAAATGTTTTTTATGGTTGATATTCAGAGATGGGAAGTAACGAAGTACAAATACTTTGTTACTGTACTCAAGTAGATTTTTCTGATATTTTTACTTTACTTTACTACTTATTTTATGGCGACTTTTTACTTCTACTCCTTACATTTTTACACAAATATCTGTACTTTCTACTCCTTACATTTTAAAAAATTGGCTCGTTACTTTGGTTTTGAATAATTTCAATGGAGTTACCGTTATTATTTTTCACGTCATCAATACCAAATTCAATCTAATTGGATGGCAATCTACGTTGCATTTGACGCACCACTACAAGATGAATCAACAGATTCGGCTGTATTCATTCGCGGCAAATCATTGCAGCTTGGTGGCGGCGGCGTTAGCATAGTAGCATGGACGACGAGATGATTGAAAATGAACACCACGGAGATCTAGTCCTATTGGCAGACATCCATTTAAAATGTAGGCAACGGCATGAAAAAAGTGGTTTCTACTTTTACTTTTATACTTTAAGTAAATTTACAAGCCTGTACTTTGTTACTTTTACTTGAGTAAAGAAGTTTAATCAGTACTTCCACTTTTACCAGAGTATTTTTTAACACAAGTATCTGTACTTTTACTCAAGTACGGAAAGTGAGTACTTTTGCCATCTCTGTTGATATTGACCTTTTAAAGTGTCTGAATTAAGCTTAAGTAAAATGACAAAAAATCCAAACCCAGACCCAGATCAGCAGTCCATATGTTCTGGGAGTTCAGTGAAATTGAGGCATTTATTTTCTAAACATGACGTCCCAGTGGCGTTTAAACGCCCCACACACAAAAGATCTGGTCCCCCAACACAAACAGAGCAACATAGCAAGAGCTGGTAAACCCAAGGAGGTCTGGGACCAGTTTAAACATCATAGAAACAAAGCAGTCACACAGAACAGCAACATTATCAGGCCAGGATTCTGCGGTTTACACTTATCTGCAGGCCAGACAACCGTCCATATTTAAACAGGGGCGGTGGGGGTCCATCCGTCTCCCTACTACAGTGCTGTTAGCACGACTGAACACTCTGAAAACATGTGGCCACCAGAGCCTTGTTTGCATGTGAGCAGGTAGTTTCAAATGTCACTATTAACTGATAGATCCACTATGCAAAATGTACAAGTCAGAGTTTACCTGTAACTCCTTACACTAATTCTAGATTTTCCACAACGAAGAACCCGTCCTGAAAAATTAATCAGCTTTTTTTGGGGAAAAAACCCTGTGAGAAATTAAAACTGAAACAACTTGATCAAACAGAAACCTCATGGCTGCCAGCCTCTAACTTAGATGAGCAATAAAGTTTATTCTAGCCTCACCTTATATGCAGAGGGGATTTCTTCTGGGTTTTTTTTTTTGGAGCCCTATACTGTTTAGTAAAAGTGGGAAAACAAGGGAAACTATTCTGTGATCAGAACAATTGAAATCTAAAATTCTACTGAGCTTTTTAATAACATACAAAATAAAGTTTATGTGATTGTATAAAGCAACAGTAATGCAAATAGCTTGGATATGAGGTACATTTTAATTATATAAAATATTTTCAGTGGGGTTCTTGTTTCAAATGAACCAATCTACATTCCAACCTTAGATAAGGTCATTAAATATGGCCAGTGACAAAAATAATGAGGTCCTGGTTACAAGAGGAAACATGTTAGAGGAAAGATAAAGATAGATGGATAATACATACAAGAGGCTGATCTAAACCATATTACTTTATTCAGAAGGAATTACAGAGTAGCCTCCTCTAATAAGCAAACTGCATGAGCTCCTTGTGATTTGCCACTGAAGACATGAGTTTTTAAATCACAGATGCTAAATACATAAGAGCTTTTGGTCTAACATTATTTAGTCATCACGTTTTGCATTTACTGTTCTGGGAACAGGAACAATAACAACCATTTCCTAAGCTTGTGCAACAAAGCCGACATTAATCAAGCTCTCATATAACTGGCTAAATATAGGTCCAAATTTTTTGTCACATTCCTTCATAACCCTGCCCAAGTTATGGAGTTATTTTAAACAGAGAACTTGTTGCACCTGCAGCCTTATAACAATAAGTCTTTGTGGTAAAGAATTTCAGATACAGCTTTCAGTTTTATGCCAGTTTAAGGTCTAGAATTTTGAACTGAAACCATTATGAATCACAATGGGTGTGAGATTTGTAGTTGTCTGGCTGAGCTGCTTGTTTTGGAGGAAACTTGTCTGCCGTGTTGTGATCATCACCCACAACATGAAGGATACATCATGGCTCCTCATGAGTTGAAACGTGCATGATTGTGTGTGTCAGGCAGGTGGTATTGTGGTAATCTGAAAACCAAATAAATCTAAACACATAACAAATCATGTGAACATTAAAATTTAGCAAGCAGGGGTGGAGCTTTGTTTGAGAGCATGAGAACACTCAGAAATCAGTTTGTTTAGACCATGTTCTATCTATATTGACTTGTCCTCCCATCCGAGCCCAAAATTATATTTCACGTAACATTATGAGTGACGTCAGAGGGCAGAGTCCTCTAACCAAGGTGGAAGTCACTGCTACCTTCTTCTGAAAAGTCAATAATGTGATGTCTCCACGATGATGAAATGTCATGCTAGTGTATTAAATTCAATGTTTAACTTGATCCTGTTCGGTGGCATAAACATTCCTGAGTGTAAAAGTCAAATGGCCATCTGTCCTGTCTGTGCAGCTTTGAACACATGGCTGATAAACAATGGTCTAACCTGTCTAACCTGACTTTTGCAAAGTATCACATTATTATGGTTCACTGCATCAGCACCTTTTTTTTTTTTTACTTTTTTTTTATATATTTTTTTCTTATCACCAACTAGTTTTTAGTAGTCTGGCACTATTTTATGCTGTGAGTCATTTGATTGCTGAGTGTTGCAAAGTTCAAAGGTCATAATGTCCACATAGGGTTTGTTATGATAAATAAAAAAACAACATCTTGACTATATATGCTGTTTAGAGTTAAATAAAATATTTTAATGACACTAAACTCTAATTTTAAGTTTACGAAGTTTGGAGAGTCTGTATACAGAGCAACTATTGGTCTATCTAGAGTCAAAATAATGATATTGTTAAAGAGAGCCATTAAAAATACCAGTTACAATTTGCTTAAAACAGCCTCTGGAGCATCCAATGACATATAAAATAATGCTTGATCAGGAGATACCAAATATACACTATTTGTCTCACAAAACACTGTGCAAACACTTAACACACCATACCAGTCATGGAACAAGGTCATTATCATTTTCCTACATTGTGCGTAGCACTGCTGCCTTGCAAAAAGAAGGGTTCGATTCCTGGCCCAGGATCTTTCTGCATGGAGTTTGCATGTTCTCCATGAGCAAACTATTCCAGACTATTAGGTTAATTGGCTTCTCTAATATCTCCTTAGGTGTGAGTGTGTGCGTGAATGGTTGTATTTCCTGTTTGTCTCTGTGTTTCCCTGTGATGGACTGGAAAACTGTCCAGGGTGGACCCCTCCTCTTACCTGCAGCCAGCTGGACATAGGCACCAGCACCCTTTGCGACCCCACTTGGGATAAGCGTGACAGAAAATGGATGGATGGGATAATTTTCCTCAGTGGGGTTAGGTCAAGATAGCTGCAGCACTTTTCAGGGTATTCTATAAAGCTTGGAATTCAACGCCAATCCAGACACTTTGAATTGAAAAAGCTTCCTGGATGGGAAGCAAAATGTCTTGTCCGATGGTTTGTTTTTTCAACTTTTTTTTTGTGGCATTTTTAGGGTAATTTCCTGTTAGAAATCAGATGGGATAAATCACAGAACTATACAGTCAGAGCTTCAGTAAATTATTCTGATCAAAGCATATCCATAACTTAGCATGACCCAGTCAAAGTCTAGGCCTAATTCAAACTGATAGGTTTTGGCAATATTTTTATAGCCTATCTGAGTTGCTTAGTAGCTTTAGATCCAATCTGACTGAGCTTTAACCCCTAGAACCCTACGGACCCAACGGTGGGTCCAGCTGCTACGTGACCTCGTGATTTTAACAAACCCCCAGTATTGATGTAAAAAACACATTTGGCACAGTTTGGTGACATTTCTGGATAAATGTGCCAAAATGGCCCCTCCGCCTAAGAAATTTCTCACTAATACCATTCTAAAATAAATATGATTCATCTGATTGAGTCCAAATTTGGTATATTTTTACACAACATTTAGATTTAAAAGTCTGTACTGCTTTTTTGTGCTATAAATAATATTTTGGTAGTGTTTTGCAATGTTTATTTCAAAGAAAATTTTGGCGAGGTTCAAAAAATGCAAAATATTTTGTATTTTGTCCCTAATATTTCAGGCAGGGTCAAAGCTAAAATGGTGCTGACACCAGAAAACCATTCTATGACATCTTACCTTTACAGACGTACCAAAAGTTTCTTCTTAAATCTAATAGCTGTGAGGCTATAAGTGATTTACTTTTGTGTGTTTTTGTCAGGCAGAAATGTATTATACCCCCTTAGGGTGTAAGAGGTTAATAATTTATTTTTTAAACAAATATGGACAAACATTTATTTCTCACCATGAGACACAACCAAAATAATCCATCTGTTAGATATCTGTTGAAAAAAAATGTAGCCATGAAGACTCTTTGTGCTGATTTATGACAAATCCTAAATAATGACATTAGAATTACAATTTTAAACTGATAAAACCATCTTTTCAGATGTTGCCTAACTGCAGAGCTCCTTCAGTAACAGACTGCTGCACCCTAAATGCACCAGGGAGCTTCATCACAGATTGTTCCTCCCAGCAGCTTAGTCAATTATATAACATGCTGCTGTCATTTTCCACATCTCTGATGTTGCTACTATTTTCAAATATTCATCACTGTAAAAATGTCCATAGCTGTATATTTTTGTTATTTATTCTCCAGGTGCACAGTGTTTATATTGTTTAAAACAATTTACCGTACAGTATTTTATTTTATATTTTTCACTATTATGTTATTCTTATACACTCTTCTGAGGTCCACATTTGTGTGACTATTTTTTCGATAATATTTTTGCTGTTGTAAACGCCAGAATTTAACCGATTGTCGAACAATAAAAGGATCTTCTATTCTATTCTATTCTGTTCTATTCTATTCTATTCTATTCTGTTGTATTCTATTCTATTCTGTTCTGTTATATTATATTATGTTCTATTTTATTCTATTCTATTCTGTTCTATTCTATTCTATTATGTTCTGTTATATTTTAATTATATTCTGTTCTATTCTATTCTGTTATATTATATTATATTCTGTTCTATTCTATTCTATTCTGTTCTATTCTATTCTATTCTGTTCTGTTATATTCTATTCTATTCTGTTCTATTCTATTCTATTCTGTTCTATTCTATTCTATTCTGTTCTGTTATATTCTATTCTATTCTGTTCTGTTGTATTCTATTCTATTCTGTTCTGTTACATTATATTATGTTCTATTTTATTTTATTCTGTTCTATTCTATTCTATTATGTTCTGTTATATTTTAATTATATTCTATTCTATTCTGTTATATTATATTCTATTCTGTTCTATTCTATTCTATTCTATTCTGTTCTATTCTATTCTATTCTGTTCTGTTCTTTTCTTTCTGTTCTATTCTATTCTATTCTATTCTATTCTAATAAAAATTGAAATTTGTTTTTTTAACTCATTAAAAATGTTTCTTGTTAAATAAAAGAAAATTTGATGTAACACCGTAATAGAACTGTTGGAGCCTATTAAGAATTAGATTCATTTATCTTTTGCAAAATTATTAATGTTAAAGAGCTAAGGTTATGTGAATGGTAGAGCTATTGTTTATTTGTTTATGTATTGGTTTTGCTTTGACCCTCCTCCTTGTCAGTCCGCCTCCTGCTGAGATTAACAAGTAGAAGCAGCTGATGAGGTGGATCTGATTGTTTGTTTGAAGGAGTGAGGAGTGCAACAGTTTTTTCACACACATCACTTAGCTTTATATTTGAATTTTTGTAAGTCAACTCTGAGAATATTTCTGTTATTTTTTATTAGTAAAGAAAACACCCTTATTTTGAAACACGAGTGCTTTTTGTTTTGTGAGTCGAAAAACCTCCTCCTAAGACTACTCTGGCAATTTTTGATTTTTTTGGAAACTTTTTTGATGCAAGAGTAGCCGCAACAAGAACAGAACAGGGCCAAATTTAAATGTATGGTGTACATCTGATCCTGGGAAACGGACCATGCACTATGACGTTTGACGCATGATGCTGTAGAGGTCACGTGACCAGAGCCAGCAGCTGATCGCTCATAGCTGAGCTCTGCTGTCGGCGTCAGTAGTGGCGCCGTGCATTTCCAAAACAACAACCGGAGCCCATCATCTCAGGTAAGAGCAGCGGTATCATAGCTCCTCCATAGTGACCGGCTGACATCAGACTGCGAGGCTTTGCTGCGGCGTTAGAGGGCTGATCTGGGATCAGCGCAGCGGTTCATGGATGATGTAAACACATCGGTGCTATTTGCATTTAAATATTCACGTTTCCTCATGCGTTGACTTAAAAACTTTTTGTAAATCTTTAAATCAGGAAATTATTTAACAATGCTCGATTTAAACCATTATGTTTATACAGCAATACATATTTAGCTATTTTTCTATTTTTGATTTTATTACACCTTAATATTAGCTGTTGCCTGGCAGAATTGATGTTTTCCACAATAGTTTATGTAATTAAGACAGTTCCTCTGTCTGGGTATACATTTATATTATATATAATGTTCTCAAAGAGAATCCTATTAATAATTATATTACCTAGAGGTTAATTCATAAAGCTCGCTTTTATTTGCACACTGATCCATTATTCCTTTCTGTTTGCATAAATTCTCTGTTCTAGTAAAGTTTAACACCTAAAGATAAAAAGGTACCTTACCGCATTCAACAAATATTTGTTGAGAGAGAGCGAGGGTGTAATCACTGAGATAATCTATTTTCTTTTCAAAATCTGAGGTGCTCAAACAAGGAATTTGCATTTCAGGAATGGAGTGAAAGTATGAAACAAACCGGTTTTCTTAAAAAGATGTGATGGAAGAAGGCAGGTGATTGTCATTTGGTACTTTTAATAACTGTAAATGATTGTAGACTCATTTACGAATAATAGTAATGATTGTATAAATGAAGGTGTGTGGCAGGTGTAAATGTGTACATTGTAAAAATATTTCTTTGCTCATTAAATGGACAGTTGGAGTAGTATGGACTTGTAAGTTAAATAGGAATCGGGGCTATTGCCTATTATTCCTATTATTATTAAACGGGGATGATTAAATACGTCTCAGTTCTTCATACCTCTGTTCAGACATAAACAATAAATTCTACCTATAACAATATACATGTTATTACAACATTTGCACATTAAGTTTTTTATTTCTTTTTTATTTTTATACTTTTTTTTTTATACATTTCACATATGTAAAGGTATAATGGAAGATAAGTATTGGTAAAATACAGATCTGTTATGCTTTATCGAGTTAGGATGGTTTTAAAGTAGGCCTAACTATTATATCAATAATGCATTTTATTTTATAATGCGTCTTAGTTCTAAGATCAGTTGACTACTTTATTAAACTGATCTTAGAAATAAGTAGTAAGTATCTAAAGTTTTCAGCTGTTATAATAATTTGTATTGAAGGTATTTTTTTCTGCACATCTTTAAACAGAAAGTGAAAGGATTTCAAGCCACGGCAGATTAAACAAACGGCTGACATGGCTCCAACACTGGTAAGGAAGCTATATTTAAACAGAAGCTTGTCTGATGTCATGTTTTCCATCCTGTATAAAATATGATGAACACAACCTGAAGGATCATTTTAAAAAGCAGAAAAACAAGTTATTTGTACATCTGGCTGAATGTGCAGTCATATCAGGATGAGTTATGATTATTACTATACCTCTGTTTTCTCTGTATGTGTTAATTTTATTCTTAAGGTAATATACCTTTAGAGTAAAACATAAAAAAACAAGGTTGTCCTAATGTTAATGTTTTTTTATCACTGCATCTAATTTGATTAAAAATGTTTTGTTTATAAAATGACCAAATCCACCTCTTGTTTTGAGTCCAGTCAAGTCAAATGTTTTGCATGTTAAAAAAAGCCACAGTCTGTTGCAATGTTCAGCTTCTCTCTGTCACTGCTCTAATCCTAGTTTGATGAGAAACCCGAGCCAGGGGACCTGATTGAGATCTTCCGTGGCACTTATCAGCACTGGGCTCTGTATGTGGGGGAAGGCTTCGTGGTTCACTTGGCGCCACCCTGTGAGTTAGCCAACACAGAGAACTGGTTTCCAGATTCCAAACTGAATATAAAACAGCTTATGAGCCGACATGACGACAATGGCATGTGCTTTTTTTAGACTAGAAGGAAGGTTCAGATTCTTTTTTTCTTTTTCTCTATATCCAAAACAACTTTATTTAAAAACTCAAACAATAGTTATTATAGTAAAGAAAAACACTACAGAGTTTCTAAAGATATTTCAAAACAGCCTTTCAAGACAAGGATGTTTGATATAATCTTAAAAGCAAAACAACATTGTCAAAAAAATTTTATCCATGCTTTTTTTTTTATTATTGTTGTCAATTATCTAATCAAAAGGTCCACAGAGGTAAGAGTTTAAGTAGGAAAGTTTTTCCACCAATCCCATCCTCAAAATCCAAAATGGCGATGTTGTACATATATTTGAGGAAAATCAGAAAAAAGTAACTATTTACACTCTCATTGATTTCTATCAGTCACAGGCGGTGGAACATAAGATCTACTGATAAGCCTGTTGCTAACAAATTTGAAAGCATAAACTAGAGAATCATCTTATTAGATTGAATTGCTACTAACAGTTAGCCTGATTATTTAGCAGAGAAAGTATGGAAAATCCCAAAAGCCTTTAATATTGGAAGTAAACATTTATGTTTGGGTCCTTCCTGTTAAGGCAGCTCTCACTTTGTGCTGTAAAAAAATGTACGATTTGATGCCGTTGCCTGGACTTATATGGGTATCTTTTCAAGGTAGAGTGGAGGATTTTCGCAAACTTTTAAAAAAAGACCTGCCCTCTTCACTTTAAAAAAAAGTGAATTTGGCAACCCTGTACCTGCTCCTGAGAGGGTACGCCTATTTAACGCATGAGAGTGCATGCATGAGCCCATTACTCCCGTGCAAGATCTATTTAAAAATTTCTGTTTGCTCATAGAAGCTTACTTTCAAAAAGAGGATTTGCTATTTTTCCACTCTGTCAGACGAAAATGGGGACGAGCACGTAGGACAGCCTTACGTAAACAAATCGCCACGATAATTTGACATTTAGGAGGACCATTTATTTTGATGATCCACCTGGAAAAAGAACATGTTCCCCTATACATTTAACCAGCTGGTACTTAAAACTACATTTCTTTTTTTAAATACGATACAACTGGAAAATATTTATCTTAAGTTAACTATGTATAAGTCTGAGCTGATTTGATTCAATATTTATGTTCCTGAACTGTTCTGTTTGTCTACCAGTGTTCACTGGAAGTATTGAACTAAATTAAATCAAATAGTATAGAAAACTTTACTCTTTGTCCCATTTTCTCTTTAACAGCACTTCAACAACAAACATACTAATAGAATTCATTAAAAAATCACATAAGAAGCATCTTAACACATAAAAGGATTATATCATTAAAGTGCATTTCTTTGTTTAAAGTGTTCAAGGTGGAAAAAATGTATGATAAAATTATTGGGTGTTAAGGATCTTAATCCTGATCACAGAGCAGTTCATAAAGGGAGGCTTGAGGTGAACCGATGCTAATTAATGGGTTGGTTTGTGATCCTTGACAGTTTGGTTTTGGCTGCCTCTACTTTTTAGTACAGTCAAAACATTGGGTTTTACCTCACATATAAACTGTTCCTGAATTTTTCACAATAGACAATACACCAATGGTCTACTGTTGCATTGTCTATTGTGTACTGCAACTTTAAATTCAAGTTTGTGTTTCATCAGCCGAAGCACCTGGTGCCGGCTCCAACAGCATGATGTCCGTCCTGACTGAGAAGGCAATGGTTAAGAAGGAGGAGCTCTGGGATGTGGTGGGAACAAACAAGTGGAAGATAAACAACAGTCTGGATGATAAGTACAAGCCCCGTCCGCCTGATGTCATTGTACGAGAGGCCTGTAACATGGTGGGTCAGGAGCTGCCCTACTGCGTCTTCAGGGGAAACTGCGAGCACTTTGTCAACGAGCTGCGCTATGGCAAGGCAGAGTCACGGCAGGTAGGTAGGGGTTACAGGCAAGAGATCTAGACAACTTATTACAGATACATATTGGGCCTTTAACGCAACTGGACACAATTTACTGAGATCCTGATGAGATGTGTGTTGTATAAATTAAAACAACCCCCAAAACAGTTCGTCATCATCGTCCACATATGGTAGTGCCTGTTTTCTTTGACCCAAGGAAGACACAACAGTTCTTCCAAAATGGAGACATTTTAAATCAATTCACCACTAATAAACTAATAGAAAGCTCAGATTTTTCTGTTTCAGGCTGTAGTAAATGATGATCAACATTTAACCATTGATTTACAACCCTTTCATGGTGTGACTCAGACAGCTCCACCCCTCTCTTACAAAAGAAATTTTCAGTTTAGATCTGTATACCACTATGAGTCATGGAAAAACCTAAATTATACACAGATTGTAGTCAGGACTCTTTGAGGCATTAGGAGTACCGATCACTTTGGGTAGTGCCAAGATGGCCTCTTTACATTCGGAACTGCCTTAATCCTTCCTGGCATAGATTAAACAAGGTACTGGAAACCTTCCTCAGAGAGTTTGGTCCACATTGACATGATAGCATCACGCAGATCCTGCAGATTTGTCGCCCATTCCACCGCATTCAAGAAGTGCTCTGTTGGACGGAGATCCACCTCATAGTTGGACGTGTTGTGTTCTTCTGCTTACCTCATTGTTACTGTTTCCGTTCCATCAAATCAGCATTTGCGTCCACAGAATTCCTGTTCACTGGATATCTTCTCCTTTTCAGGCCATTCTCTATAAATCCTAGAGATGGTTGTGCGTGGAAATCCAAGTAGATGAGCAGTTGCTGAAATACTTTCTTACTCAGTGTGAACTGCAGCAGTTCTTTTGTCTCCATGCCTATATGTGCTGAATTGCTGACCAGACATTTTTGTTAACGAGCCATTGGAAAAACTTAGAACATCACAAGATATGCATCATTAGCACCAGTTAATTTTCATAAATATCGAAGTCTTTCCAACACATAAAACTATATATAGGAAAAACAACAATTCAGGAACAGTTAAGCACCACATTATACTCCTGTGAGATTTATACTCAAGGAAATAGTCTAATTTAACCAACATCTGTTTTTCATCTTGTTTTTACGGCACTAGTGCCTCGTTTTTCTGACAGCAAAGAGGGTATGAGAGAAGAAGAGGCATGCGGCAAAGGACCACAGGCCATATTCAAACCTGGGTCGGCCGTGTCTAGGAGCAGGGGCGGACTTAGGAAATTTGGGGCCCTAGGCAAAGACAGGCATGGGGCCCTCTGAATTGAGAAGACAACACATAGAACAGACCCAGTATACAGATACAGAAATTATAATAGAATAGACTTAGATTAGTTGTTCTACCTTTTGTCCCTCTCTTCTTATCCTTTTTGTTGTGGTTTTCTTCTGTGTTCTTTTGTCCCTTTCTGTAGTAGTCTAGGCAAAGGCAGGCATGGGGCCATCTGAAATGAGAAAACAACACACAAAACAACAGGTCAATTATACAAATTGACATTTTAAGAGAATAAACATGCATTGTTTTACCTTTTATCCCTCTCTCCCTGTCCTTTTTTTCATGTCTGTTTCATTTTACTCTTTTTTTCTTTTGTTTTATTCTCTTCCTGTCTTTTTCTCAGTCTGAATTTATCTCCCTTTTGTCCTTGTCTTTTTTCTTATTCTTTTGTTTCTTTAACTCATATTCCTCCTCGTTTCCCCCTTTTCTCTTCCTGTCCCCTTTTCTTGTTGTTTTCCTCTTAATGTTTTGTCCCTTTTTCCTAGTAGTTGTATTCTCCTTCTTCCTAAACTTTAATTTTTTAAGCCTTGGCCTAACCAAATCTTGCAATGAGAAGATCCATACCACTGACTTCCTGACTTCTTGCTCAATGGAGAGAACAGCGAGTGCAGACAGCCTTTCCTGTGACATTGTTGACCTTAGATATGCTTTAATTAGCTTCAGCTTCGAGAAACTTCTCTCACCTGAAGCGACTGTCACAGGTAGAGTGAGCAGAAGTCTGAGAGCTAGACTCATATTTGGATAAAGGTCTAGGATATTCTCCTTATAGATGTAATCAAGCATCTCAGATGTTGATGAGATATGTATGGGGAAGTATCTAACTGCTCCCTTTACCTCAAGTTTCATATCCTCTGCATCAATGTCATCCATCGTCTGCTCAAGTCTCTGGCAACATTCATCCAGCTTCCCTTCCTTCTCAGTGCTTCTCATGACATCAGTGGAGTAGAGAAATCCATACAGCTCATAAAAGGTTTCCATGTGTGAAAATCTCTCCTTTAATGTCATAAGAGCTGTATCAATTAGAGGCAAGAAAAACTCTTTTTTCTGCTGCAGTGGATTGAAAAAAAAAATAAATAAATAAATAATATAAATAAATATATATATATATATATATATATATATATATATATATATATATATATATAAAAGATAAAAGGTGCATGTCGCGGGAAAGTGATGTTACAAATGACAATTGCTATTTAATTTATAATTAATGTGACCCTTAACATCCCCTGCTGTGCACAATAAAACACATACAAAGCTGTAAAGCAGAGTGAGATGTTGGTAATAACTTCCTTATGTTTTTTGAATGTATAACTTAAATTATTAAGGACTAAAGCACCTTAAACTTATGGGTGATTTTACAACATTTTAAAGCCTGAGATTTTCCTGATATTCAACATAAAAAAACACCTAAATAATTGATTTTTCATCGTTTGTAGCAAATCCAAATGAAATTATAAACATACTTTAAAATGACCCATCTTCAATAAAGTAAATAAATACTTATCAATATAGGGGGAATGTCCCCTTGGACAGCTTAATACTCACTAGTTGTTCAACTCCACACGATGGATCCTCCTTAACAGGTGCCAGACTTGCCGCTGAGTTGTCAGCTGTTTGCGGCAGGTTACTGCTGCTGCTGCTCGCCGCTGCCGCAGTGAAGAAGCCGAACTCAGTTATTTTTGGTAACTTTGAAAGCAGCTTCCTACCTTCATTCTTTTTTCTCCTCTTTCAGCACCGCTAGGGTAACTTCTTTTAATCTTTTTTCTTTTCTTTCCTTTCTTTTCTCTTATCCGCTCTGCTCGTCTCGTCTCTTCGCGCTGTTTGTTTTTTCAAATAGTTTGCTGCAGTGTGTTTGGACCTTTCTGCCCATGCGCAGCAAATGGACTGAACCAATGTAGTGGACACTGTAGGGGGGGCCCCGAGACCCACTTAATATTATAAGCATTCTAATGGCATTTTAGCGAAAGGATTTTTTTCAAAAACATAATTAATGTGCTCAAATAAGTAATTGCTGAATTAACCATACATGTAAAAGGAGGTTTAGGGGGCCCCCCAGGAACTCGGGGCCCTAGGCAACTGCCTAGTTTTGCCTAATGGTAAGTCCGCCCCTGTCTAGGAGTAAGGCCTCCGTACAAGGCTCGTGCGCACTAATCACTGCGTCACATATATGCTCTATCTTTCTTTTTAGTTGATGTGTCCCACCCTCAGTCTGATAGATTTATTGTTTAAGGCTATAAATTAGGGTGTTGGCCTTCCAACCTCAATGATTTTTGTACAAAGATAAAGCGTAATAAAAAACAAATGAAGAAATGCAAAATGTTACTTGTTGATAACTAATAATTGAACCGGATATAAAACAACATCAATATGGTGTATTTCAAATTATGTGATCCATTTTTTCCTTTTTTACAAGATTAACCTTTCTATCACATTATTGTAATACTTTTAGATGTTTGATTAATTTCCCTTCAGAAACCTCAGCATGGTTGAGGAAAAAATAGATATAAAAATATATGTATGTGTGCGAAGCACTGATCTTTTTTATTCACTGGATAGCCGATTGGTTGTTATTAGTACATGTTGCTGCGAAGCCACCAGCCGCCATATTGGTACTCCCTAGTTAGACCGGTCGGAATGTAAACAATATGTGCTCTAAAGCATTGAAAAACAATATTTTATCATTTTTAGGGGGGCTTAAGACTTTTAAAATAAAGATTTAATTCATCACTTTGACACACACTTGCCGTTTCATAGCATCACTATCATTTATAGTAAAAAATATGCACATCACATTGCATATTCAGTACGAAATCCATGAAGTCTATAAATCATGTGATAGAACATATATAAATCCATCACAACAAAATTAGTTTGTTAATGGAGCATTATAATATTGTAGTCAGATAATAAGAATATTACACACGCACACACCCACTATCTGATGACATCTAATAGACATGTATTGATTACATTGTTATGGCAACCACATTTCACATATAATTTCAATATATATATATATATATATATATATATATATATATATATATATATATATATATATATATATATATATATACATACATACATACACAATTTGCAGATAGGCATATACAGACAGGCAAACAGACAGACAGACAGACAGACAGACAGACTGATTGATTGATTGATTGATAGATAGATAGATAGATAGATAGATAGATAGATAGATAGATAGATAGATAGATAGATAGATAGATAGATAGATAGATAGATAGATAGATAGATAGATAGATAGATAGATAGATAGAATTCAGTTTAAGTGAAGCTGAATTTCTCTTCCCCTGCAGGTGCAGAAGGCCGGTGAAGTTGTGATGGTGGCTGGTATGGCTGCTGCAGTGGGTCTGGGTATCTGCGCTCTTGCCGGGGCTCTGTTTGGAGGAAGCAAAAAGGAAAACAAGGAGGACACCAAGTGACCGAGGTCCACAGTGGTTTATTCTGCAGCTATGAATAACTCATTACCAGCGTAGCCTAAAGGCCACTCAGCACAACTTATTACTGATAATTCTGCCTAAGTCACATACAGATACTATCTGTGATTTTAACTGGAACTGACTGACCTGTTAGTCTTCCCCACTTTGTCTTTAACCGTTCATCAGTTGATCTGAAAGGTTCAGGTTTTCATACAGGTTTAGGTTTTCATACTTTTCTCAGTTCAAGGGTCTAAAATTTCTACAGAGGACAAAGTCTTTTTACTCATAAATGTGCCATTAGAGAAAAAGACCAATGTTAATAAAAATTTCATACAATATTTTGAAATATAAACATTGTACTTTTTTGTAAATACAAGAAAAAATTTGAAAAGTGATAGTAATAGAAGTACAACTATAAAAAGGAAAATGTAAATCTTTATGACTTATTAAGTAATAATTATATAAATATTTTAAATGACTGATAAAAATTTGTCCTAATGCTCACTGAAATTGTCTTCCTCTGACTTTCAAGTGTTTGTTAATAAATAGCTTGTGTGGAAGTTAAGTTGATTCCCCTGTCATTTTTCACTAAGTGTAATTTGAGATAAATAAATGAGGTTAAACTTTTCTGTTTGATAGGTTGTGTTTGAAATTGGCTTTTAAAAGACCAGGCAGCTACACTTGAAAGCAGGGGCGTCTCTAGGTTTAAGAGACAAGGGTGGCTTAGCCCCTAGAAGATAATGCGCGCGCCATGCGCGCGCCGAATTTTTTCAGTGCACCTGCTAAGGCGTTGTCTAAGACAAGGGTGTAACTTTGTGTTGAAAGTTGGTGGGGACGGCTCATAAGGAAAGGGAGCTACCTGCGCGACGCCTTTTTTTTTTTGTTGGAAAGGATAAAGCCAAAAAAATGCGAATAACATTATCAATTTAATGCTTACAGTTGAAAACATAACTGTTACAATATTCACTTATATATTTTGTGCAAAAAATATCACATAAATCTAAACAGACAGTACAAATCAAAGAAATCAAATAAATATATCAATTTTGTAGAACATTTATTGACAGTCAATTTTGGGTCACTTTTTAAAATTAATTTACTTTTAAACCAGGACTCGGACAAGATCTTATGGGACCTTAAGCAGAATATGATTAAGCAACTCCGTCTTTCTGTCAAGAACATCCACCAGCAGGGTATCCAGGGGGGGATTTACCATTAGGCAATACTAGGCAGTTGCCCAGGGCCCCAAGTTCTGGGGGCTCCATAAAACTCTGTTTCCATGTATGGTTAATACAACTAATCCTTATTTGTGCACATTAATTATGTTTTTGATAAAAATCCTTTGGCTAAAATGCCATCAGAACGCTGATAAATAGAGAGGAAAAAGGGACAAGAAGAGAGGGACAAAACCTAGAACAAATAATGGATGTCTATTCTATTAACATTTCTCTATCTGTAGAATGGGTCTGTTTTATGGGTTTTCTTCTCAGGGGGCCCCCTGCCTGTCTTTGCCTAGGGCCCCAAATTTCCTAAATCCGCCCCTGAGGGTATCAATACTGATTTGATAGAATCTGGGAGAGCGGACTATGTTCAACCATCCATTTTCTTTAACCTTATCCCTGAGTGGGATCAGGAGGTGCTGGTGCATATCTCTAGCCACGTTCTGGGTAAGAGGTGGGATCACCCTGGACAGGTCACCAGTCTGTCGCAGTATGTTCAACCAGCTTAAAAGTAATCGCTAATCAGATTTATTATTTGCACTTT
This sequence comes from Cyprinodon tularosa, assembly GCF_016077235.1. Taxonomy (NCBI): domain Eukaryota; kingdom Metazoa; phylum Chordata; class Actinopteri; order Cyprinodontiformes; family Cyprinodontidae; genus Cyprinodon; species Cyprinodon tularosa. The sequence goes on along the minus strand of NW_024038851.1, from coordinate 1,242,236 downwards.
TACTAAGTGAACTTTCTAACTCCCTTAAATCTGAAATTCCAATGCCAAAATTGTTTAAAGCTTTTATCTTTGGACCCCCTGCAGAGTGACGTCACACCTGCAAGATCCTATCCTTACCTTCCTGCTAGATTGCAAAAAGCAGCTTGCTCATGAGTTGTCAACATAACACGCTAAATCTTAAATGTACGTGTACATATAAAAGAAAAAGGGGCGCAGTGCTTGCAACTGAATGGCAACACTATCAAAGTCAGGAAAAAGTTTTAAGTAAAGCCGGGATTAAAACAGTAGCTACAAGTAGCTTCAAATAAAAGGTGTTCTTTATGTTCAACCTAAACACCAACTCCGATAGACCATCAGTAGAGCAGGTGTTTAAATTAATCAATCACTGCTGCGAAAGCTTATAGCAGTGAAAGCTAATATACCACAGCCATCACTTAATAAACGCAAAATAAACAACCCTCTAAAAACGGAAAACTGTAATGGACTGAAAGTCCTGTTTTTATGTGGGAAATTATTTGCGTGTGTTTTAGTATAATTCTGATATATTGGCGCTGTTGTCTGTTTCTATGGCAACGATACTGAATGTAGTGTAGCTTAGAGACCTGCATGGGTCGAGTTTTACCAACCCGCACCCGCCCGAACCCGTTAGAATGACTACCGAACCCGACCCGTCACCCGCGGATATCTTCAATTCAAATGTTATGGGGAGAGGTTGGAGGGGGGTGATGGGGAGAAAGCGAGAGGCAACAGATTCTTTTTTCTGAGTTTTTTTGTCGGGGTTTGTGGACGGTGAGCAGCGGGGAGAACTTTTTTTTTTTATTTTCTTTCTGAGGAGCGGCATGAATGGGGTTTTAATCAGATATACACAGCACCGAAAGCAAAATACGTGTACAAAATATTGGTGGGGACATGTCCACACCAGTCCTTAAGGAAGTTACGCCTATGATTGTTCAGATTAACTTGTCTTCTTTATGGCTTTTATTCGGTCCTTTACTGCATTTGTTTTGGGAAAATATGAGGAAAAAATAAATACAGAAAAAAATATATATTTTTTAAAATCGCAAAATAATTATAGGGTGGCTAATGCCAAAGAAAGGGTGGCTGAAGCCACCCTTAAATAGGTCTAACGACGCTTATGCTTGAAAGTCATGTTTATTTGAGGTAGAAGGAAAAAAAATTCCAAATCCTAATACATTCAAAAGTTCAAAAATGCTTGAAGAAATATATCTCACCATCTAATGTAGTGAGATGTGAATTTTTGACAATTTTATCTGTATTCTTTAATGATGAAAAAAAGCTAAATTAGAAGCTCAAACAGGAATGAAATAAATGTAGTTTCTTTTTTGGCTTATCTTCAATAAATCAGCATTTTTTTATATAACCCTGCTCCAAATGTGCTGCTTGATAAGATCCTCTAACTTAAATGGTATGGAACGGTTGAAAAATATTATTTTATCTCAAATCAAACCTAAAAATGTAAAAAAAAAAGAACAAAAAATGATTTTCTTTAAATGAGTGAAAATCTATTATTTTTCTGTTGTTTTCTTGTCTCAGTGAGATAAAAAGTGTATACTCTTTATTTTATACCAAAAGTGATTTATGTTTTTTTTTTTTTTTTATCTCAGCCTTCATCAAATCCAAGCTTTCCCAGAAGATATGTTTTTGACCAAGATCCAGTATCTGTATTTAGATTAACCAAGATTTTGGATAATTTATTTATACATATTAGTGAAATATTAGCTTATTTTAGCATAATTAGTTATCAGGATGAGTTTTCTGAAGGTTATTTTTTCTTTTATAAGCGGGTAATACATTTTTATAGAACTGATACAGCAAAATGACCCAATAAAGCCAACTTTAGCCTCTCGAACTCCTGATTCCAGAGATTTTTTTAGTCAAACTGAACAGAGAATCATCTCTCTTTTACAGTGTGGCCCAAAAACCTTCTTTTAACCAGTTGCTGTAGGTGTTGACAGCTGCAGGCAGGAGGGATCTTCTACAGTGGTCTGTCTTGCACTGGATCAGTCTTTGAAGATAAATAAGGAAGAAAGTCTAATCGATAGGGTATCAGTTACAGTTCATCTCCTAATGGGTATAGGACATTTAGGAAAACACCCACTGTTTTATCTTCTGATCTATGGTCTGTAACTCCTTATTAAAACCTCTCCCAGACTGCTGCTTGTTCTTCTTACTTCACTTTTAAAATAAATCATAGAAAGATGTAAAAATATTCCTAAAAAATATTAAATTCTCTTTAGTTAATCTGATTTTTGGGGATAAAGCATAAATTGCTGAAAATCCCATTAAATAAAGAGGTCTATTTAGTTTTTATTTACAATTTCTTAAAAAAAAAAAAAGTAATATAATTGAGAAAACAAGAAAAGAATGTGAATCTTCGAATGTTGAATAAGATTTATCTGTAAAAGCACATGATCTAGTCTAATCTTTGGCTCGTCAATGCAAAGCTGAGAAAATTTACTTTAGATTTAGCAACCATCTCGCCCAAGTATGAAATCTTGAAATATGTGGAAATGGAGCGTATTATAAAATACATTTGTTTTTAGTGACAAAAAGCACACATGCTCTATGATTTACAATGCGGCTGCTGTTGAATGTGTCCCTGGGTGAGTTTTAATCAACACATGAAATAACACTGCATCCAATTTGACCAAAACCAGTTTTAGTCCTGACCAAATTAGGGAAGACTAAAGCTAGATATTTTTCCTGTAAGTTGTGACTCCTGGTGACGTTTTGGTAATGCAATTCTCCCCCCCAAAAAACCTTAGAAGATATTAAATCATCACGAAACCAAGAGGATGTAAACAGTCTGTGGGTTCTACTGTATTTCTTTAACATAGACATCAAAGTATTGTTGTATTAAATCAGAGAACGCACTGAAGAGGTTGAAGTAAAGCTCAAGATACATAAGAAAAGGAAAACGGAACTTTTTACTGAATTAAAAAAGATCAAATAAATTGGACAGATGTATAATTTAATAGTTTTATTAAGGAACAGTACACATGCACCATGATTGGACCGGTGACCCTCTTCAGACCATGAGCACACAGCTTCTAGCATCTCATCACCTGAACGTCCACATCCAGAGCCTCAGCCCCTGCAGCAGCCGTCACCGTTTTCCTGCCGACATCATGTCACATCATATAGACACAGAAAATAAAAGGCGACAAAGAAACCTTCAGGTTCAAACAGTGCGATGCTTTCAGAAGTTTAAGTTCTGTCGTTTAAACGGCGAAGATGCAGGTTTTGAGGGGTTCACTGTAAGGATAGATCTGTAGCTAACTAGAAAGGCACAAACCAGAAAGTAAAAACATAGAATCCACTCATACCAGTATGAGCACTGAAAGTTGCACTGGAATTTTTCTTTTGCATCAGCAGTTAATCTGCTATGCTAATACAACCGACCCCCGAAAAAATCCCAGAATACATTGCTGTAAACGGACCATCGTTTCTGTCATCAACATATTTCTATTATTCTCTTCGCTTAAGATGTTTCATTTTCCCTTCAAACATGACAGAACCAACACCCCCTCACAGAGTTAATACAGTGCTATATGTGCAACATGAAGACGTGTATGTAATTTGTTGTCATGGAGATTGTTAATAGGCCACAGAGGTGCATGCATGGACTGCTTTAGAGTCTAAAATCTGGATCAGATCGACTAAAAACAGTCAGTGTGTGTGTGTGAATACAGAACGTACTGAAAAACATCCATCTCACCAATACAGAACGTTCTCTTACATATATTCATCTTAAAAAAAAAAAAAGGTAAGACATGATGCACATGGTATATACATTTACTGTACAACGGTAACTTTATGATGGACGAACATTTTGTTAAATAAAGTCTATTGCAGCCCGCTTAAGTCTCTTTGGATTTTCTGTCACTTTTCTGTCTTTACCTTAATTTCTATCAGTCCTTAAAAGAGAAAAGGCAGAAAGTCCAAAAGCTGGATTCCAACAACCACCTTCTTCTCAGTATCCTTCCTTGTTCAAAGAGCTGTTCAGTTTCCTGTCTTGTTTTCTACTGGAAACTCCTTCCACTCTGGTCTCTGGTTCATGTCGCAGCCTCCCTGTTGGACCCGATTCAGTCCAGCTTTCGTGCTCCAAGTTTAAGAGGCCCTTTAGCAGCTTTACGTTCGGCCCGCTTGGCCTCCAGCTCTTTTCTCCTCTCCTCTCGTTTCTTCTTCGATAGCTCTGACTTGCTGAGATCTGAGTTAAAACAATCATTTATACTTAATGACTGAAGGAGAACAAAGTTTATATAACAATTACAGATGTATTTATTGTATAAACTATTTAATTTATTGTTAAATATTATTTTCCTTTACAGTTATAATAAAGTTGGTCTAAATACACAAATTCCCAGTACAATAATTTAGATTTGGTTGTGATCTGACAAAAACGTGAAAATATTTCAGTTTCAATGCTAACTGGCCTTCTTTCACAAGCTGTTTTTGTCACCTTCAGTTAAATGGAACTAAAACTAGAATAACTTTGGTGCCATAATGCCAAGTTAAGGTTCTTAACAGAGACAGAGAGCACAGCATAAAAAAGCTGCCAGTTCTTCCTGATATCTTAAAATGTTGAGTAATTCCCCTTAATATGTGACGCCTTCATTTTAGTGAGAACCTGAAACTTTGATTTCTGAAGCTTAATAGCACAATGTTAGCACTTTAATATGTCCTGCATCAAGGACATGATAAGGGATCTCAGCTGAAGGACTCACTTTGGCCTCCTTCCACAGACTCCCAGCTCTCGGTCCCCCAGTCTCCTATCGTCTCTGAGCTCCAACCTTCTCCAGCCTGTTCAAAACAGACATAACAACAACATCAGTGAGAAGGCCGCATTTCTATCATAAACAGCGTCCCAGCACTGTGCTTGGACCATATTAGAATTATTTAAGTGTTTAGATGATTGCTGGCAAAAAAAAAAGAAAAAGTTAAAAGGCAAATTTATCTGATTCGGTTTTTAACAATCATGGTGGCCCACACCTTTTTAAAATAAACACTATCTGACCGCAGCAGAAAATATAGATGAACAAACGTATCTTTCATTTTGTTTAAATTTATATTCAAACAGGTAACAGCGAATCAGGAATAAAGAATTACTTTTAAATTAAACCGTAAAACTTAATAGGATTTTTTAAAAATATAAAACAGCATCAATTTTCCCCATCAGATATTAGTATTATAATTCCTGTAAATCATAACATGTATTAATGGTTAGACACATAGATTTAGCAAAATATATAAGCTGTTTAAAAGCACTTAGTTGCAGCATATATCAGGTTTTTTTACCAGCTGATTATTTACACTGTCTGCTACTAACAGACATGCTGTATTAAAGATGGTTTTAAGCCAATAAGAGTGATGAGCAACATGAATTTAGATTTCAGCCCATGAAGTAGGAGCTTTCCAAACATTCTTTTTTGTTTTATAAGCATGGTTAAAATGAAACCGTTTCAATAAATTAAGCTTTATTTTTTATGATAAACTATAAATAGATGTCTGTTATGGCTCTCTACACATACCAGACATTATTTGGAATGTACGTACACCACTAAAACAATCTCGTTGGCGCCCTCATCAGGTTAAAGGAAGTCACTGCATCTGATTTTGTGCCATTTGCTTAGTGAGGAATGGTGGATAAATGATTTCAGCAGCTCTACCCAGGGAAGCTGCTCTACACTAACTAGCTCCTCCAACACACCATGGTTTACATTTTCTTCATTATAAAAGTACATTAAAATATTTAATGTATTACAGTAAAAAAACATAAAAAAAACAAGTGTAAATCATCTCTCCAGCCTAGTATTGATTTGACATTAGTTGATTCAGTCACATGGCATAAGCCAGATTTATAGTCTGTAGTTCAGAAAGTCAGAGTCAGAGGCTCAAACTGGTCCGGCTCAGGGCCAATAGCCTCCTCTCCTCCCCCCCGTTTCCTCTGTCCCTGATGAAGATGTTGGAGAGAAATCCTCCAAATACAAGTTAAATCCCTTTAACATTTTTGAATAATAAATAAAGAGTTTTATATCCCAGTCCTGATTCAAAACTTAGATGTCTGCCATAAATTCTAGTGCTACCGAAGCTCTGCAGATGACAGAGCGATATGACCCAATGATCCACAATGAAAAAAACGTATTTAAACATCAGACGTGGGTTTGTATCTGTATCTCCTGGTTTGTTCCTTGTTGGGATCTCACCGTGGTGGCAGACGTGCTTCTCTGCGACACGCTGGCGAACAAGTCGTTCTGATTGGCGCCCTTCCCGGTGCCCCCTTCCCAGTTGTACTCGCTGGCTAATCGGACACCTTCAGGCAGAGGCAGGTTTTTACTGGCAGGCCTCACATCCGTCTCCTCCTCCCCCCAGTCGTTGCCCCAGCCTTCCTCGCCCGCCGAGCTCTGCCCTTGGCCTTCCTTCTCGTTGGACCAGCTGTCGTCAGCATCCCAGCCTGAACTGCTCCAGTCAGAGCTCTGCTTTTTAACCGCCATAGAAGCAGAGGATCTTCCAGCCTATATGGTGAAAGAAAGATTTTAGCTAAAGCTCAGATTCATTCAACAATACCCTGCACTATTTGAGCTGACGGGTATGATGTCATTAAACAGGTAATGCTTCAATAAGCAGAGAATATAGCTGAATTGAGGATGGCACATAAAGAACCCCTACTCCTCTATCGCTGGCCTTCTTTTTGGACGATGCAGTTCCAGACCAGTCTGTGTTCCAGTCATCAGCCTGAGCTTTCCCTGGCTCCTGGACAGAAAGAAACGGCTAATCCAGTTTAATCCCGTCTACGTTCATGAGAATGTGGCATCAGAATAAATAGGTGTACCTCCAGGCTGCCCCAGTCCTCCTCTTCGTCCCAACGCTCTCCAATCTGCTCCTCATCATTGTCTGTGGCTTCATGGGTCTGAGACTGGTTGGCAGGGTCAGAAGCACTGAGCTGAGCTGAGGGGGATTGTTGGGTTTTATCCTCAGCACCTAAAAGATTGAAATTATTACCACAAACAGAATAAGGATCAGGGGGTTACAGTCCAATCACAGCCCAACATCTGGACCTTCTTAGTTTATCTTAACGAAATAAAAAGCTGTACCTTTACTTAAGGCTGATGCTCCATCAGTGGAGGGCGTGCTGGCGTTCGTCAGACCACCACCCTCCGATGCTGGCCCCCCCTCGGCACCAGGGTTATTGCGGATGAGTTTGGAGGTTAGCGAGGACACGCCGGTCACGGCCCAGCCGGCCCAACTAGAGGCAGCGCCTGCTGGCTGAGCGCTGGACCCCACATCTTTCTCTGAGGCAGAGCAGGAAGAAGAACCCAGAAATCAGAGATGCGCTTCTCGTCTTGTTTGTTCCTCTGTTTTCTTGATGCATTTTTCTTTTTAATTCGATTGTTATTGCTACGTTCCAACAAATCATCCAGCTCAGCACATATACTGTAACCATAGTGAACTATCTGCAGCAGGAAAACATGGCCACTGTAACCCTCCTCTGATATTAAGTTTAGAAACATTTCCAAAGTCCTTACCACTTCCCAAACTAGTTTGCTGTTTGAAACATCTGTCCCAGGGTTTTTTCTTAATTAGCTCATTGTTTGCTGCTGTTGAGATTTTGTGCTGTTCGGCAATCCTTGACTTTCTGCATCTGTTTCCCGTCCTTTCAACCCTTAGACTTCCTCACTCACACTAAGAATTATCTACTGCCTGGTTCCACCCCACTTTTTCCACACTGGTTTCTCCATCGTTCCACCAGGGATGTAAATCCCACCCATCATGGCGATTTGATTCACTATCCATTTCCTGACCCAACGATTCGATTATTTTCCATACCCAAGAATAAACCATGATACGATTCGATTAATTGAATAATTTTTTTTTTTTTTTTTTACTTACAGGCTAGACAATGTCTCAAATTTGAAATAAATCAATTAAAGCTGCAATATCGTTATGCATTTTATTTGAGAAACAACAGCAAATAACAGAAGTAGCAAAGTTTTATTCCACCTAGGCCTATGAAAACCTCATTCACTGAAAAATAATAATGCCTCTGTGTTTATGTGAGTGTGTGTGTGCAAGCGGAAAGAGGGTAGTGGCTAAAGGAAGCGAGGTAGAAGGGCAGAATAGCTTTAGCGCCACCTCAGCGCGGGAGTCAGAATTACGTCCAGGAGCAAATGGAAAAAAAATAGACCGGAGGAAAAAAAAAACATAAATCGATACTCTTATGGACGTGTGGATGCGTTGGATCGTCAGCTGTTGGATTGATGCATCGATACAAAGCGATTATTATTTACACCCTTAGGTTCCACCCCACCTGGTTTCTCCTTGGTTCCACCCCATGTGCTTTGTCACAAGGAGGGGTCGCTGAAAGAATCTAATGGACTTTCTTATTTAACAATCAGGTTATTTAAACTTAAAGTTTGATACTTAAAATCAAGTTGCTCATTATTTCATAACTTGGAATAAAATCAAAATATTTAAACAAAGATCTGAGATGAAAAAATCAACACCCCTTAAAATAACAAAGATGAATTACAAAAAATGGAGACTAAAACATTAACAAACAAACTGAGTTTGTGATGTTTTGCTTTTCAGACTGACCCACCACTTTCATCTAGACATCAAAGACATTTCAAAGTAATCTGTTATTATAGGGTTCTCGAAGCTAAAGATGTAGAGAAAACTATATAAACCAAGTTTTATATTCTTTTAGTAGAAAGTAGCTTAAAATGTTTAAACTCTGGGCAATCAGAAATGTTCTCTACCATCCAAAAACTAACAGTTGTTTACCTGAATTGTTGAAACTGATCTGAACATGACTGGATATGATATAAATAGATCCTGACAACATTCCCACACCTAAAACAAGCTGTATGACTGAATTTTACCGGAATTAAAGTCAACTGAATTTGGATCCAATTAAACCAGGCAGGAATTGGACTTGTATGTGTTAAAAGAAAGATGCTGTTTGGAGACATTTACTGTGAAGTGATTTTATAAATAAGATGAATAAAAACCTCTGAAAGTTCAACTTTAACATCAGACCCGGAAATATTTGTGAAAATGCAGAAATGTAAACTTTATGTTCTCTAAATATTAACCTAAATAAACAATTTGGTGAATTTGCTTTTGTTAATCAGACAATCCAGCTTTCAGCTTGTGAAATGTAGAGTAATGGAGGTTAGATGAAGGTTGTAAGGCTGCACTTATGAAACATACAGTCCGTCCCATTACTTTTTTTTTTTTTTTTTTAAATAAGTTTTTCTTTTGAGACTCTGCAGGTTAGATCAGGTGTTTACTTACCGATCTCAGCCAGCTTACTTGGATCTTCAGAGACTGTCTCCAGCTTGGAAAGGAAACTCTTGATGGCTTTAAAGGCCTGAGAAACAGAGAAAGGTTGGCTTGATCTGAGATGAAGCAGCGTCTGATAGCAGTATGTGTGCAAACGTTCCTCTACCAACTGTCAATCTGGGTTCAAGTTCTGTTTCTGTTCCAAAGTTACAAATTATGGCTCAAGTAGATGTTTAGGGCATAAATCAAAACTCTTATGCTTTGATTTCACTGCCATCAGTAAATCTATATCTAATACATATTTTAAATGCTACTGATCAGATTGCATTAAATGATACATGAACAACCTTTTGGACAGGTCAAAGTGAACCCAAACAGTACCTGCTCCCTGACGCCCTTATCAGGATCCACGGTGACGGCACAGAGGGTGGGCAGGATCCGGGCTGCGATCTCTGTAACACTGTAGTAGTTGTGTGTTGCTGCAAAGCCCAGAACACCAGCAGAACGCGAAGCAGGAAACGGGTCTTTAGTTGCTCGAGAGAAGGCAGAGATCAGAATTCTCTGTCGGGTCTGCAAAGAAAAGGACATTTAATACCTTTTTTGTGTGTTTTTTTTTCATGAATAAAAATACAATGAAAACAACCACAGTGTTTGTTTTACCCCAGCGTTGAGGTAGGAGGCGATTTTGCCCAAACACACGGTGGTGTTGCATCGGATCGGGCCCTGCTCATCTCTGGCCTGCAGCCGGGCGAAGTGACGCATGAGCTCCTGGTTCAAGTTGGTCTCGTTCAGTTTGGGAGCCAGCAGCAACATCGACTGAGGTGACCAGGATGGAAAAAGATGGAGGACTTAGGTCCAGAAGAGCGGACAAGGCTTCTACATTTGATTCTGTAAACTCCATACCTTAACGGTCTGCTCTCTGATGGCGGGGTTGGTGTCAGTGAAGCCATGAACAACATGAGGGAAAATCTGGGAATTAACAGCTGCCTCGTTAAGATACTGGATAAACTGCTCCATCTGGGAAACAGAAGAGAATAAAATTCATGGTTGGTGATAAATAATCACTTTCAACCTGCCGTATGTGGATGTTCATCGTTATTGGCTAAAGGAAACTTTGATCCCTAAAGTTTAGAGTTTAGTCTAAAATATAGATTTAACTCAATAAACAGATATATCAGATTACAAAAGTTTTAATGTTTTTTTATTTTTTTCCCCATACATATGCAGTCAGAATTAAACATATAAGCTTCAATAAAAGGAAAATAAGCCAAAAATATGTGAATACAAATATCAATTGTTGGGCTTCAGAGGAATCACATGAGCCATCGAGAAGCTTTCAGTTCCACTGTGATTTGACAGGGAATTATATTCTAGTTTAAATTATCTGGTTTCTTTGCACAGTAGCAGCTTTTAAGTTTAGTCATTTTAATGGGGATGGAGGCTGTTATTTATGTTATTAAATTCTTTAATAGTTTGGATGTTGATTCTGAATCATTTAGCAGTCTGCACACCAAACCTAAACTATCCTCCTCTGAAGAGAAGGAATTGATTCAAAAACTGATAACCACTAAGGATTAGGCCTATAAACTGGAAGTTAGTAGAACACCAATGTTACTGTCTCCAGTTAGGCATGGTTTATATTAGTCAATCTACCTTTTAATGTGTAAAACTTGAGTAATAATCCAGGCCTTCCAGAAAACTTCTTGAGAAGGAGAAGGCCACCTTTAAATGCACTAGTATGAAATGTGATCTACCTGCTGTAGGAGTCGTATTCTCATCGCTCGGTCTGTGGAGGAAAACATCTTCACGATGACTGGAATGATTTTCTGTTGGTATTCTTCTGCTGACAGGAACTTCCCCACCTGTAACACAGACAGTCGGTGATTTTCTTCTTTCCTAATGAAATTTTTCTGTTTGAAGCTTAAAGAGAGAGTCACAGTTGAATGGAGACATAACATGATACCTTAAATAGGGGCGTTAGGATGACAGCGCCTGCGTTTCCAAACTCAAAGGCTGTGAGCAGCTGAGGCAGGACTTTATGTTTACAGAAGTCTTCGGGAAAAGAGTCTAGATGATCGTTAAGATCCTGAAAGAACTGCTGTTTCTCAGCGGGGTCCTTAATCTGGCAAAGAACAGTTTAAAGATGTCCTCGTCATTTTTAGAAACCACTTTATTTCATGTCAGAAACTCTCTTTTAAATCAGTAAAACTGAATTCAGTTAGCAGACTCGATAGGCCCTGACATAAAAATGTTTTTGGTTTTTAACTATCCAAAATAAAGCTGACCTGGATCTCCTCCAGGAAAAGGTTGCTTTCCACAAAGCTGTTGCTGAGGAATCCTCCAGGAGCCCTGCAGTTCTGGAGGAAGCGGCCTGGGTTGGGTCGTGCCCGGGGATTAGCCCCGACTAGCTCACAGTAGTGGGGGACCAGGGTCTTTGGAATCTGTAGAAAAACAAAAAAATAAAATTAAATCACCAAAATATCAATCAATCAATCAATTAAACAGGGAAATTATTAATAAAAGACATAGTTTGGTAAAAATAATATTTAAAACCTATCTACACCTAGCAGCATTTTTTCTTTTCTTTTAAATCAAAGATCAAATTGGAAAAAAAAAAAAAAAAAGTCTTAAATAATTTGATAAGGACAAACAATGATGCTGCAAATACATAATAAAAAATGTGTTGGTTATTAGGAGCCAACATACCTTTCCCAGAGATCTGAGGGATGATGTCCGAGGCAGCGGTCCATTAAAAACCTCCCATATCAGACATCCCAACCGCCACACCTCTGCTGTCCTGGAAACCAAAATAAAACCAGATCAATATCTCTGCTATCCACCTGTTAAAATGTCCTTTGAAGGCCCTCTGTCCTCACCATTTCTCCCCACTACTGTTGGGCGTCTCTGGTGGGTCGTATTTCTCCATATCAGGGTACACCGCCTTCGGGCCGGGGAGAGAGACCCCACTGGGGTCACCCTGCTCAGGAGCCACATGATCCAGGGCACCCAGCTTCCACTCTCCTGCCCGATCCACAAAAACAGCCCAAATGCCCAGGTTGTTATGAAGCAGGTGGCAGTCATTGACCAGAAAACTCAGAGCTTTCTGTAAGGAGAAAGAAACAGCAAGGAATACAGGGCGAGGATAACTTTTAGCAAATACTGAAGGATCTGCTAAACAAGATGTTCCCTGACAGGATCAGATATTATCTCAGCAGATTCTTACTACTATTTGGTGCAGACCCCAGGAGATCTCCAGTTCCCCGACGCCGCCCTTCTCAGCCTGGGTCTTCAGGTGAACTGCTAGAGGGGTCACCTGCTCGGTGACCACATAAAGGCTCTTATCTGTCTGCCAGAAAAACAAATAAAGAAGCAAGGATGAATAAAAGTGGGGTGTTTTAAACCTACAAATATTTGCTCCACTACTGCAGTCTCAACAGACTCCTAAAAATTCTCCTTTTTCATGTTAGTCCAGTCTACCAGAGCCTCCAGTTCTTTGTAGCTAAATGCTAATCCTAGCATAATCCAAAGTTGTATAAATGGTGTAAAGCTTTACATGGTGTACAGTAGTGTGAATAAATTGATGCATGGAACTTTTACAGCACAGGAAAGGGAATGGCCATTATGGTGTATAACATTTGGATTGGAAATCGTTTGAATTGGAGCGATTCAAGAAGAATTTAAAAGGTAAGACCTTTTGCAATCAATTCACGGGGCCCAATCCTACATTCTCCATATTTATACAGCAAAGTGAAATACTGCTAGTTAGTATCAGCATTGGATTATTAAAGAGCAACCAGAAGACTAAAAAGACAACAGACATATTTTACAGAAGCACCTCTATCAGCAGAACAGCAGCGTAGTCTAAAAAGCACTGAGGTGTTAAACTCATAAAGGTTATAGGGAAACATCCCCTAATAATCCAAGGGTAATGAAAACAAAACATTGAAAATACTTTCTGTATAATAATCCTGTTACAAAGAAGAAGGTTGGGGATGCACTACATATATATCTCCTATGCACCTTTCTCTTCCTCCAGCACCTTCTTCTTCTCCTTTGACTATTTGAACTGATGTAATGAGTAAATTTCTCCACTGTGAGATCAATAAAGTCAATCAATCAAAGAAGCAAATGGACTTTCTCCATTTATAATCCATTTCTTTATTCAAACTAGGGCTAACACATCTCTCATATTAATCGTGATTAATCGATTATTTAAATAATCGGCAAGTAATTTAGTAATCGATTGATCGTTAACTGAAGTAAAGAGACTCTAAAACATCTCTTTAGCTGACAGAGCAACAGTAATTATACAAAAATTGCAACAACAAAAAAAAAATACATAAATATTTTGTATTTTAAATCTTAAAAAAAAATATCCGTTAATATGCTCTACCCAGAACTCCGAAAGTGGAAAAGCTTTTGATTCACTTGCTTAAATTCTTTTTAAAAAATTTTCTTTTAGGGTGCTTTTGCTATCCGATTATTAATCGAATCGATTGGCAAAATAATTGTTAGTTGCAGCTCTAATTCAAACATTTAGGACTTTTTAATAACCTGAATGGTTTAACATTGTAGATCTACACAGGGAAAGCATACAGACTTTTTACACATGCAATGTTTGTGTAAAAATGTCACTTTCGAAAAATCTAATATATTTCTGTCTATTTTTAAATATTTTTCCAAAAAATATTATTGTTGTAAGTAATAGTATAAAATGTAAACATAATTTTAGAGCAGCTTATCAGAGACTTTATGCTTTGAATATTTAATCACCAAAACGCCTGCATATCTCCTATCAGATGGATAAAGAAATGCACATATACATGGATGGATGGACTGAGACAATGGCTAAAGACCAAAAACCCATCCAGATTATGAAAATAAACCGAATCTCCATCCTTGCGGTGTGAAGCAGCTCTATACTGTAGGATCCAATACAGCCATTGAAGATGTCACATTATCACACACAGACAAACAGCTACCATTAAATAAATTTAGGAGACAAATGAGGAAGGTGTGCTGCTGCTTAACTAGCTTCTAAAACAACAGTACAAATAGAACTGCTCACTCACCTCCCTCTGAACATAAAGCATGGGCAAAAAAAGCACATGTAAGAAAAAGCTGAACATCTTTCAGTGCTGAGGCTTAAAAAAAAGACTTTTTAAACAAATATATGAACAATATGACAGAAAATGCATACCTCCAGTCCATCTACATATGCTAGGATGTTAGGATGACGCAGGGTCTTCATCCGCTTGAAGGCAGCTTTGGCTAACTGGCTCTGCTGCTCTGTCCCCTGGGCCACCTCATAGACAAACACAGACACCGGATCCCCGGAGGTCTGAAAAAAGCGACCAACGATTAAACTATTAAACAACAACACTGAGATCAGATATTAAATGCTAGAAACTAATCAATCCGTTCATCTCCTGAAAGGAGGAAGTTGGCGCTCAAGTGTCATCTGATCCTGCGGTAAAAACGATGAAGGGGAAAGATGGTCTGAATTTATTGTTTTAAATAAAATGACAGCATTGGAGTCAGCAATCTGTATCAGTTTAAACGCGAGACAGGTCATTTATTTAGACGTTATTGTAAATTAATTCGCTTTAAACAAGGTGACGTGGCGAGAAATGCGTGTCTCTGCAGGAGTAAACACCGATGCTAGCTTCACTTGGAAAGAAAACACCCAGATTAAAAAAATCTACGGTGGCATTGAATGAAAAAAACTAAATCTGAGAACATGTTAACAGTCCGTATCAGGAGGACAAATTAAACTCTTGGTTTTGTTTTATTGCTTTGATGAAAGGCCTCCATAAACAGATGAGCTAAAGCTAACAGTTAGCGAAGGATCCGCAACCTTTACCTTTCTCTTCCCCCGGTGCAGGGTCCATATTCCCGACTTCTCTGGGCTGTCTGGGAGAATTTCATAAGCGAAGTCTTTGACGGGATCCCTGGCGAAAAAGGACCACATTTCACTTCGCTCCCAAACCTCATCAAACACTTACAGAGACACGGCGGCAGAGCTCTGCAGACTGATGCCTCAGAAGCGGCTAGTTGTTGGCTAACGGGGTAACTCAAATTGGAGCGGATGAAAAATAACTCCGTGAGAACCACGATTCACAACAATCGTTCCGGAAATCAGTTCCGTCTGTTTTTTTAACAGTACCGGTCATCTTCCAAAAAACTACTTTAAAATTGAAAACCTAATTTTACATAAGACGTATATAATTTATATTTTGCAACCAGAGGGCAGTAAAAAAATATATATATATATATATTTTTTTTATCTTTTAGATCATCTGACCAACTTTTAGTATCAGACAAAGATAACCACAGTTAGTAAACAAAAAAAAAAGCAATTAAAATCTTATTTAAGGGGGAAATCTACAACCGACTTTGCCTATATGGAAAAGTACATGCCCAATCAAATCATATCTAGAGAAATTCAAGAGCAGACCAGCCGCAATTGATCTCTGTTACTCTTGAGTTGGTTAGGAGATGGCCGCTCACACTGAGCCTGGTTCTGCTGAAGGTTTCTTCCTGTTAAAAGGAGTTTTTCCTCTCCACTGTCGCTACCAGCATGCTTAGTGTGAGGGATTGCATCCAAGTCAATGAGTCGATGTAATCAACTGGTTTTTCTTAGATAGAAAACTTTGAATCAATTTGACCGTATGATCTGGTGAACTGTAAAGCGTCTTGAGATTACGTGTTGTGAATTGGTGCTAAAGAAATAAACTGAATTGAAATTATGAAGCCACTGCTAATGCTTTTGGACTCCAGCAAACCACAGTATACACAAATAGAGTACTATGCAATGTTAATGAACCCTGCCAGGATAGGCATCCTACCGAAATCCCAAATTATTCCAAGAGTTTGTTTGTCAATCCAATGGTTAACAACAATGGTCAAACTTGCATGCTATGAGAAGGTCACTTATGGTCTTCTTGATAAGCTACACCAATATGACTGTACTTGGTCTGCATTAACCAACTGGCTGACTGTACCTTAATGTACTTTAATATATAAGTCAAATGATGGTTGGTGTGATGTTCTATGTAGGTGTGCTTGTTTTGGTGTCAATCAATAAATAAATATGTATTTATATAGCACTTTACAACAACCAGCAGGTACCCAAAATGCTTAACAAAATGAGTAGAGTCACAACATACAATAGAAAGAGTGAATGTAGAAAACAGTAAAATCAAAAGTTTACAAAGATAGTGAAGAATGAAATTGTCACCCACTGCTAAGTATGAAAAGTCAGCCTAAACAGATATGTCTTGATTTTTGTGACTCCTCCAGGGTGTTTGAAATGAACCCAGAACTATATCTAAAAAACAAAAAACAACAACAAGCAAACCACTGGCCTACCTTATCTTAGGGCCATAAAAAAATATATATATATAAATATATATATTTAACATAACTAAAAATAGTAAAACTCAATAAAAGGGTAAAATACAGCATGAAAATATGAAATCAGGCAATGATATGAATTTTATTAAGGTAAATAAACAAGGTCATACCAATTAGGTCCTGCCAGTGTTAAAAGCCAGCGAATAAAAGTATGTTTTGAGCTGTGTTTTAAACCTCTGTACCTGCAGAAGCTGCTGCTCTGCTGACCTGACGGACCGAGGAGGCAAGTAGAGGTGAAGAGTGATAAGATGGGGTAGGGTTATTTTGGCACTTAAAAACAAAGATAAGGATTTTAAAATCAACTCTAAAATGCACAGGCAGCCAGTGGAGCGAGCCCAGGACAAGAGTGATGTGATCATGTTTCGTAGAACCAGTTAAAAGTCGCGTTTGCACCAGCTGTTTGCGAGACAGCAAAGACTGGCACGCACCAACATCTTTTTGATCCTATTAAAACATCTCCCATCATTTTTACCATTCATTCTTTAATTTTTGTTTGATAACACACCAATATGGGCTGGTATCCATAGAAACACCATTGTCTGATGTAATCTGACATAATGTCTTTCTACACTGCACCCCCATACAGATAAAAAACAAAACTCTTTATTAGAAATAGGACCAAGCTGAATATACGGTACTTATTAAATCTCCATGTTGCTTGGTGCATATTGGTCAAACTACAAGAGAGTTATTACATATTTCTGAAAAGATATCCTATACCAGAGCTGCTGGACAATCCATTATTATTACAGCTCCAAATTTGTCACCATGTGAACAATGGCTCAGCAGTAGTCTTTCAGGTGTACAGACTTCACAATAGGCTCGCTCAATTTGAATATTTAGGGGCATAGTCTCTTAGGGATGTACTAAATTATGTTGCTAGGGGTGTAGCTATACTTTTGTTCTGAGAGAATCATTTTAGACTGTTATATAAACAGCATACATGCTTCTTTTCATTGTGTCAAAGCAAAATTTCTCCAGTGTGAAAAGATATAGTTAAGCATCTGCAAAAATTCTGCGGTGTACTTACTTTTTTGATACACTGTACAGTATCTTCGTAACCTTTCCTGACCACAGAAGAATGACCAAAATTAAGGAAGGATTCTACAATAATGCCGGTAACATTTTAGGCTACATTTCACATACGTAACTTGGGAATAGGGGGACAAATTTTCCCCCATTCTTTAATTCTGTTGATGTTCCAGACTGCACACATTAAAAAAACGCCCCTCTGGAGCAGATTAAAGGGATTTTGTTAACAGAGAATTGTAATGTTCAGGTATGAGTATGTTAGAGCTAGGCCTGTCAAATATTTGCATTCATTTGAATTACATTGCCTGAAGACGTCTTGCTACGTCCTGGATCCCTTCTTTAAAAAAAACAAAGAAAAAAAAAAACAACCTAACTTTTAGTAAAAGAAAAAATTCAGTTAGGACAAAAACAGATCAGATTTTGCATCACAAACCACTGATTTAAACTATTCTTTTTCCTCTCTGCATCCTACATCTTTTCTGGTTTTAATTACTAAAAAAATAAAAAGTTATACCAATAGCCTTCTAAATGAGCACATTTTCCATGATTTTACTCGTATGAAACTAAGACTTTCCCAGCATAAGGTATGAGGAAGATATCAGCAGGATTCCACCAAGCATCCCAGTTCAACAGTTCATTTAATAAGATTTATCTAAAGGTTTTCATCAGTTATTGAGTAAATAGGTTTAGCTGTAATTTAAGGACATATTCTAATATATCTGCAATGTGGGAACTATAAATATATATTTTTTAATTGCTATTTTGCACAGCTTGCTTAACTAAGGATTTCTTTGCTGTTGAATATAAGACATTTTGCCAAAATATATTTATATACATACATTGTTTAGATTGATCTATCTTTCTACCCCTTTTCTATCATTACATTGGCTTTTATTTGTTCATGCTCCTAGTGATTCATTGATCCCAGTGGTTGTCACCTTTATTCCACTCTGGATTCTCATGAGTGTAGTCTTTGATAACTTAATAACAAAAAAGAAAAAATGGTGTTGAAAAGTTTGATATTCATTTTTTTCCCTTTTTATGTCAACTATCACGGTTGCTAAGTGACAGAGTTTATGGCAGTAAAAGCTGCGGATGGCCAGACCGGTTTGAGTTCAAAGCCAGAAGTCTTCAGATCTCTTTATTTTCATGGATTATGAAGGATCCAGTGCAGGTCGAACAAGTCATTGCAAGATGCAGCCCATGAATTCGAATTCAGCCATTTTTATTTTTTTATACGAAGTAAAGACTGTATGCTTAGCGGTGGCAATATGGTGACAAGGGCTCTTTGCAGCTTGGCAGCGTGTTCATACTTCTGTACATTTATGTTTCCTTTAGTAGAAAGTGAAGTTATCTGTTCAATAGATGGATCCAAAAAGGCATTACATAGGTCCACATTTAATAAAACGTATAACCTACCCTTATGGGGAGACCACAGAGTACATCCTCAATGGAACATTTTATTTCAAATTAAAAGATTCAACTGGAGTTTATAAACATGCTTTTATTAACAGGATAAAAAATGTGAGCAAGGTTTTATTCTTATACAGACAGCTGTTACTTTGATCATTCAAAGCAAGTCAGTGTGTAAATCAATACAAAAAAACCCCCCAAAACCTTTGAAATAATTTGCATTACCTCAATTGAATTTAACAAAATTTAAGTAGAACTGATAAATCCACCCACCCTCTTTAGTCACATGCCTACTGGAACAGAAAGCTTTACTGTAGTAACCTGACAGAGGAGCTTTACCCAAACAGCATACTGAAAGCAAGACACCGCAGGGACTTGAACCCTGTCCTGACAAAGTCAGGAGTGCCACCACCGGAGTCTTTTGCTTTTTTGTATTAGCTTTAAGTTGGGCAAAAGCAAAACCTGAAGGAACAAAGTTTTTGTTCCTCCAGGAAAAGAAAACCCCTCAGCACCACGCTGCTCTAATCCTGACGACAATGGACAGTTCTCTTGATCGTGAGGCTGAAACTAGAAGACAGAACCGTTTCCCCGATCCCAGTATTCCCCACAGAGATATTGGCATTTGACTTATTTCCAATTATGACCATAAAAGCAAAGCCACGGTACCAGGATTCCTGTTCATACACAAAGCCATTCCCTTTTCATTGGGGCAGGACTTGATGCTCAAATCAATGCTTCTAAAGCTGCAACAGGAAGGAAAAAAAACAGGACAGTTTAGGGAACCCCCCCACCCCCCATATTAACCCCAGACTGTATAATTATGCCAAATTATCGTTTTCAGATCTGTACTTAACAATGTTGAAATCTTCCACAAATTAAAGTCTGATCCCTAGAGGCTGGCTGAACTCAAGTCATCCCGTTACTCTGCTGATGCTTAAGCTGCTTGGCTCAGTAGCAAGTTTAGCTGATCGCAAAATCTGAAAGGGAGAAAAAAGAGAATAGCGTTGCACCCCCCCTCCCCCAAGAAACACCCTTTACCATTCACTATGGCAACGGAGGACTAAATGAAATTTATGTTGAGTTGTGCAAATTAAATGTTATGCAGAGCTGACTTGCATGCAACATGTCGAGTTACACATTTAAGCAATGAGGGGGGAAAATAAAATCTAGGGAACCAAAATTACTTAACTTAGCACCCACGAGACTGAAGAGATGCAGTATTAGAAACAAGCTTGCAGTTCTTGATCTTAATGACAGGATTCTCAGTGTCCATCACAGGTTAGGCCATCCCAGAAGAAATTTAGAAATTTGGCAATTTGACCTGAGAAACCAGAGGGAAAGAAAAGGCACAAACACAAAAAGAGCAGGGCTTCTGCAAAGGACGCCAGGGTTCAGATTTAAGCTCAAGCGTACAGGGGGAGGGGGGGGGCGATGCTTCATTCAGAGGGTCACACTTTGTTGACAGCTTCCACAGATAACTTTGCATTCAGAGGCAGGTGAGATCGGAGTGGACAGACGAGAATGATCTGAAACAAAGTGATCTTCACAACACACCCACCACACATTTGACACAATACAAAGATTTGTGTTCTACTCATGTGGTTTTAAAAGATGCAAAGCAATAAGGCCCCTAGGGCAAAGAGGTATTTACTAGTAAAGCATTGTTACTGATGATTTCAGGTTAACATAGCCAGTTCCAAGATGTATTTGTTTACTACATATAGCAAAAGATTGGGTAAGATAAGCCAGCTTCTTACTACATGCTCCAGGTTAGAGGACTTCACTTGTGCTTCAGTCTTGTTATTTGGATTTCTGTAAAGAGAAATGTAGGAACACGCGGAACCAAAACATGTGCATGTCCTAAAAGCAACACATTTGCGTTGCATTTTACTCCAAATAAAAGCTGCACCATGCACAGCTCTCCTCAGCACCTTTAATTTGCCAACTCTGCACAGTTGCGCAGTTAAGTGAAATTGGGTGTAAGCTGCCACTTGCACAGTTGCACAAGGGCTGGTAGCTGAGGACTAACTCTTCTCTTAAAACTACAAAGAGAAATCTGACCCTTTAAGAGCAAACTGCATGTAGGTCATAGTTCAAAGTGCAGGCAGATTCCTGTGCTGTCCAAGGTAGACTGCTTTCTTCCTTTGGACTTCTGCAAGATCAAAAAAGAGACAAGACACCCAAGCTCCCTTCCCACAGTATCGTAGAACTGACTGTTGTTATCCTTACCCAAATGCTTTACTGCAGATAATGTCAAATCAATGAATTCTCCATGTCTTCCTCTTATAATAAAACTATTAAGAAAGCACAACAGTGCCATTTCTGAAATAGAAGTATAGCAAGTTGCTTTCGTGGCAAGAATAAACAACGCACTAATGTGCACTTATGATCGTCCACTTTGGGATGATTATTCATCTTTCCAGAAGTTGTTAAATGATTCAACTTATCTGCCTTCAATTTCCACTTTCATTTGAGCCCAGGTCACATCCGTGCTCTACACCAAGCTCTAGTCATACCTGAAAAAGCACAAGAAAAGCTCCCCACACAAGCCCCCAAAAAGAACAAATGCATTCCAAAAACTGTAATCACAACAAACTAAGCATTTATTATGCAAAAATAAAATCCTTTACAGATAGTTCACTCGTATTGTCAATACAAGGCACAGCAACTAATTGCAAAGGAATTGCAATGGAGGCATCTAGCCAAACAATGAATGTTAACGTAAATGTGAACACATTTAGTGAGCTTACGTGACGCTCGATGCGCAAGGAAACTTGTACAAACAATGAGTTAGGAGAGTTCCTGATGGTCTTGGGTATTGGAAAGCACACAGGACACAGCACACTGAAAAATGCAAAGGGAAAAGCCTTCTCCCCACGAACCCTTCCCAATACAAATATTTACAGAGCTATCGGACAAATACTGGTATTACAAAAATTGTCAACTACCTCAACTGAAGGACTTATACATTTCATAAAAGAGCTTCCACATTATGTATTTGAATACCACAGGCCTGTTACTGGGAGTTCCTTCCAACAGATGTGGACTTGGATGCAGAATTATTTGGTGGTTGGGCCTTTACATAAATCTGCAAAAGTCAAAGAACACATTCCCCCCCACAAAGGAAACTACATATCAAAGATAAGATTTGTTTTAGAAAAGAGACAGATTACCGCACTCTGGGACAAAAGTAGCTTCTCTAAATCCAGCAGACTAGCTTTGTGGAGTTGCTATCCGGTATGGCAAAGTGTCCACTTGAATCTTGTTGGGTACACCTGGATGAATCCTATTCAAGCCCATTTTATACTGGCATATGTGGAGCTGTAAAGTCTAGGGAGAGACTGATTAAGGCCCCACAACCCACCCTCCCACTAATCGTCCCATACAAGTAGCCCCATGTAAAAACATTGTTCCAACCAGTAAAAAGAATTTAACATAATTGATTTTGTTAAATACAAGATACCTTCCTACACCTTGTTAAATCAGGGCAGTAGCATATGATCCCAATCCTTAGCACTACAGTACGCAAGATGGGCTCAACTTGTACAGGGAGGCTACCAGGGAGCTTTCGATGAACTGCTTTAGGGGGACATGCCTGTAAAAGAAAAACTCCAGACACATTTTAACACCCCACATCCCCCTCCCCTAAACCCACTTGTAAGAACCCTTAGAAGGCCATGGACAACTAGTCCATTAATTCTTTTAGCGCAAGTATTACAAATAAACTTATGTACAGGATAGTTACACCACATGTACATTTCATGCATTCACTCACTGCTTGGGTTAAGAGGTAGTTGTAGCTTAGCTGTATCAATCTGGGAGTTGATGTTTTTGCAGAACACACGAATTGGCTGCACAGACGACCATCCATTCTCAATCCAGTGCTGTAAACTTCTCAGTAGATGACCTATTCAACGATAATGGATTGCCTTTCCTTCCAGCTGGGGAGAACTATTGATCGCAGGGGGGGGGGAGTTGAAGTCCGAACAAGTAGCTCCTCTTGCCAGCACACAACCAAGGCATTCATCACAGCAGACACCACCAATATCATGCCACAGCAAGAGGATGTGACCACGGTACAAAACACGCTTTACACGGCTTGCCTGAAAAGAGGAAGAGAGAACTGTGCGAGAAATTGTGTTCTACAATAGCTTAAAGTGGCAATGAAACCAGGTTTCAGAGTGTTACAGGATACCTCAGCCCAAAATACAAACCAATGCCCTTCTGTACACTCCTGATGCTAGTGGCTGCGTGCCCATCCCACCCTTTTGGCACCGAACCGCTGTGGCGCTGGCCTCTCATCTACTCTGCCCTGTGCTTCTGGCTCCCTCTGGTGTACACTTGTAGACATCTCAAGATCACCTCGCCCTCTCTGCTTCTGCCTCCAACGCCCTCTGGCCTCCTCCTGCCTGGCTCGCCACTGGTCCTCCAACTCGAACGCCCTCTGGCCTCCTCCTGCCTGGCTCGCCACTGGTCCTCCAACTCGAACGCCCTCTGGCCTCCTGCTGCCTGGCTCGCCACCGGTCCAACTCGAACGCCCTCTGGCCTCCTCCTGCCTGGCTCGCCACTGGTCCTCCCACGCCCTCTGCCTGGTTCCACTCTTACGATTCTGTTGCCACGCCGGTCCTGAATCTTCAGCTTGAAAGCTTAACTAAGTCCATTCCTCCCCAAATAACTGAGTCCATTTTCCCAAAAAAAAAAAAAAAAAAAAGTCTTCTGTCTTCCATAAAAAAATAAATAAATAAAAAAAGGCAAGAGAAAAACTAAAAAACTTGTGATCCACTTGATACATTAGGCTCAGACATTTTTTCATCCAAACAGGGTTTTGAGCATTTTGAGAGCTTTGCATTTTTTTTTTCTTTTTTTTTTTTTTTATAAAGCTCAATAATTTTATTTTTTTTTTTTTACTTTTGAGCTTCATTTGTTTATTTTTTTTAAGCTTCATTCTTTTTTTTTTTCTTGTGAGCTTCGTTCTTTTTTTTTTTCTTTTAAGCTTCGTTCTTTTTTTTTTAAGCTTTGTTCTTTTTTTTTCTTTTAAGCTTTGTTCTTTTTTTTCTTTTAAGCATGATTCTTTTTTTTTCTTGTAAGCTTCTTTTTTTTCTGGCAAGCTTCATAATTTTCTCTTCTTGTAAGCTTCATAATTTTCTCTTCCTGTAAGCTTCATAATTTTTTCTTCTTGTAAGCTTCATAATTTTCTCTTCTTGTAAGCTTCATAATTTTTTTTTCTTCTGTAAGCTTCATAATTTTCTCTTCATGTACACTTCATAACTTTTTTCTTCTGTAAGCTTCATATTTTTTTTTCTTTAAGCTTCATATTTTTTTCTTCTGTAAGCTTAAAAATTTTCTCTTCATGTACGCTTCAAAATTTTTTTTTCTTCTGTAAGCTTCATACTTTTTTTCTTCTGAATGCTGAATAATTTTCTCTTCTTGAACGCTTCATTATTTTTTTCTTCTGTAAGATTAACATTTCTCCTTCTTTAGAGCTTCATCTTTCTTTTGAAACAATGCTTTGAGTTTCAGCTTTTATGTTTAACAGAAGTGTATAACCGTATAAAAAAAACAAGTATAAAACTAAAATTTAGACTTTAGAACTTAAAAATATGCCATTTAGATTTTTAAGACACCCCTCCCTCAAAGGTTTGCTTTTGACATAAGTATATATGTATAGCACCCCACTGCCGATTTAAAACGATACAAAGCTAGTTTTATAATGGCTAAGTTGCATAAAAATTCGGAATTATTCAGACCAGTATTTGAGTACTATAACAAAAACACGAAAGTAATTCATTTGATTAATTATCCATATTCATTAGGATAGGATAAGAATTGAAAACTTTGTAACTGAACCATACATTGTCTTTTTGTCAGCATTTTTAAGAGCAATAGCTATAAAGTTAACCCGACATTGCTCATATACAATAACAAAACTGATATGCATCATATCAAGTTAAAATTAGTGAGCTTTCTTTAAGCAGTTAGTTCTAGTCAAAATCTGAAGGGTCGGATCATGACTACCTTCTTTCTTAATTTACATATATAATAAAAAAAAAGAAGCTTACTTTTACCGTTTCTGTGTATCGGGTACCTTACTTCTAGAAGGATCCTGACCACTCCCATTGACTTCCGCTCACTACGTCAAGACGTTGTAATAACGCAACCGACATTTGCCAGCTTCTACGTCACGGCGCCCATATTAAGACAACTGCCCTTAACTATTAAAAACGAGGGAGGAAAAATAAAGAGAGCTTCTCGAAAAATATACATAGGGACAATAACTCCCTGATAAGTCTACGAGAACTTAATGCTTTAACACGTTGAAGATAATTACATCATCATTTAAATAAACTAGACTTCTTATACAAAAGCTAGAAATGCGCTTGGCAACCACTTAGGAAATAACCCCGAAAAACTGTAATTACACAAGAGTTCGAAAAGGGAAAAAAGTAAACTTCATATGTCAAACGTTAAAACGGTTAAAGACTGGAAAACGACAGGATAAAAGTTATCATAGTTTGCGAGGCAACTTGAATTTGCGAGGCAACTTGAAAAAAATATATACGTTTTCTGTTGTATAATAATTGAGTCGCCTATAAAAATGAAAAAATAACGAGGAAAAAAAAAATAGCGCGCCGACCTTTAATGTTCGCCTGATTCCCTACGCGTATCTTCTCGGTGCGACGATCTTTTGTGAAACGAAATGGCGCACCTCCTATTTATATTCATGCGCTCTGCTTGCGATTCGGCCAAAGTACCGACCCTTTGTTCATCCGAGGAAGAAGATAGTTCGTCTTCGTTTCTATACATGTGCTTATAGAAACATATGTTAAATAAAAAAGCACACCTGTGATAACTAAGACGACACAAACCTACTTGTAATCTAAATAAAAGCTGTCCACACACTATGATTGTACGATTGTAACCCATCGAGTAAACCGTATGAACATGTAAGGTAATTTTCATCTGGTTAAGGCCTAAGGAAACCGGAACCCGATGTATCAATGCTGTTTATTTTAATGATTGTCAGAATATTTCAAAATCAGAACTATTATGTATAATCTGTTTTTCGAACCGATATTTTTAAAAGAAAACAAACAGAAAACAGCTGACGTCACAGCAACGGATGAGGCGGATTAATCTTAAAAGCGGATAGCAGGGTGCTGCAGAACCGGACTAAACCGGAATGTGGCTGAGTGTTGTTGGATCTACTTTCCTTTTCACTGCATTGATAAGCAATTTGTTTTGATTAAAAAACAAAGGGAATCAGCAAACTCGTAATCTCCTGCAAACAGAGAGTTGACGAGAAACAGTGTTTCCTATTCCGGACTGAAATGTGCTGTATTGTCTGTTAGTTTTATTTAATATTTGCTGTATTTTGTCATTTGTAACTTACTATAAACCTCTATCCAAACCACTCTAACGTTAATGTTGAAATTATGTCCCTTTTAAATATACAGATTTTGTTTGTACAAAAAATGTAGGTTTGAAAACTAGAACAATCTAGAAACATGCCTGTTTCTTTTTTTTAAGTTTGGAAACTGGAAAACTACCAGGACAAAATGTGTAATTATCATGTCTGCCAGCAGGGGGTGTCGTGACGATACGTACTACTGGTCACGTTTTTCCCCAGCCCACTGATACAAATCCCATTTCTCCCTTCCCCCCTCTTTTCTAATGCAAAAGTTTCTTTAGTGTTGATTACATTATGAGAAACAAGTCTGGGCATCACTCCCTCATGTGTATTACTGCATTTCCCAATCGATTAGCAGCTGGTAGGTTGGGAGGCATCCTGAGGCCTAGTTTCAGCCCCATCACAAAGCCAATAAATAGATCCTTCTTCTCCTAAGCTGGATAGATAGTCAAAGCAGTGCAGACCTTGGTTAAGCAGACTCCTTTGTTAAAATGATGAAAAAGCCAAAGGAAGAATTGTTAATCCACATTTTCCCAACATTACAAATGAACATCATTATGTTAAAAGGGTTTTCTATTAAGATTTTTCAGTGAAAATTTAAATAGGTCTGAATGATAACTGTCTTAGTTTGTACAGTAAACTGCAGCAGTATTCATACCCATCACTTGTTAGATTGTGTCACACAAAAACCATAAACCTTTTTGTGTATTTGTATTTTGTAAAAATCACAACATAGTAGTCATGTAGAGTAGAATAACCAACAAAATACAACATCCATATGTTTTAGAAATTAAAATCTGGAACCTTTATATGAATTTACATGAATTCAGCCATTTGAGTTCATACTTTTTTAGAACTGCTATTGCCTCAGAGTCTTTTGGAGCATGTTTCCACCAACTTTGCAGATAAGCATATTCTAATATGTGCCCATTCTTCTTTAAAAAAAAAAAAAAAAAACTGAACATGATTGTACTTTTATCTAACCCTTTGATTTTACCTCTGGCTGTATGCTTAGGGTCACTGCGCTGCTAGAGGGAAAAAATCTCAAGCATTTTACAACCTTTTCTACTCTCGCATTCCCATTGACTGTGCCTATCATTTCCCGTATTAAATCCCTCAGGCATGATACTGTCACCACCCTGTTTCACTGTAGGGAAGTTGTATTGTTTTCTGTTGCCCACACGGGTAGGATACTGACCTAGAATCATATTTTTCAAAAACAATCATCATGTTAAAACTCGAAAGACATACCATTTACACAAGGTTCAAATGTTTTCAAATTGTGCTAAAACTGAATAGTGTCCATAATGAATATAAAAGGTTTGAAATGTTTGGGTTGCATGCCAAAATTTTGCGTAATCAGATGGCATTCAAAGCCTTTGAGTATATTTATACATGCCTCAGCTACATGGTTGCAGGAAACCTCGTAAAATCAATGGGGATAGAAAGGACAACTCAATAGTTTTGATGTTATTTTTTTAATACATTTTCCATATATTTATGGAAATGGCAGTAGGAATTTAACAATAATTGTTACATTAAAAAAGAACAATATGGCACAGATTTAAATATAAACACGAACATTTCAAGAAAAGTTAATTAGTGCCCTTAAACAGAGTTTGGTATAGATTTTCTTTTTTGTCATCGCCTCTGTAAGGACAAAGGTTCCACTCATTGTGTTGGTTCGATGAACATCCAGCTGCTCAGGCGTGATGGAAAATCAAGCCACCATCACGGACTTCATCCATTCCATTATTCTGCAGTAAGAAGCTGAAGGGGACAAACGTACAAAGGAGATTCAGAACAGCCGCATACATTGGAAATTACTGGGACTGAAATTTTTTTACATTTTACTTAAGTATTTTAAGAACTTTGCACCTTATTAACTAGACTTTAGAATTATTATTTTTTTTTGCAACATCTAAAAACTTGCGGAGTAATATTTTTCAAGTTGCATTAAACATGGGGGTTATAGACTTTGTTGTTATCTACAAAAAGGCTAGTCTTTTAGAGAAATAAAAGCCAAAATCTAGCCATCAAAACAATAACATTATCCGGTTGCATAACGGCATCGACAGCCTTGGAACAGCGAAGAGAAAAATAATGGATAATTTCTTCAAACCTGTTCACAGTCCTTCTACTGATCAAGCTAAGCAACAAAGGAACCACCACCACCACAATCATCATCACCACCACCAAGACCCTCATTCACAGAGGTAGGACTAGTTCCACCAAAGGAGAATGAAAACCATGCATTATCGAGCTTCATAGTAAAACGCAACTGAAACCAGTTGTTTACCTACACTGCATGTGACAGTGTTCTACTAAATTAGACAACCTTTCCTATTAGTGTTTAATTACCAAAATTCTTTTTACTGAATTCCTGAACAATAAGAAACATTTTTTTTCGTATGACCTTTTGTCCAACCCTAAGATTCACCTACTCCTAAAATAATCTTTAAACTGTATGAGTTATAGGAAACATTTTGAGTGTCCTTGCACATGCTTCTTACTGTATGTTGGTCCTTCTGACAGAACTGGTCTATTTGAGTCAGGTTTAAAGGTTGTCTTGCTTACATAACTTTTCAACACCGCAGATGCATTTTCTAAAGAACGAGATCCAGGGCTTTGCGATGACTACATAAATTACTACCCATACACATTTTCATAACTAACTTGGAAGTATGCTTCGGATATTTGTTTATTTTTAAAGACTGGTTTAGTGCCCAAGCTTTAACATTCTGTCATATTTATTCAACTACTGCTTCAGCATTTACACATGCTGTCCCCATTGTGGGAACCATTTAGTAAAGATGCGTTGGTCACTGCTGAAACTTAACACTCACATGGATTGATGGCTGGATGGCTGGATGGATGGATGGATGGATGGATGGAAGGATGGATTGATTGAAGGATGGATGGATGGGTGGATGGATTGAAGGATGGATGGATGGGTGGATGGATGGATTTAAGGATGGATTGAAGGATGGGTGGGTGGATAGATGGATGGATGGAAGGATGGATGGATGGATTGAAGGATGGATGGATGGGTGGATGGATGGATTTAAGGATGGATCGAAGGATGGGTGGGTGGATAGATGGATGGATGGAAGGATGGATGGATGGATTGAAGGATGGATGGATGGGTGGATGGATGGATTGAAGGATGGGTGGGTGGATAGATGGATGGATGGATGGAAGGATGGATTGATTGAAGGATGGATGGATGGGTGGATGGATGGATTGAAGGATGGATTGAAGGATGGGTGGGTGGATAGATGGATGGATGGAAGGATGGATGGAAGGATGGATGGATGGATTGAAGGATGGATGGATGGGTGGATGGATGGATTTAAGGATGGATTGAAGGATGGGTGGGTGGATAGATGGATGGATGGAAGGATGGATGGATGGATTTTAGGATGGATAGATGGATGGCTGGATGGATTGGTGGATGAAACTAAACTGGATTGGGGAAACTCTAAACTTTGGTCTTGCCTTTAAGTGTTGAGTTTGAAGTATTGCTTTTTTCTCTCAGAGCGGCTGTTTAGAGCATGACAACTCATTACACTGTAGATCATTTCAGCCTCTTAGCAGTTTCAGTGAACTGCTCTACCAAACAGGTTAATCTGTCGGACACAGTGGCCAATCTTCTTCCAGAACACTATAATCTTCTGGTGTGAATTCTACAGGCCTTGTTCATGGAATCACACAAAGACCCAGTGTATTTCAAATTTTAGGTTAGAAAACTCTAATTATTTCATATTTAAGCACATTTTGAATTAAGTGCTTAAAACCATAGGTTATAGTCAGACTGTGAGAATGACGTATGTAAATATTTAGTTTCAAATGTGTTTACAACCTATATTAAATTATTATTATTTTAACTCTTTTGTGTAGGTATACAACGCTTGATGACAATGATATAAATACAGATGACAGCCAAGGGCACCCTCGCTGCCACCAGCCTCGGTCATATCTCTATGACAGGCCTCACCATGATACCCACTATCTGTATCAACAAGACACTGAGAAGCTTTACAACCACAACACTTCAGTAACTCTTTCCAGGGCCTCTTCTTCCTCCCTCTCCTCCAGCTCATCCTCTTCTTCCACTTCTTGGCTCACAGAGACAAGTGCCAATGATCCCTACTACCTTCAGCAGGCTGAGCGGCCACAGCATTCCCTGTCTTGCTCCAATATCGCTGAGATGCGCAGAGCTTTTAGGGATGACGACAGCAGCGAGCCAATGGTTTTTGCCACAGTCAAGCACAGCAAAAAGGGCAATGTTGCTGGTAGGTTGCACAACAGCTCGCACCAAAGCAGGAGGAATGATTTGTACGACCTTAACAAAGGTCACAGTCGGAGTGAGCAAGGTTTGCTACAGTGCAATGAAAGTGACGGGGGTAGAGGGCGGTCCAAAGTATCAAAAATCGATCATGGACCCTTGTACAAGACAACTAGTCTAAACAGAAGCTTGGCTTTTAGTGAGGAAAACATTGTTTTAGGGGTCCCTCGAGGTCCCAAGAGGGCAGTGTCTTCGAGTCAGTTACCAAGCAAAGGGATACTGAAAAACAAGGAGAATAACAATGACATCCGCAAGGCAAAATCAATGGAGGTGCTTTCTCCAAGAGTCGCAACCAGAGGAGGTCAGAGTGGGCAGAAGGGGAAAGGGACCACTGAAGCTGAGATAGAGCGAGCCCGGGCTAACTTTGTGGAGGGAAAGTTGCAGTTTTCAGCTTTTCTAGATGAGATAACAAAACAGGTCATGAGTCCATCCCAGCTGTCCATTTTTGGTGTGAACTCCAATAAAAGTTCAGAGAAGATGCCTGCCCCAGTCCCAAAACCTGAGCTAGTCAAGCCGGAGCTTCCGCCCAAGAAGCACAGAGCTGCTAAAAGGAGTGACCCTAAGCTGCCATCAAAGCAACCCAGCAAGCAGGTGAAAGCGACCATCAGCTCACGAAAACATACAGACTGTTCGGATTCAGACAACCTGGCAACATATGCAGGAAGGAAGCACCATGGCAGCCCGCCGCCTCGTCACCACACGCCATCTACTATCCACGGACGTAAAGAAAGGAGGCCCTCTCCATCTGGAGACTCCATGTCAGAGGACAGATACGGCCGATATGGTCCTCATCACACAGATGGAACCAGTACTAGTCCTGAGCCGACCCAACCCAAGCAGCGCCATCACCGTAAACACCATCCTAGCACCTTCCAGAACCAGAACCCACATATCCAACACTTTCCTATGCAGATGCACCATGCGGCGGAGAACAGAGATCTGAGCAACTCCCCGCCAGCTTCACCACAGGCGTCCGGACAAAGGTTTGGCTCAGAGTCGTCATCCACAAAGTCCGACTCATCCAGGAGTCGAGAAACAGCCTCGACAGTTACGAGTCACAGCTCAGAGCAGAGCGGCAAACACCAGTCACAGCACATGGGAACATCTAAAGAGCACCGGGTGAGTACTCACACCAATAAAACCTCTAATAACACAAATATTTTAGGCTTTAAACGACTAAAATCCAACCTAAGCTTCTTTATCAGAGACATTCCTCACATTTTTATCCCCCTTCAGGCCTCTAAGTGTGGGTTTATTTTAAATGCTCCCAATAGTTTCCATATTTTTCCCTATACATAGAATTATAGACAAAGAACATTCTTTAAAAAAGGTCTATAAGCGTAGAGTTTGTGGTTCCAGTTGTGCAATCAGTAAGAAACAAAAACTGCAACAGTCAAGCTGTTTCAATGTACAACACACATTAATGTCAGCTCAGGTCACCTTTCTCAACGAAAGACATTCAATCCCAACATACAATGAGTCACATTGACTTAAGGTCTGTTTAAAAAAAAAGGTGCTTTCCCACTGGTTCCAGGTGAAATACGTAGTAGCCTAAATAAAAACAGTTTTTTTTTTTTTTTTACTGACGTAGCAAAATAACAGGAAAGTTTGAAGCACTTCCCTTTTTTTTACATCCTTCCTTGCATGTCACAGTTTCAGTTTCTTTTAACTTTAACTACCTACCAGAGCAAGAGGGGCAAGATGAACAAACTAACTTGAATGTCGTGTTCTGTTGTTTCCCATTTAAAAAAAGATCTGGGCCTCCTCCAGGAAACACATTTTGGTTACTAAATACAATTTATTTTTTTACACCCTCATCAATCTAATTGATATATGTACATTTAAATAATAAAAATACATATTAATTGGGGCATTTTTTCCTTTCTTTCAATTTAGAATTAGTCTTTGTGTCATAAATTTTATTGATTAATATCTTAATTTTCTTGATACACTAACCTGTTTAAAATAGGCACGCATTATAAAAATAAACCTTCATTGACGTCCCTTCACAGTTAATCATGAAGGTAATGAAGCACTGAAAGTTAAAGTTCACTTTGATGAAAATAGACTGTGAGGAATACCAAATATATACCTAACTTGCCTTTTCTCTAACGTTTCCCATTTGGGAATACAAATACAGTAGATCATAATATGTGAAGATGACACAGATTAGTAAATAAAATTAATTGAATGTTCTCTTTCCCATTCTTTAGGGAAGTGGGTCTCTTGGGCAAGCTTTATAAAATTAAGTACAATTGGAGGGTGTATTTATCTAAACCAGGGGATCCTAAACATTCTATTCTATGTATGAATATAAAATAATAATAAAAAAGGTAGATATTTATTTAGAGTGTAAATGGGTGTAAAATGGAATTCAGGATATTTAGGGTTGAAGTAACAGCAGTGTTGCATCTCTCTTGCAGATTCAGTGGAGCTGAGTCACAGGGTACGTAGGATGTGTCAAATACTCCGCATTGTGAGCTGACTCATCCTCCAGCGATGCAGCAGATGAAGCTCCTGTGCTTCAAGGGAAATTCTTATGTGAAACTCCCTGATTTATCTCTGTTAGATACGATTTTGGTTGTTCCCATGGTGATGTCCCCTTTGTTCTCTGGAATGGCTGCTCATTTGGAGAACGAAATAAAACCTCTCTAACCATCTGTAGGTCAGGATCAGGAGATCAGAGAAATGTTAAGATGGTATGGGGATGGTTTTACTACACATTATATGAGATTAGCCTTTCTTTCCACATATGTTGGATCTGCTCATTCATGATTCCACTGAAAGACAAAAACACACCGGGAACATTTTAGTCTGACAGAATATATCAATACATGCAGAACCCCAGGCGCTACTCAATGATGTATTGAATTGCTCATGTTCTCAGTAATTTGGCCGAGGCGTGTCCCAGTTATACAATCTCCGGTTCCCTCGTCATAACACAGCCTTTTTTCTTTATCTCTGTTTGCGTTTTTAACCCTATCATGTGAAGCTAGTTCTTTAGTCCTACCTTCTTTCTTTAAACAGCACAGTTGCAAAGATGCCATATTTTGAAGAGTCATTGTTGTCCTCCCTTAAATCTCCTCCAGTCATCTGCAATATAAAACAACCCCCTGTAATGTCAAGCTAAATTATGTTCTCATCCTCCTCAGATCCAGATAAAAGCAGAACATCTGCAAATTTAGCATGAAAATCATAATAACAATATGATGTCCTCATTCTTCATGCCATCTCTTACACCCTGTCTACATCTTCTTGCTTTTATTATAGAACATGCTGTGTGATCCAGACCACCTTCAGTAAGTATCCTGTATGTTTGTCTTTTTTCTCTTCCCAGATTCACTTTGTGTGAGAGGATGCATTGATCACATTAATACATTAATGAGTGTCCTGTTTAAAAAACAGGGGGCGGGGAGTATGGACCGTACTTATGTAACAAACTCGATCTAATCAATAATGCATGCACTTGAAAGGATGTGTTTTGTTTTTTTTTAGTAAATCATGATGTTTTAAAATGTCCAAGTAACCAACTAACTAAACTAATCTTTGTAGAACATTATTTAAATATAGTACAGACTGTTTAAACCCAGATTATGGGTTCTGTACCTTCTGGCCCTTGAATTTAGCCTTACATAGTATAGTTTCTATAATTAACACTTCCTTAATGTTCTTTAATAGACAGAAAAGAGGGTAGACATTGGGCAGGGAAATACATGCTGTAATTAGTCCAGGTTGAAAGTCGAGACAGGGACAGCTGCAGAAAGGACTCAGGGTGAGACCTCTGCAAGTGGTGCAATGTGCTGCAAGAAAAAAAACACTGAACTATGCAAAATCTGGGACAATGGGTAAAATATAAACAATTAACTTTTTATTATTTAGAATTCTTAATTCCAATGGGAAAGATTGGTTGTTGTTTTTTTGTATCTTTAAAAAGAAAGATGGAGGCATTTTTAGATTTTAGAAAGAAAGATAATGCATCTGTTGTTGCACTGAGATAACTAAATGTCTTAAATTCACTGTTAAAAAAGATGTAAGAACAATCAGAGAAGAACAGGCAGTTTTTCAAAAGTTTTTGTCTTAAAAAAGAAACAAACTATAAAAAATGAAAGTACAAACTTTTAGCCTGTCCGACAGTTTCTGCCTCTCAATAAAGCAGTGGAACAAACGGCACTTTTAAATCTCATTATCACAGACATGTTCCTTTAATATTTGGCTGCATGAAATGAATACATGCAAACTATTTGCAGCACAACAAGAACAAACTTGTGACTTTCTGGCTTAAACCCATGACACTGACATGATGAATAGACTTGGTTGCAAGTTGAAGGCCTCATCAGTCTCTATGAACAAAGGATTTTACTCTTCTACTGTATGTTTCTAATGTTATTCTGATACTGTACTAAAAAGAAAACTCTAGTCTGCAAAAACTCAACAAAATTGACTTATTTCTGTTCTTGCATCAGTGAGGACAATTGAATTTATCTCTGAAACTGTCTGGCCCTAAATTTGGAAATCTAGACAAATTTTGGGCTGGCTTTGTACAAGCAAGAAAATATAAATACAAATACTCTTGTAAATAGTGGTGGTAAAATGGCTAGCTGGAAGACGCAAACACGCCACAAGGTCAAATATTTCAGATTATGTGTACAAATTTATTCATAACAAAAACTCATTAAATGTTTAAGCTCTTGATGTGAGTATAAAATGTAGTGAAAGTTGCAGGGTTAAACTGCAGCCCTGGATGGCTTGTATCTCATCAAACTTGATCTCATCTCTCTATTTACCATCAGATTTATCTGGAAACAGTAAGATATTCTGACAGATTCCAATGACAACTTTTCGTTTGAACTGGTTTTCCAGATACAACACTGGTTTTATCTTTTACTCTGGTTTTTACATTAGTCCCAGATCCATAGAGTGACATCATAGCCCAATATGAACACACAACAATGTTAAGATTAGTTTCAGTTCTAATAGAAACTTAGGTGTCATGCTACAACAGATGTGTAAGTGGCAAAAATGAAGCTGGGTGATTCCCAACAAGGAAAGTCCCAAGAGTTAAATATCCAACATGACTGATGCATATATAAAGCTTTATGGCTCCAGAGGATCACATTTCTGTCTGATTTCCTTCACTGATTAGACCGGCTGAATTGATACAAATATTTTGCTATTTGTTTGTAGTTTGCACCAAATCAACAGCAAACACAATCGAAGTGATTATCCCACTTCCAGCTATTAAGTCCGACTTGTCTATAGCATCCTTCTCAGATCAAGCCTCTCAAACATATTGAAAGCAGCACTAATTCACTCTGATACATGCATTAACATGTTATGGTGTTGGGTAAATGATAACTAAAGATATTTTTTAATCATTAATCAAGACTCTTTTTCTGAAAAGAGTCTTGATTAATTATTAACTCCATGTTTGAAACAAAACTGCTAGTGGTGCAACAGCAGAGGCTGATAATGAAAGGTAGAACAAAACAAAACAGGAGGTTCAACTATATCTGTGAGTTACTCAGGCTTTCCTGATGTCCTCTAGTTCTTTTTTCCAGAACAAACCAGATATCACTGGTGCTCATTCATGGAGTGACTCTGTCCTCCCCTCCCCCATCTCTGTGCTCAGGGCGTTGCAGGAGGAGAATGCAGATCTCCACCAGAACCTTCTGCAGACAGTAGTTTGCATTGAGAGCCTGGAGGCAGAGCTACAGAGGACCAGAGACGAACTCAGTCATGTTAAAGAGAAATACAAAAGGTGAATTGTGCATATAAAGAAAAATGACCCAGAGAAAAGGCAGATCTTTAAATGTGCATTGACAAGACAAAGAACAACATTTATGAGAGACTATTATTAGAATCAGAATCAGCTTTATTGGCACAGACTGTGTGTGCTCAAACAAGGAGCCTAACTTCAGTTTTACATGCTGCAACACACAGATGATAAGTATAAATATGTAATAAACATTAAAATAAGTAAAGATAACAGTAAAATAAGCAGCATTTACATTTACAAACACATCTTTTATTTGTAAGGAATGGAAAGGTTAGTAGTGCTAAAATGCTTATTTTGTTTCACTTTTTTTTTTAGCTATGTGTTATTGTCTTCTCAGGCTTTATAGTGATCATTGTTTTCATTTCTGTGATGTATGGCTTTACATAAGAGCTTAATGCTTTAACAGATCTATACAGCATTTTGGATCAGTTACATTAGCCATAGATTTTGGCAAAAAAACAGAGAGCCTGACTTCCTGACTCGCTGGCCAGGCCTGACTGTGTGACCAAACAACTGCTGCTGCATACTAAGCACATACCAGCCATTCTTCATTGTGCTGCAGCAACTGGGGTGAATGGTTGCCTCTCACTGGGCTCCAGTTGGGAGTCATTTGCTGCACAGTCATTATTATTTTGTGTAAGTGTGCAACTCTCAGACAGCTGTTGTTAAATGCACTAAAAGCCAGCTTAGATAATAATCAGATTATTGTATCTTTCTTTTGTTGCAAAGCCTTCTACATACTCAAACTGGTGCAAAGCAGACTAATAACCTGCTGGGAGAACACCTTCACAAAGCGGTGAGAGTTTGGATGCAATAATATATATGCATCTTTTTTGCAGTTTGCTTCTTGTACTGCCTCAGTTGTTGAAGTGGCTGCATCCCCCCTCCCCCCTTCTTTGTGTTTGCAGTCGGAGAGTCTGAGCAGTGAAAGAAAATATCTGCAGAATCGAGTCTCCCAGCTTGGCTCAGAGCTGAGTGAGGCCCACAGGACCATCGCTGCTCTGGAGAACATTAATGTGAGCATACTGCCATCTAGTGGACATATGTGTACACTTCAACTCAAGGCAGGTTTGAAACTGGAGGTTCTCCAGAAAATAGGGTCCAGAAATATCTTTAACGTAGAAAAACTAGATAGGAAATTAAAATTCTGCTGCAATTTTATAAAAATCAAAGATTATTACAAGAATGTGAGACATCTGCCACTATAAAGAGCTTTTCATAACATGAAAATACCTCAAATTGACTCAACATGGACATTAATACCATTACCAGTGATCAAAATCTTTGCTAGTTTTTGTAAAGCCTTAACGGAATCTTATTTTCTATATTTAAAGTTGTGGAGTGCAATAGCAATTTAACGATTAAAGGTCTTCTACTTCTTGTCTTGAACTGGAAAAAAAAATGTTTTGATGCTTCAAAAGAAAGAACATTTTTAATGGAGTATATTCTGAGCATGTGGGATCATAGATGTTGAAAAATAGTGACCCGAGAGTGTAGCCTTGAGGCACACCACATTTGAGCTTTATTTTCAATGATTTAGAATTACAAAACAACACAAATACTATTAGACTCCTTTAAAAAACACACACATTCACACACACAAAATATCCGACATAGTTTTGCGAGGTATTAGGCAATCCCAAGTACTTTTCCGGACTCTCAAAGATAATTTCTTGATGTTTGTACATCACTGTTGACAGATTGTTTGTCTGTGCTGTCTTAGTGCTGTAATATAGTCAAAAACCTCTCTGAAAAGCACAAATGGGGTAAAAAAAAATTATTACATTTTACTATTCAAACAGATCATACAGTCAAATTGATTCAAGGTGTTCTATCTAAGGAAAACCAGTTGATTCCATCGACACATTGGCTTGATGGCAATGCCTCACACCAAGCATGCTTGTAGCGACAGTAAAGAGGAAAAAAACCCTTTTAAGAGGAATAAAAGTACAGAGAAGAACAAAAAACTACCTGCAAAAGTAAACAAAGAAAGAAAAAGTATGAAAGATTACAAAGAAGACCAAACCATTTGTAGAACATTGTTTAAAATGAATGATGGTTTTCATAACTTGTCTGCAGTATTATGTAATAAGATGTTTATAAAAGTGCCTAAAACTCAAAACTAGATGTATTTTTAGTGTATCATGTGAATAAAAGTCATAACTCAGATATTCAATGATTTATGTTGGATATATTTGATATTTTTGAGGGTTCCTCTCTCAAATATTTAAAGCACAGATGTAACATTTCTCTCCTTCTAGATAACAGATACAACAGATACACACTATAACTATGAAGATGCTTTATTGATATCAATATTAGTGATCAGCTTCTCCTTTATGGTTGGTTTATAGAAAGTGAAGAGTTTGTTTTGTCAGTCCTGTCTGCTTTACCCCTGCTGTCCTGAAGATGGCGTTCTGATGCGGGGAGATTATGCCAACTCATCCCCCCTGTTGCTGATGTGAATAAAATCATCTACAGCTTGTTCTTTTGGATAACTCTATCGGCTTCACATAGAATTGGAAATGTGCCTATTCTTCTTTGCCAAATAAGAAACGTTATACATTTAGAGAGGTCACCTCTGAACATCACTGTTCAAGGATTGCCAAAACTAATCATGTCTGAACTTTGTGCCATTTTTGAAGGGATAATGGTTTCTTTTGCAAGGCCGTGTGCCATTTTACCCAGTAATGACCTCTAACAGCATGTTTTAACTCATGTTTAGGGATTTCTAATGCACATTTTCAACATAAAGGAATACTCAAACTGAATATATTATTCATCAGCACAGCTTGAGGATACAGACTGTCTTTGTTAAAGTCAAATGTCACTTATCGATGCAAATCCTCACTAATCTGCTAAATTCAATAGATTAGGATAGAGTTTTACTCAGTAAATGTCACAGAGCACAAAGAAAAACACAGTATATTTGGGTTTTAATGTAAATACAAGATATAAAAAAAGAAATCCTTTACCAGAGAAATAACCCATGTTTGGTTTCTGCCTTGCAGGTACCACTATTGGTAAAGGAACTCTTGGAGAAGTACTTTGGTTCTGCTGAAGCCATACAAAAGTTTCTGTCAACCTCTTTCCCAAGCAACCAATCCCAGCTGACAGCAGGCCAGTCTTGCAGTCCTAAAGCGGAGGGAGCAGCCCAGGGCTGGCTGAGCGAGTCAGAGGCAGGTCCGCAGAGGGTCACGGCCTTCATGCCCATTAAACAAGCTTTTACACCAGCAAAAAATGAGGGCAGTCTTTCAGGCCAGCATGAGTCCACTCACAGCCCATCGTTCTCTTCGGCTGACATTGGAGCTGCTTCCTATAAATCCACAGCTCCTAGTTACCCTGCTAGACCGCAGCCTGTTTACCCACAAACCCATCAGCAGTTACTACGGGGCACATCCCACACTGAGACCACTCCAGACCCCCAGCACAGCCACCCAGCGGATGACAGATGGGAAGGAAGAGGAGGGTTAAAGTTGCTGCTCTTTGAGCAGGATGCAGAGGATGTGAACTCCATGCTGGCCCAGCAGATCCTGGATGATTTCATGCATCATCTGCAGGCACACAAGGAGGCTGGGGGAGGGAAGGAGCCGCAGAGCGGGCAGGAGTGGATGACTGGAGTGGAGCAGGCAGGGAAAGTGGCAGACTGAGAATGCCATCTGAGGACACCCTAATTTAATAATCTGTGTCCTGATTATCTGTCAGTGGTGAATATTCGTTAAGCTGCGGCGTCACTGCTGTAGATTTATTTCATTAATACGAATGTAGTGTTTCCTAGAGCTGAATAAAAGTCTTTATACCACTAAAACCTAATAATTGCAGCTGTGAGAAGTTCAGAGCGAACTCTGAAGGAACAAGATTTCATCTTTAGATTTCATCTTTAGACCATGTGTTATTTTTAACACACCGTGTTATAGTCTATGCAGAATTTACTGTTATGTTTCTGTAACATAGAATAGAAAGTTCTCACTGAGTGAAAAACTAGGATTTTTCCTTAACAGCTTGGATTTTGAATAGCAGTCATCTGATTTTAAATGGAAACAGTTTATAATAGTTTAATTTACTCAGCAGCTACATTAGACCCTTAGTGTAAATAAGTACACCTGAAGCCGAAATGATTTAGTTAGAGCTAGCCAGGACAGTAACAAAAAAATAAAAATGAAAAATAAAAATAGGAAAATTTTAACAGGAAAGTTTTAGGCTAAATTTGTTTGTACCACTTTTCTTTCTAATAGAAGCAGATTAAATCATTTGCGCTGACATTTGAGGGAAAATGAACTCATATTTTCA
The DNA here is from genome assembly GCF_016077235.1 of Cyprinodon tularosa. Lineage (NCBI taxonomy): Eukaryota > Metazoa > Chordata > Actinopteri > Cyprinodontiformes > Cyprinodontidae > Cyprinodon > Cyprinodon tularosa. The sequence continues at coordinate 1,201,247 of NW_024038851.1, read as the reverse complement.
AAGAATAAGTTGGTAAATTCAGACCTCTCATGCACACTAAACTAAGGTATTTGGCTACACCAGCCATGATGTATTCAAATCATTGATCTTTATTGAACTTTATTGATCTCACATTGGAGAAATTTACCTCTGCATTTAATCCATCCCCTTTGGGAGCAGTTGGCTGCCATCGTTGGGCGGTGTGGGGTGAAGGGTCTTGCTCGGAGACCCAGAGTGGCAGTCTGTGGGAGTGGGGCTCGAACACAGAACCTCATGATTCCAAGCTCTATGCCCTAACCATAGTCTCCCCCAATAGAAACCCTTCATTACATCATGGGTCTATCTGTAAGAGCTTCACTCTTCCTGGCCGTATTGCTGTGTGGATCCTCGGTAGGGTTTCTAAGGTGATACACTGATCCTGGACAAAAAAGGTCTTGCATCACCTCAAATCTGCTTGATGGAATTAAAGTCAGCATTGTCTGCATGCAAGTCTAGATGTGCCCCACAGGATTCAAAGGTATCTTTACAGTCCTTTATGCACTACGAGAGGCTCATGTCAGAATAAAAACGGCCGTTCAAGATGTTTCATTGTAAATTGTCTTAAATGTCTCGGCATGCAGAAACACAAAAGCTCCCTAATACTGGAGATAAGGCCCTAAAACCTTTACATTCCTCTAGCTTGATAATTGCCATGATACCATGAGTTGCTCCACTCTGCTTGTTCCACAGATCTGTGTCCATTACCACTCAGTTCAGCATCAATTTACCTTTCACCACTTATTCTAAGGACAGCAAGGTAGTCAGTTCATTTTAAGCACTTTGTTCCTTTGCTGTAGATAATCCTGATCTCTGGTTGTATTTTGTCTTTAACCTGTAGCTATCTTGTCTTATATTTGACTATTATATCCAGTAGAGATGTATTTTTTAAACTACACCACTTTTCCACTTTGTAAGTCTTTGGGTTTGTCAGAAAGGCAGGGGATAGTTGGAGATGGAGCATGGCTGTCTGCTTTGAAAAGGTTTGACTACTTTTCCCAATTCCGATGTGTGGCCATTTACTTTTGCCAGCACGGTGTATACAGTCAGATGTAAGACTTTTAAAACACTTCCCTTTATTAGCAAATGAGTTAACTGCGTCTGCAAACGCTTGGATGAATATTGCACATGTGTAAATAGAGCATGGGTTGTGTCATACACACTGTAGTCTACTGGATGTCTGGGGTAGAGGCTCTTCACTGATTTAGAAACCATAATGTACAGCAAAATAT